>NC_092874.1:89702207-90021753 GCF_028372415.1 Notamacropus eugenii
AAGGAAACTAATTACATTGAAATATAGCCATTAAATTATAAAAAAAAATAAACAAGGTCACTCAAGAACTCCAGGTTAAGAACCCTTGCTGCAGGTGTCACAAGTCAAGCTCTGAGGGAAGCTAGGGATTTGATAAGATGGAGTTCAGGAAGGATTGCATTCTGGGCAAGGGGCCAGTCTGTGCAGAGTTTGATTTTCAAATACAGTCTCCTGTCTAGCAGAGGCAGGTCCTGGATTTCTAGTTTTCCAGTTATCTTTTCCCAGAAACAAAAACAAAGCAAACAAAATATCCCCCTTCTACTGTCTCTGGGACATTAAAGAAGACATTTTCTGCTGCAAAGGATCCTACATTGGACGCTTGGATAGATTGCTTAATACTTCAAAGAAAGACGTGCTGAAAGGAGTAAAACAGGTTTAAAACAGCTGCTATTTGCTTCCAGTGGGGCTCGTATCAGAAATACAGGAAATGCCAGTTTCAGCTACCTTTTTCACTGCCAAGTCATAATCTGTGAGCTACGTCAGTATATCTGGTTGGGCCATGGAGCAGTCTCCGTTACTGAAAGACAAGCTGCACTCTCTCAAGAGATTTGACACTGGGCTGGAGTGAGACCAAGGCCTCATTCTGCTACTTACAGGGAGCCTTGGCCAGATGACAACGGATGCCACGACAAACTTTCCCCAGGCTTTTCAACTGCAATATGGGCCCTGCATAGGTTGCTCATTTAGCTCCATGAGGCAATGTGTAATAGGAAAAAGCTTGTCGGCTACAGCTTCTTCTCTGCCACTAATTCCCTTAGGTGACTCCCTTCACTTATTATTTTCCTCATCTGTTAAATAAAGATGGTACTACATGCCCTGCCTGCCTCCAATGGTTGTTAAGATCAACTCAGGTAACATGGATTTTCAGAGGTAGCACAAAGCAGATAGTGGATTGAGGTACAGAAATTGAGATCAGAAAGATATGATCAGTCAGTCAATGAATGCGCCATTAAATGCTTAGTCCTGTTCTAAGTCCTGGAGGTACAAAGAAAGGTATAAACACAGTTCCCAAACACAAGGAACTGCATCCTAATGGAGAAGAGGATGTGTAAAGCACTAGATGCATAAAAGATGTATACACAGTAAATGAAAGGGGTCAGAGGGAAGGCCCTGGGTGGGAGGAGGGAAGGTCTGGGAAGGTCTCCAGAAGATGGGATTTGAACTGAGTCCTGAAGGAAAACGGGAGGCAAATGTCAGATGGGAGGACATTGTAGGCCTGGGGGACAAAGGAGTCAGAAGCTGAGTTCACATCCTGCCTTCAACTCTAACTTTGTGACCTTGGCAAGTCGCTTAATTCCTCTATGCTCCAGGCAGCTCTCTTAGACTGCGCAGCTAGGTGATGGAGTGGATAGAGCCCAGGCTCAGGAAGTCCTGAGTTCAAATCCAGTCTTAGACACTTACTAGATGTGTGGTTCTGGGCAAGTCACTTCACCTCTGCCTGCCTCGGTTTCCTCAACTGTAAAATAGAAATAATTGCACTTACCACACGGGTTTTGTAAGAATCAGGTGAAATAATATTTATAAAGTGCTTACTTAGCATTTTGCCTGGCACATAGTAGGGTACTTATAAATGCTTGTTCCCTTCTGAGGCCATTACATCACAGATGAGTTGCTGATTTGCATTACTAGAGAAAGTTTCCACACTGAGAATTCTTTACTCAGATGAAGATTCAGATTTGGGTCTCTCTATCCCCAAATAAATAAAAATTGAAGGGGTGGGTACTTAGCAGTAAAATTACAATTTAAAAATGTTGAACTAGAATGATCACTATAGCGGACATAGAATTTCAGAAATGGAAAGGACCCCTCAAAGACCATCTATTTCAAACCATACCTGAATGAATGAAGGAAAGACTTTGTTAAGTACTTACTATGTTACCGGCACTGGGCTCCAAGTGAATACTGTCTATAGTAGATAGTTAAATTATCAATCTGCATTTCCCATTACTACACACTTCTACTTTGGCATAGTTCTAATTGTTGAAAGGGTTTTCCCTTACAATAACACTTGCCTCATTGCAACCTCCACACGATGCTGCTATATTTTCCTTTTGGGGCCAAAGAGAACAAACTGATTTCCTCTTCCACATGACAATCCATCAAATATTTGAAAATATCTATCATAATCCTAATTCCCCTACTCCCAACCAACTTACACTCACAAATTGGACCCCCAAAGTTAACTACCCCAGGTTCAAATTTCTTTTTGGATTCCTTTCTATTGTGGGTCCACATCCCTAACCCTACCACTGAAGCCTCCACTGATGTTTGTCTTTCTATAATCAGTCAGAGAACGCAATTAACTCAAAGCAAAGGTGTTTGTCAAAATAATATAGTAAGAAAAGTAGAAATAAAGCATCCCCTCAACTCAGACCTGGGGCATACTATCCCAAAAAGACACACAAGAAGACCAGAAACAGATAGATATCATGTATTTGTCCTATCAGAGATCTTGCCCTGCTACATACCAGCATTGGATCACACACCCACTGTCTCATTGTTCTTCTCCTATTCACATGCTGCTTAAAGTAGCTAGGGAAAGTAACAAAACTTTGTAGACTTGATCCACTACAAATTTATGTTATAAAATCTCTACTAGGCTCTCTCTGCAGCAAGGCAGTTCTTTTACTTTACTTGTACACACACAAAGACACACACACATTCACACACATGTACAATTCACTATTCTACTCAGCACAGCAGCTTTTCCAAACTTTTTCATTCTACCCCAAATGTTCCATAGCTCCCCCATTCCCCTACACTCTCAGCTGGGAACCTCATTTCATATTTCACTGAAAAAATGGAGGGGAGAAAGCTCATCCTCCTCTCACATCACTGAGATGCTTTCTGCCAGTATTTCCTCTTTCACCTCGTCTCACATGAAGAAGTAGCACTCCCTCTTGCCAAAGTAAACCCTGCTACACGTACAAATGGTCCATCATGTCTTCTCCAGCAGATTGTCCCTCTATTATTTTTACTCTCTCCCTAATTGTCAGTCTCTTCTTGTCTACTAGGTTCTTTCATATTGCCTACAAACATATTCGTGTCTCCTCCATTAAAAAAACTTATTTGATCTGTTCATCCCCATTAGCTATCTTCTGGTATGTCTTTTCTCTTGTGGCTAAATTCCTTGAGAAAGTTGTATATCACAGGTGCTTCCATTTGCTTTCCTCTCATTCTCTTCTTAACTCTTTGCAGTCTGGCTTCCAACCACATCATTCAACTAAAACTGTTCTCTCCAAGGTTATTAATGATGTCTTAAATGTCAAATTTTATTACTCTTTCTTAATCCTCCTGCTTCTTGACTTCTGTGAAGACTTTCACACTATTAATTTCCTTGATCTGTTCCTCTAGTTTTTTTGGGTTTTTTTTTTTTTTTTTTTGACACTGTACTCTCTTAGTTCTCCTCTTATCTCTCTAAATGCTCTTTCTCAACCCTCTTTGCTAGATCTTCATCCAGGTCATACCTGCTAAATGAGGCTGTTCCCCCAAGGCTCCTTACTGGGGCCCCTTCTCTTCTCCCTCTTTACTATTTCACTTGGTGATTGTATCCACTCCCATGGATTCAATTATGATTTCTATGCAGATGATTCTTAGATCTACTACTATTCAGTCCTAACTTCTCTCCTGACCTCCAGTCTCACATCTCCAACTACCTATTGGACATTTTGAACTTGATATCTCAGAGACACCTTAAACTCAATATGTCCCAAACTGAACTTATCATCTTCTCCCCAAATTCTCCTCTCTTTCTAACTTCCATATTATTGTTGCCACCATGCTCTTAGTCACCCAGACTCACAACCTCAGTATCATTCTCAATTCCTTATTCTTTCCCACCCTCCATATCCAACCAAATGTCAATACTGTGGTTTCTACCTTTGGGACATCTCTCCTATAAGCCACTTCCTCTCTTTTGACAAGCCTCAAGTCCTTCCCCACACTAGTCTATCCTTCGCTTAACTGTTCAATTGATCTTCTTGCTAAAGTGACTTGACAATATCATTCTCCTCCATTCAATAAATTAAACAAACTCTAGTGACTTCCTATTACCCAGAATCAAATATAAAATCCTCTGTTTAGCTCTGTAGTCTTTCATAATCTGGCCTTTCCCTACTTGGCCAGCCTTCTTACATGTTAATCCTCTCCTCAGACTCTGTGATGTAGTGACACTGGCTTTTTTGCTTTTCCTCCAACAAGAGACTCCACCTCTCAACTTTTAAGTGTTTTCACTTTCTGTCTTCATTTGTCTTCTTCATCTATGCATTCTGATTTCCTTGGATTTCTTAAAATCTTAGTTAATGTCTTACATTCTGCCAAAAGATTTTCCTGGTCCCCTTTAATGCTAATGTTTTTCCTAGGAGATGATCCCTAATTCTCTCTCTGTCTGTCTCTCTATATATACATACTTGAGCAAGTTACTTAACCCCAACTGCCTCATCCTGGGTCATCTCCAGGCATCCTGATGAATATCTGGTCACTGGACTCTGAAAGAGAAGTGAGGCTGGTGACCTGCACAGCCCTCCCTCACTCAAAAAAGAGTCAAGTGCAAGTCATGTCATTCTATCTCTGATGGCATGGTCTTCTTCACTAATAAAGGATGAACACACACACATATACATATATACATGTATATACACTTGTGTATACATACACATATACACATATGGATATATGTCTATATATAGAGACATAGATATCTAGATACAGATTCTAGGTATTCAGATAGAAATATCTAGATAATTAGATTTTTCTATGTAGATATCTATGTAGAACTCTTTCTATATATACACACATATACATGTATGTTTATATATAAACACACTTGTCTTCTCATTAGACTGTGAGATTCTTGAGAGCAGGGTTTGTTTTTTGCCTTTCTTTGTGTCCCCAGTACTTAGCACAGGGCTTGGCCTATGGAAAGTGCTAAATAAATGCTTATTGACAGACTAAAGCATTTTCCACATTGGACAATATTATATTATTATTTTAAGTTATCTCCCCAAATTAAATTACTTCGAGCAGTGCAATCCCTGAGCATTCCTGTTTATTATCTTTATGAATTGTATAAAGGGAATATATTCTCTTTTACTTTTTTTTGAAGGAGATAGGGATTAAGTGATTTGCCCAGGGTCACACAGCTGGTAAGTGTCCAAGGGTGGATTTGAACTCAGGTCCTCTTGACTCCAGAGTGGGTGCTCTATCCACTTGACCACCTAGCAGCCCTGAGGGAATGTATTCTCATATTAAATTTAAATTTATTGAGTTTATAGATTCAATCCATGGAAATCAATGAACCACCTCTTGAATTATGCTTGTATTGTTGCTACTATTAACAAGACTAATGACTTGGTTGGTTAAGAGCAGCCTTACACCTACATGAGAAGTGAAAAAATATGAAAGTGTTAGTGATGTTTAGACCCCTACATTCCTATTAAGGATGTGGAAAATTCAGATAGCCTTGTGGCAATTCAAAACTTATATCTGAAATCAAGGTAAACTCTTACATGAACAAATAACTTTTGGGGGGGAAAACATAAGCTAAAAACATTTTGCCACTGCATTTTGCACAATTATATGCATTCTGTTTTTCTCTGTAATATGATTGCTTAGAACTTCTTGAAAATGAGAAGGCAACCAACAGTCCAAGAAAGCTATTTGTAAAATTTAGCTTCTATGGGGCGGAGCTGGGCAGCATGTGAAATGAATTTTTCATTTTAACTAACCTGTCATTGTAAATTAGGGACATTTTATTGCATCCTCCAATGTTCCTCCAGATTTGAGAGTAATCCTGAGAAAGTAACCCTCAGACAGAAGGCTACCAGTTCAACCAGATAAAGTTGTTTCTGCTATAGAAAAATATACAATGTCTGGTGCTGATTGGTTTGCCTGGGCAGCTATTTTATCTGATTTTGTTATCGGAGCCATTCACGTATGAGTTAATAATAGCACATGTTGGATTTGGGCATTTGGGAAATGATCTTTAGATGATGTCTCAGATCGGAAGAGAATTGCTATTTTTCCCCAAACTGTTTAACTTTTCACAGGTTTACATAGGCAAAAATGTTCTGCATTCCCACCATCCCACATCTCCTACCCTGGGTCTATTTACAGAAACTGATGACTTTTCCAGAGTAGATACCAAAATCCTTGGTATTTCTCCTTCCTGAGTTCATGAGATTTACATTTGGGTTGATTTGGATCTGAAATTCTTAACCTTTTTCATGTTATGGAACCCTTTGGGAAGCCTATAGACCACTTCTTAGAATAACATTTTAAATGCATAAAATAAAATACATGGGGTTACAAAGGAAACCAATTATAGTGAAATATACCTATCAAGACTTTTTTAAAAAAAAAAATTTATGGTCATAGGTTAAGAACCCTGGATTTAGAGAGAAGTATAGGAATGCCTTATTTTTAAAAGTCTTCACCTGACAGACTTGCCAAGAATCAGTAGCTACATGTGCAAAAGGATTTATTGGCAAGAAGCTACTTTCCATATTATGCAGATGCAAATCCACTTTCACCAGAAATAGCTAGATTATTGTAGAAGCAACATCTACCCCACAAAGGCTAAGCTAGTTTTTTCCTTAAAAGGTAATGAAACCATTCTTGAGACACAATTGGTGCAGGGGGACTAAGGCTCAAACCATCGACACAAACTTCTTAGTAATCTAAGTGAAAAGTGTAGTTCAATCCTGATACTTGGCACCTTTCTGACCAGCTGCAGGGTAGCTGTGCTCAACTAAATTATTGCCATATAGTTGTTGTTCAGTCATTTCAATTGTGTCCAACTCTTCATGATCCCATTTGGGGTTTTCTTGGCAAAGATACTGGAGTAATTTGTCACTTCCTTCTCCAGTTCATTTTACAGATGAGGAAAGTGAGGTAAACAAGTTGAAGTGATTTGCCTAGGGGCACACAGCTAATCAATGTCTGAGGTCAGTTTTGAACTCATGAAGATGAATCTTCCTGACTTCAGGCCCATCAGTCTGGTCACCAACTACCCAAATCAATGCTATATCCTTGCTAAATATATATGGTTGAATGCTAGATGATCTATGAGTGTCTCCAATCCAGAACCTGAACCATTGGGCCAGCCTGATCCAGAACACAGATAACTTAAACAAATGGTTCTTTTATTTAAGGAGGTAACCAGGGTGGCCCAAACAATCTGTTGAGGTTATAGACAGGTGAGGTTGCTCTTAATTTGGGTTGTATATCCCTGTGAGGGGGGTAGACATGCCTATTGGCACCTCTTTGGAAAAGATATTTGGGGCCTTGGTACTGACACATTTACATTTCATTAAAAATAAGTAAGCCTATACTCTGATGAATTATTTGATAGACCCACATGAAAGGGAGTAGTTCAGATCTATAACAGCCAATCAAATCCACCCCAAAGCTGAGACTTAATCATGCATCTCCAGTGAGGAGCAAAAAGGTCTTAAAGAATATAGGCTTCAGGAACAACTAGATGACCCAGTGAATAGAGTACGAGCTCTGGAATCACGAGGATCTGAGTTCAAATCTGGCCTTGGACACTTACTAGAAGTGTGACCCTGGACAAATGACTTAACTCCAACTGCCTCATCTTTCCCCAAAAAACAAACAAGGATCCAGACCTCACAGAGGAAGGACATTAGAATCACTTTGGGATCTCTCTTATTGCTAGAGCCTACCTAAAGTTCTTTCCTTTATAGATCCTAAATTTACCTGTTGGCACTTCCTAGTTATTACCTAAGTCAGTGGTGAGGAACCCATGATCTTGAGGTGACAAGTAGCCTTGTAGGTCCTTTTGGGTGGCCTTTTGACTGACTCCAAATTTTACAGAACAAATCTTTTTATTAAGGAGATTTTTTCAGTGAAGTTTGGATTGAGTCAAAGGGCCACATTTGAGGACCTAGAGGGTCACAGATGACCTCAAGGCCACAGGTTCCTTACCCCTGACCTACGACTTCCCTCAGGGACCAAGAAGAGTAAGTCTAATCTCTTCCATCTTACACTCTTTCAAATGTTTCAAGACAGTTATCATGTCTTTCTCTCCCCTGTCTTCTATTCTCCAGGCTAAAAATTCATAGATTTTTCAAGTGACCCAAATATAGTCATGTTAACAAATACAAATTAAATGAGGCACAATGAAGCAGTAGATAAGTTGTCAAAGGTCCAATGAGGTTTATTGGACAACAAGTGCAATATGAGTAAACAGTACCATTTGGAGACCAGTACATCTAATGCAATTTAGGTTTGAATTAAGAGAGGAAGAGTATCCAGAATGAAAGAGCTTGTCATTCTTCTGTACTCTCTGCCCTGGTCAGACCAGATCTGGAGTATTGTTTCCCATTCTGGACACTATGTTCAAGAAAGAACATTGAGAAGCCAGAAAGTCTACAGTAGAGTTACCAGGATGATATAAAGAGTTTTGAGACAATACCATACCAAAATTGGTTTAAGAAACTGGGAATATTTATACTGGAGAAGAAAATATTTGGGATAGGGGAAAGAATGTGATACCTGTTGTGCAGTATTTGGAAGGCTACCTTCTGGAAGATAGATGAATTAGGCTTTTTTTCTTGGCTCCAAAGGGTAGGATTAGGAGCAATGGGTAGAAGTCACAGGGAGGTTGTATTTTCCAAGAATCCCATAATCTAACATCTGGAGGGAAGGTCAGAAGTCATTTAGTCTGACTCATACTTGACCAAAAGTCCCCTCTGCAACTTCCTCAACAGGGGTTGTCCAACCTTGCTTGAAAGTGAGAAATCTACTATTGTACTATAAGAAATGATGAGCGGGATGTTTTCAGAAAAATCCGAGAATTTTTATCTGAACTGATGCAAAGAGAGCAGAACCAGGAGAACAGTGTACATAGCAGCAAAAATATTGTAATGATAATCAACTGTGAAAGACTTAGCTATTCTGATCAAGAGAGTAATCCAAGACAATTCCAAATGACTCATGAAACAAATGAGTGAACTCTGATGTTCACCATACTAATGAATTCAGAGTGCAGATTGAAACCTATTTCTAACTTTGGGAGGGGGGGGGTTGTTTATGTTTTCTTTTGAAACATAACTAATATGGAAATGTGTTTTTAATTACTTCACATATGTAATTAATATTATATTGCTTACCTTCTCAAGGGGTAAGGAACAAGAGAGAGGGAGAAAAATTGGAACTCAAAATTTTAAAAAATGAATTTTAAAAGTTTTTTAGTCATTGGTAAATATTTAATGAAATAAATAAAAATATGTTAAAAAAAGAAAAAGAAAGTGAGAAACCTTATTACCTCCCAAGGCAGACCATTCCTCTTTTGCATAACTGTCCCTCTTCTCAGCAACATTTTCTTAATAACATCTTAAACTTTGCTACTATGCAAATTCATCTGCTCCTAGTCTTGATCTTTGGGGCCAAGCAACGTCTGATCATTTTTCCTCCTGATACTTTTAAATACCCGAAGATGCTTATCATGCCCACTGATGTATTGAAATGAAGGCTAAATGATCTTTGGCATTCTATAAAGAATTGATGGTCCCTTTTAACTCTGATATTCCGTGATTTTGTAATGGAGCTAAAAGAACCCATAGACAGCATCACGTAATCCAGCTCTTCATTTTCTGTGTAATCTTTCTATCAGAGGTTCCCATATGACACAAAGAACCTGTGTATATTTTGAGTTTCTTAAAATTAATTTTTATAAGCATTTTTTTCTCTTCCTTCATCCCCTCAACTGAACAATATATATGTGTATGTGTATATATGTGTGTGTATGTATGTGTGCATATACATACATACACATATATATGTGTATATATATATATATATCCCTCATAATAAAAATATATATTCCGGCAAAAAGAAATTCCCTTAGCATCCATGTCAAAAAATTTACTTCTTATTCTGCATTTTAAATCCATCACTTCTCTGGCAGAAGATTATGACATCTTTAATTTTCAATTGCTCTTGCAGTTTGAACAGACTTCTAAATCTTTCTAAATTGGTTTTCTTTATAATGTTGTTGTCATCATATACATTTTCCCTATCTGGTTCTATTTACTTCACTCTGCACCAGTTCATAAAGGTTCTGTGTATGCTTTGGGAGATTTCTTATGTAATGTGGACAACCCCAGGAGTCCAATCATCTTCTGGACTAGGAAAACTTCCATGGAGCTAGGCATGCATCCTGTCCCCTCTTGGGGGGACATGGACTCTGGTCCTTGGCTAATAGACGTGGGCTTTGTTGAGGTGAGTCAGCAATACTGCTAAGAACCACTGATGAGAGAAATCTTCCCTCTCTTACCTTGTTAGAAGTCCAAAGAAGAGAAAATGTTGGATGAGTCTGCAAAAAAGAGTGCAAAGAAGTTCAACATTTTCCTTTCTCCTCTTATAGAGTATAGATTAAATGGCTCTTTGTGACTCAGGCCCAGTGATCTTTGATGCCACTCCTGTCACTGATGGCCAGTCAGCAGTTATTGCCTCTTGGTTCTTCCCTGTCATCAAGGATCAATACTACTTGTCTCACAGAAAGGGACTGCGCCTAGCTCCATGGAAAGTGCTCTAGCTCATCACTCAGGAGGTTGATCTGACTGCCCTGACTACCTTCATTAGGTTCATTTTTCTGATTCTTTGTCCTCACCTGAACAATGTGGCAACTTCACTATGTCATGTTTTGTCACTCTTTATAAGCACACAATTCACAAATCTCAAATAGTGAGCAAGTTTATTCATAAGTCAAAGAAAGGAAATAGGAAATAGCTCAGAGAAAATAATTCTTATGAGTGGCCAACTCCTCCCTAGAGACCTGAATAGCTTTAATCATTTACAGTTGTGTCCTGGTTTGGGACCCTAATAACTTTGCCTCTAGCATGACTTCTGACTACATGTCCTCTACTGGGGCTCTCTCTAGGCCTAGATAGGTTGTCCTTGTTCCCTCATCATCATCATCATTAGCCTTTATATAGTACTTTGAGGTTTACAAATCACTTTTTAAATATTACCCCATTTGAGACAAACAACAACCCTAGCAGGCAGGTGCTATCTGCATTTTACAGATGAGGAAGCCGAGGCAAACAGAGGTTAAGTGATTTGCCCAGGGTCATACAGCTGGGAAATGTCTGAGGCCAGTTTTGAACTCAGGTCTTATTGACTTGAGGTCCAGTGTTCCATCCACTACAACAGCTAGCTTCCTCATCCATGTTTCCCTGGCTTTCTGCAGAGCATCATTCTTTTACTCAACGTGCAAATTCTTCAGGGTTGAAAGAAGGTGGCAGAGATCATTGCTTTCCATATTAGTTCTATCGCTGTATTTACACTTTATCATTGAGATTGTCATTCTCCAACCAATGGTGTCAGTCCTTTTCTGTCATGTCACCTAATGACATTCCAGTCCAAAGGCCGGTCTTAGAGCTACAGTGGGTATTTTAATGTTCTCTCATCTTGACTAGACACACTTGGCCTTGCTGTTCAAACTTCAAACACAGTATCAAATAAAGGATCCTGTTCTGGGTAGTTCTGTTCACCTCTGACTTCATTTGGTTTCCTCAGTCTTTGAGAATAACCTTTACTACCATTACCTGTCTTCCTGATACTTCCAAGTTGGGCTCCTCCCTTGGATCGGTCCATGTAACAAAAGAGAGTTTGGAGTCTATCAGAACTTTCAGTCATGCACTTGGGCCAGACATTCACATCAAGTCAAGAAGTGATGAATGACAGTTTGATTAGGAGGACAGGTGGGCTATTTGGGTCCCCTTCCCTCCCTCCTTGTATCTTATGATCTAGCAGGATTTGGTTCCCATACTCTCTTGCATCTTGTTCCATAGCTGAGGTCTATAATTTAGCACTTGTATGACTTACTGATTCATGTATATGCTCACCCAGTTGCTCATGTGGTGGACAGGACCTATTATGGAGTGAGTTACAGACCTAGTATAAGGATATTCAGCTTGAGATGGGAGGCCTCTTGCACACTAACCAGTCACTCCTGTAACAAGTGATTTGAACTAATTGATGCTACCTTTAAAGGGCACCTTTAAAAAGGTGGATTGGGTCTCTTAATTAATCTTGGGTCAAAACAGTGAGGACAAGCCTGCTATGTACCCTGAGTTAGGAATCCTGTTGGGGGCTACATGATTGATGGCTACATGACTTGAATAACCTTGATAGCCTTTTTTTCTCCACCTCCATTAAATGATTCAGACCTTGTAGTATATGAAATTCCTTTTTCTGCACTCAGAAAGGGGCCTAAAGCACAGAGTCAGGAAGAACCAAGTTCAAATTTGGCATCAGACATTTACTAGCTGTGTGACCTGGGGCTGGTCACTTGATCTTAGTTTCCTCAACTGTAAAATGGGAATGATAATAATGCCTGCCTTCAAGGGTTTTTGTGAGAATCAAATGAGATTGTATTTGTAAAGTATTTAGTACAGGGGTGGCACACAGTCAGTATTTAACAAATACTTGTTTCCTTCCTTGTTACCTGGACCAGTACAATCTTCTATATTGGACTGAGACGGGATAAATGTCACAGTTTTATTTTCTTTTCACCCAGGACGTAGTTTATGTACCTCCTGCCTCTGTCAGCTCATTCTAGAAATCTAAAGATTTAGCCAAGCTTCTGATTTCTGTCAAGTAAAAATGCCAGGCCTGGACTCAGACACTTACTAGCAAGGTGACCCTGCACAAGTCACTTCACCCTGCTTGCCTCAGTTTCCTCATCTATAATATGATTTGGAAAAGGAAATGATAAACCACTCCAGCATCTTTGTCAAAAACAAAAAAAACAAAAAAACCCCCCAAAATGCAAATGTGGTCATAAAGAGTTAGACATAATTGCAAACAAATGCACAACAACAAAAAATCATCCACCATGTTCCCAGTCATCTAGTTTTGCAGTCTTGGAGTCATTATTTTTTCATCACTCTCCTGTATCCTATTCTTACCTCCCAGTCCTGACAGTTTTTGATTCTGGTTCATTTTACCTAAATTGCATCTCTATCCTTTTTACTCTTCCCTTCACTCACATGACCCCCTCCCCCATGCCCCAATTCAGGCTCCTCTCACCTCTCACCTGGACTGTTGGCAATAGCATCCTATATGGTGTCCTTGCTTTCCCTCTCCCACTCATCCCCCACATGGCTGCCAAGCTGATATTTCTAAAACAGAAGCATAACTATGTCACTCTCCTATTCAAGAAGTTTCTATGGCTACTTGGTGCTTATATGACAAAAATCCAAGGTCTCTGTAATTGAAAGTCCTTCATAATCTGTTCCAGCCTATATTTCTAGATTCATTTCACATGATTTTCCCTAACACACTCTACATCACATCTACTTACACACCTCTGTACTAATCTCCTTTGAGCTAGTACTAGTGCCTTTGAATGCTCACTCCTCACCTTTGTCTCCTGAAATTCCTTATTCCTTCAAGGTTCAACTTAGGTATCACCTCCTAAAAGAGGATGTTGCTGATTTTTCCTAATCAGGTCATTAATCTCCCTTCCCTAAAAAAATTACTCTGTATGTCATTTGTATTTAGGACCATAGATTTAGGACTGGAAGGACCATCTGGCTCACCCTCTCCTGAGGTCCAGGACAGACATGTAATTAGTCTGATGACACAATAGTAGTAAATATCAGAAGCAGAATTTAGAATCGGGTCTTTCGATAATTGCTCTTCCACCAGACCCTTTATGTTTTTATTTTATATATCCGATAGAATGTAAGGTCCTCAAGTATAAGAACAATTTTTGGTTTTGTGTTCTCAGAGCCTACCTTGCACATAGTAGGTGCTTAATAAATGGTTATGAGATTGGATGAATCCAACTGATTCATTCTTTGGGTCCTTTCAGTCCTTGGAGCTAGTCCTAGCAAAGTCATCTTTGTCGGTCTGATGGAGGTGAGTTGAAATCTCAGAAATATTTTAATTGCGATACTCTTTCCATTATATTCTACTCATCTCTTGTGCACAAATGTATCTCCTCTCCTCCCCTGCAGGTGATCCAAGGATCATTCTCCCTTGGAGTTTAGAGGAACTGTTTACTTCCTTGTACTTTTGACTACGTATTTCCATACATAGGAGAGCTATCCTTGATGCCAGGATTGGCTGGATTTGGGTCCTGCCTCTGACACAGACGGCTGTAAGACCCTGGACAAATTACTTGGCCTCTCTTCAGACAGCTCTATAAGATTATGAGTCAGAGAAAAGGTGCCAGTTTATACTGGCAGAAGGCATTTCCTCACCAGTGAGTTCTTTATACCAATGAAAGCAGAGATCTAATTCCTATCACTATGTGCTGCAGTGCATACAAGGGGCGTGATTACTCTGCAGACAGTTATACCTATCTGTAAATGGTGGAGGTGGGGGAAGCATTTACCAAGCACCTATCATGTGCCAGTCACTATGATTACTGCTGTTCAGTTGCCAGGCCATTTGGGGTTTTCTTGGCAGAGATACTGGAGTGGTTTACCATTTCCTTCTCCACTTCATTTTAGAGATGAGGAAATTGAGGCAAACAGGGTTAAATGACTTGCCCAGGGTTACACAACTGTGACTGTATTTGAAATGGATTTGAACTTAGGTTCTTCTGATTCTAGGTCCAGCCCTCCATCCACTTAACCACCTGGATGCCCTAGGCACTAGGCTAAATGGTTTAAAAAGATTATTTGTTTTGACATTCACAAAAATCCTGGGAGGTAGGAGCTATTATAATCTTCACTTAACAGTGGAAGAAACTGAGGTATTCAGAGGTGAAATGATCTGATTCAGGTTATACAACTAATGATTGTCTGAGGCCAGATTTGAATTTGGGCCTCCCTGACTCTAGGCCCTCTTTTCTGTCTACTGGGCCACATAATTTTGCTCAAATTCTGAAGATCAATTGTAATAAAATATACAAAGCAGTGTGCAAACCATCAAGCGCTCTCTATCTGTTAGTTTTTATTATTATTACTTAGGACTATTAAAAATCTTTTTTCTTTGTCTTGAGGTAAGCAGAATAAACAACCACCTGCCCAACTAGGGACTCATTCTGCCAAGTTTTCTTTACCTCTCACAATTCATCAAAGCCAAGTTCTAGAAGTCTGATTGTGTCACAAGTACTATCTTCAGAGTTTCATGATTTAGTTTATTCTATTTAGAACCAGTAAGACATCTTGACATTTGCATTCCTAATAGCCTTATTTCTCTTTTGGAGCTGAACTGGTTTCTCTGAATTTCTCCTGGGGATTATTAGCAAAGTGGCAACCCTTCTTTTCTTTCCTCTTATTTTGCAAGAAACACATTTGAAAAGTGATATACATACATATGTATCTATGTGTGTGTATATATATGTACATACACACATTTATATATGTATATGTTTATGTATATATGTGTGTATACATACATGTATATATACACACACACATATAAAATCTGTGGAGCACTGGATAGAGCACTGGGCTTGGAGTCAGAAGTTCAAGAGTGTAGGAAATTCAGCTCCCTGTGGCCCCCATCACTCCCACCCTCTTCCCACCTCTCTCTTCCCTCCATCCTATCAAGGGAATAGGAACATTCCTAAAGTCACAGGCTGGGTGATATTATGAGAAAAGGATGGTCTATGACGCCTGTAAGGTGGATTTGGTTTTGGAGGACAAACAAGTCATTTAGTTCCAAATGGTCGTAAGTAATCAAACTGCGTAATACAGCCTTGGGACAATAACGAAATGTGCTACAAACTTACTGCATGAGTCTCAACAATTTGCAGTTATCTTTTCCACATCTCAACTCTTCCCATCAAGGTTTTGATATATTTCCCATCACTATAAAAAATTAAATGGATTTTTGTGAAGTTTTGCAGAAGCGGCAGACAGCAGGAAAAGTCCAGCAGATGATGCTGAGCCAATGACTAATATTTAACCCAAATGTTACAATAAGGTACTGTAAATGCCTCATAAAAGAAAAAGAAAAAATTCAGACTTCCTCTCTGGTATAAAGTGAGGGCCAAAAACTTTTGCTAGGATCACAGGGGTAGGGGTCGGGAGTGGAGAGGCACGCCCACTAACCCCAAGGTGTGGAAGGGATAATTGTACTTTGTGAGCCTCCAGAAGAGGCTCTTTGGGCCTCAGTTTACTCATCTATGTAATGAAAAAGTTTAACTAGACCTTTCTCAGCTCCAAAATTCTAGACATACTGTACTTGGAAAGGAAAAAGACTTTCTTATGTGGTTAGTAGCCTGGCTTTGAAGTGAATTTCAAAGGAAGAGTTCCAGAGATGCCGCATCTCCATAGTGGCAGCAACCCTGGAATGAGTGTATGATCTCCCACAGTGACTACTTGGAAGGGGGCAATCCTCATTTGAATGTATCAGCTCTGGCAGGTTTGTTTAAGGGGGGCGATACTCATTTAAATATATAAATTTCAGTCGTCTTATTATCACACTGTTTTTCCTTAACGTGTTAAAACAATAAATGATTTTCTATACGTACATGCCATGATTTGGTCTACCTATTAATAAGGGCTACAGGTCTACATTAACCATGCAGTTTTTATCTCCTTTTCTGGTAGTGTATTGAGTAATCACTTAGCTTAGAGAGTTGTGGCAGCTTATTTGGGGTGACACATTCTCTCTCTACCTACACTGACTGAAGAAAAGCTTGAAAGAATAAAACAAGCGCA
This sequence comes from Notamacropus eugenii, assembly GCF_028372415.1. Classification (NCBI taxonomy): domain Eukaryota; kingdom Metazoa; phylum Chordata; class Mammalia; order Diprotodontia; family Macropodidae; genus Notamacropus; species Notamacropus eugenii. Next base: position 89,718,899 of record NC_092874.1, read on the forward strand.
TTTAAATGCATCCTTCTCCCACCCTCCCAAGGCAAGTTTTCTGTTGACTGATTAAAGTCTATTCCTTCAGCACTTTTCTCTTTTTTTTAAAAAGTCAGTCTGCTTGCCAAGAGAGTTTCCCAAAGTTTCTGAGGCTTTAATTATTAGGCAGATTGGAAATAAATGAGCTTTGGAATAGAGACAATTCTATTGACTATGTCAGCCCTTCCAAACAGACTGTGCAAAAAGGCAAGAAAATCTGTCTCGCTCTTTATCACCTTTCATATCACGGGTATGTAAGGCTCTTAGGGAAGGACTCCAAGTTAAAAAACACCAACTAATCTAATTGGGAAATAGAGCTCTTTCTTCACCCAAAACTGACCATCTTTAAGTGATCTAAGTTTCCAGAAAAACCCAGGATCTCAGTCTCCATGCTGAAGTTAATTAAGGGGTCTCATTTCACATGACAGGTTCATCTAATTCTCATCTATCTTTAGCCTCTTTAACCATTAAATCTGGATGTTAGAATCATCATCATAATTCCCTGTTGTTCCTTAATAAGATGAAAGTTTTGAGGGCAGAAACTATCTTTTCTGTATGTACTTCAGCATTTCAACACAGTGCTCAAGACGTAAGGGCTGCTAGGCCTGGAGTCAGGAAGGCCTCAGTTCAAATGCAGCCTCAGATATGATCCTGAGGAAGTCACTTAACTTCTGTTTCCTTAATTGTAAGATGCGGATAATAACAGCACCCACCTCCCAGGGTTTTATGAGGATCAAATAAGATCTTTGCAAAGCACTTTGCACAGTTCCTGGCAGATAATTTGTTGTTGAGTCATGTCTGATTCTTTGTGACCCCATTTGGGGTTTTCTTAGCAAAGATACTGGAGTGGTTTGCCATTTCCTTCTCCAGCTCATTTTACAGATGAGGAAACTGAGGCAAACAGGGTTAAGTGACTTACCAAGGGTCCCATAGCTGGTAGGTATCTAAGGTTGAATTTGAACTCAGGTCCTCTTGACTCCAGGCCCAGAGCTCTCTCCACTGTGCCACCATGATTATTCTCCTGAGAAGAAAATAGAGGCACAGACATTACAACATTTGTTTGCTAGTGGATGAGACCTCCTTTTCTCCTGTTATTCTTTCCATCTTACCTCAGTGCTTTCATGTAGCCAAAATAGGACATTAATTTGTAATACAGGCTCAGAGGATATTATCCCAAATCACACTAGAACTAACAGATCTTGTCCTCAGAGCATTTCTTCTCAGGGCACTAGGGGTAATCCTGTGAGATTGGGGGTGGTTTTCTAGTACTGTTGCTTATAAATCTCCATCTAGTGTTTTTCCTTTAATAACACTTTAATCAATTAACATCTTCCCAATATCAATAAACAAATTAACATTAGGTAGCTTTTATAAAAGTATAGCAAGGTCCAGCAACTTTCTAAACCAGGAGCACATTCTCTTCTCCCCATACCTTAATCACTGGAAAAAATAGACTCAGATTTGAAAAGTTGTTTGCTACAGAACATTAGCTCCCAGGAGTTCTTTTCTTTATTCATGGGATCATCCACAAGTTCACTTCTGGGTATGGCATATGTTAGTGGGCTGTTGTTCTCTTGCTCTGCTACATGGGCTCCATGCTGGACTGAATCAAGCAGATCTCTCGTTCTTCAGGGCTGTCTTCTCACCAGGTTCTGCTGCTGCAGCTGCTGGTTGACCCTGCCACTGTCTCCAAAGGCTGCACCTTTGATGTTCTTTCAAACCTCACAAGGTCATAGCATGACTTGTTCTGTCTCACAGGACTCATTTACCTATAATCAGAAAAGAATGAAACACAACAGAGATCAAAAGGATAGAGAAAAGGTGAATAAATAAGGGAAAGAGGCATCTGCTGCCATCTCCACCCCAAGGTCTGAAGCATTTCATCCTCTTCACTCAAGAACTTAGAGGGAAGAGAAAGTTGGTTGTTTTGAATCTTTTCTAGGCACTTTCAGTTCAAGCTTAGAAGCCAATTAACAGGCTTTTTATCACCACACAGTGATAAAAAATTGTGAGAAGATGCTTCAGTGTGCTTGGAAATGGGGAGGAAAAAGTCTCCATGTGGATTTTGTGCATGTTCCAAAGACTGGGCCCTTATCGACCAGTCCCCCGATCATAGATATAAAATACAAAACATTTTGTGGTGGTTCAGTCATGTCCGATTCTTCATGATCCCATTTGGGATTTTCTTGGCCAGGAACCGGAAATGATTTTCCATTTCTTGCTCCAGCTCATTTTACAGATGATGAAAGTGAGGCAAAAAGGGTTCCATGACTAAGACAGAAAAGATTAAGGGTCACACAGCTAGTAGATGTCCAACACTGGATTTGATCTCAGGAGGATGAGTCTTCCTGACTCCAGGCCCAGCACTCTATCCATTGTGTCACCTGCAACCCATACAAAACATATCAAACATAAAGGGAAACAGTAGCACAGATAGTCTAAACATATTTGTTAGTTTTGAAAGCTTCAAGTACATTCTTTTACACTGGATTTATTTTTTGAACTGTTTTATTGGTGCTTTTAGTCTCTATATCACAGGATTTTCTGAAGAGAAAAAACCCTCCCTAATATTCCCTCTTCCTTAATCTCTATACCCTAGGAAGGCTCTATTGAACCCTCCCTTGTGACAAAGAAACAAAATAAGTCAAAGACATCCAGTATAGTGGCTGCCTCTGAAAATATATACAGCATTTTTTCCTGGTAGTCCCTCCTTGCCCTGAAGGGGTATATTTCATGATGTTTTCTGGAACTTTCACTGTTTTTTCCAATTGTGCAAAGTTTTGTTTCTTTTTAGAGATCTTTTAATTTGTACTGTGATAGTCACATGGGATGAGAGTGATCAGAAGGATAGAGAATAACAAGGGGGAGGCCAGTTCAAGATAAAAGCACTGGTACCAGGCAGTGAGGTTGTGCACAAATAACTGAGAGTTGAGTATGAAAAGAAAGGGCTATTTCTCAGGAGCATTCTAAAGGTGGAATGGACTAAGGGGAAAGTATAATATAGTGGAAAGAGCACTGAATTTGGAGTAAAAGGACTTGTGTTTGAATGGTTGAGGTTTATTTGGTGTCAGTAGGGGTTAAATGACTTGCCCAGGATCATACAGCTAGTAAGTATCTGAGGTCCTATTTGAACTCAGGTCTTCCTGACTCTGGAGCTTTATTCACTGCACCATCTATGTTTGAGTCTTGATCATCTCTCTTACTGATTAGGTAAGCTGTTTCTCTTTCCTGGGCCTCTATTTCCTCATCTTAAAAATGATGACTGGATGACGTTAAAGGTCCCTCCCACCTCTAAATCCATGTGCCTATGACCTATGAGTAGTAGACCTGTTGATGATGATGGAGTGTGGCTGAGGCCCAAGGAAAGAAAAAAAGAAGCTTTGGATAGCCACCATAGAAAATGAGATAAGGAGGATTGTCAGGTACTTAGCACATAGTAAGTGCTTAACAATTGCTTTATGAGTCTGTCAGACAGCATGGAGGACCCAACTGAGGTCATTTACCATAAACTTGCTGTGAATGCAATTGACTTGCATTTGTTACTTTTCCCAGTAATGAATAGCAGCTTGGAATCAGGGTCTGAGAAACATGATGGCATAGGATTTGGGATAATCTTGGATAAGGATTAGCAGGTTGGATATGGCATTAGGTCAGGGTACTAAGGATTCTAGAGTGAAATACTAACATATCAAGTACCATGTGGTCAAGGCTAGGATGAAGAAGACTGACATTCGAATGGGAGAGGTAAGCAAGGAGAGTAGAGCTGGGTAAGGAAAGGTCAGAGATGAGGGAAAGAGGAGGTTTTGTGAAATGAATAGTGAGAGAAATGGAAGGACATGTTGGAAGGTCAGTTAATGGAATTGAAAGTTCCTAGAGGAACTTTATAAGGGATGGTGAGGTCTAAGAATATGCTAATGTGTAGGAGAAGCGGGGTAGAGGCAGTGGAAAGCTAGTGAATGTTTAACATCCGGTTCTCTGGGAAAACAAAAAATGAACACAGGATACCCTTTTAAGTTTAATGTGCATTATTAACATTTTCCTCATCACTTTTTAAAATCTAGCCAATCTACAAACAATAAATCACAGATTGATTTGTAGCTTTTGTCAGTTGCTGAGATGTAAATGGTAAATGCTCACATTGGAAATTTAACAATTGACTCTCCCGTGCCTGTACAAGCTGACCAGCATATCTCTGGGTGAAGGAGTAGATTTAGGATTAAGGCATTAAATCACAGTGTGGCCATATTATTTGAAAGGTTGTCAATATGAATATTAAAATCCCTAAGGATTATGTTAGGAAAGGGTATAAAGGGGAAGACCGTGAGACAGAGCCTAATTCCACTGATAAAGTGAGTAGAGGGATTTAGAGACTGGTGGGTGATAGAAACAAGGAGGGGGAGAAGATACTATAAATGCATTGAACGCACTTCAGGAAAGAGGAATTCATTAAGGAATAGGGAGAGAGGAATAGTCTGGATATGGTTGCGAGGGATAAAGAATATATCAAGCCCTCTTTTGGTCTGTTTGAAGGAGGGAAATGGGAAAAGAGATCTCCACTAGAGAAGGTTCCAAAAGATGTGTTATCTTCAGGCAAGAACTGGGTTTTAGTTTATCAAAGAGGTAGAAGATCTATTGGTTGAAGAATTCAAAAATGTTGACAAAATGAGAATTGACCATTGGACCCTGAAAGGAAAAGTGTAACAGAAAAACTAGGTGATGGTGACCCACGAATGGAACAGAGTGGAGTATAAAGAGGATCAGGGTTTGGGAAGTACTAGAATGGGTACACAGATTTGCAACTAGGGTGGTAGGACTAAATTCCACATTGAGAAACTAATACAATGGAAGGTAGATTAATATGACATTGTCTGTTGGCAGAACTTAAGTGATAGGGAATTTGAAGAATTAAACTGCCTCAGAATTAAAAATAGAATTTGGAACATTGGTATTCTACTAGGTGCCACCACGGTATTTCAGCTGCAGATGACAATCTAGTTCAAAATGGTGAGGGTAGAGTTTTTAGGTTTTGACCAGCCACTGCAGTGGAGACCTCCTTTTAGTTCAACCCTGTTGCTGTAGAGGTAAGGACTCTATAGTTCTATGACTTGCTCACGGTCATAGAATCAAATTTTTTGACTCAAGACTAGAACTAAAGTCTCCTACTTCCTGCTATTTCTATTACACTATTTGGTGACAACTGCACCTATTACGTAGGCTGGAATAATTAAGGACATAGGATCATCTCCATTCTCAAGATCATCACCATTGACTTGACTTCCTTGCCACTTATGAAAAAGCCCAACTCATGGGGCCTTGGCATAAGAAATCTTAATAGAATTTCCATTGCTCTTCGGGCATGCATTTCTGGTGAAGGGTTACCAATGCCCATGGTGAATACAGAGGTCAAGAATTTTTAAATTTAATTTAACAAAGAATTGAATTCCTTTAAATATTATAATCATCCAAGCTGTTTTTATCATGTGTCTCATTGCTTTCTAACCATGAGTCTGAACTACTGGACTGGCCTGAGTTAGGTATGCCAAAGGATAGACCATTTAAAGATTAGGAGGAGTAGAGGAGGTGTAAGAGGACTCAACAAGGTCAAATTTTGCAAACATTTGGGGAAAAAAGTGGGGGGATGACTAATAAATTTGGCAAATGGGAAGTTGTTGACCTTGGAAAGTATCATCTCAGTATAGTGATGTGGATGGAAAGCAGATAATGAATAATTCAGAACACACTTTCTAAAGTGATGTTAGCGAGGAGGTGATGAAGCAGCAGAGTCAGCAGGTATATCATTCGTTGGAGAAGTTTGGTGAAACAAGAAAAGAGGAAAAGAGAAGGTAGCCCGAAGGAGCAACAGGTAGGGGAGCTATTTGAGGGCTGGAAGCCCTTGAGATGCCCCTCTAACCATACCATCTAAATGGCCTCCTAGTCTTCCTCAGTGTAAGGCTGGCCCTGATAATAGTGTATGAAAAAGATGATAAAGAAGGCAAAATAATCTGCCATCTTCTAATCCTATATCCTCCTGGCTGAATTATTCTTGATTTTATCTCTTCAAAACATACATATAATACAATAACTTTGATTTAAACAACATATTAGACAGAATAGTTTCTAAAATTGGCTTATGATGTCCTGGGACTCACTTTCCAAATTTCCTTGTATGGAGTCAGGCATAAGTTATGATCCAGTTATATAAGTTTGCTGATAGAAAAAAATATGGAATTATTGAGACAGTTGGTAATTTGTTCTTTTAATTATGTAGGTCCTTTTACTGCATCAGTTATAACATAGTTTGGTGGTGCTGGGTTTTTTTTGGCTATACCTAAATTTATTTTTGGACTGCTCACCCTAAACACAATTCATTCTTTGGTTGAATATGGACTTCCAGCACAAAAGACAGCACAATAAATTAGATAAAGCCTTGGACAAGGATTCAAGAAGGGTTGAGTTCAAATCCCATCTCAGACGCATGTGTGACCCTTGGACTCAATGACCTTGAAGAGCCCCTTTAGCTACAAATCTATGTTCCTATGAGTGAACAGAAACTATTTACCTAATTATTACCACTTCCCTTGGAAGTCTTCAAACTTTTGCTGGACTATTATCCCTTTATTTTTTTGCCAGTATACTTTCCAGAGATGTCCAAATAGATGCATACATTGCCAGAGGTAGCTCAGTGTTTGGGAGGCTGGGAAGGAATGAGTGACAGAGAAGCGGTATTAGACTGCCTACTAAATCAAAGGTCTATAGAATCATTGTGTTGACCACATTTTTGTATGCCTGTCAAACTTGAACTGTCTACCAGGTCTGTGGCAGAAAATTGAATTGCTTCCATTTGAATTGTCTTAGGGAGATTCTGAAGATTATCTGGCATGATAAGGTACTACATGCTGAGCCAGATATTCAAATTCTACTGCAGAGAGCGCAACTCTGAGAAGTTGGCTACATGTCCTGAATGCCAAACACACGCTTACCTAAGAAAGATTATTTTATGGAGAACTTGCACAAGGCTGGTGCTTACAGGGAGGTCAGAAGAAGCAGTACAAAGGCGCTCTCAAGGTCTCTCCAAAGAATTTTAGTATTGATTATGAGACCTGGGAGATGCTGTCACAGGACCACCTAGCATGGTGTACCCGCATCAAAAAAAGATGCTGTGCTCCATGAGCAAGGTAGAATTGAAGTAGCACAAAGCACATGAGAGATGTGAAAATCTAGAGTCATCTCTATTCTAAATGTTTAAATAGACTATTTGTGCCTGATCTGTGGTAGAACCTTCCAAGATGTATTAGATTGACTTCGACCCCAACATAGTGATGTCATTGGTCCTCTTTAAGTAGGAAGGATGAGAAACAAAATCTCTATTTCTTTAGATAATGCCTATAGGGTATGAAGCTATTGTTAGGAAGTTGTATGTTTCTTCAACTTTTATATTTTCCTTTTTAAAAAAAAGTATTGCTCATCTCTGAATTTTATATATGTCTCACAAGGGTCTGTGGTTTAAAGCCATACACACATTTTTTCCAGTTGTGAATATGCCAGACCTTCAGGAAGTTGCACCCTGATAAGAGTTTTGGGAAGACCAGTCTAGTGAACTGCAGGCCTTTACCCAACTGGAGATACTTTGAGTGACAGATTTATGATGAAATGCATGAACTTTCATTCAAGAAGTAGCCTAGTCAAGTTAGGACAAACTCAGACCTTGAGGTTAGCCAAAGTTGTGATAAAGTCTGCAGCCACAGCAACTCCAAGACCTTCTTAAATTATAGAAGGATTGTTATTTATGCTGGTATAGAAACTACATATATCAATGAAATCCAAGATCCTCTAAGGAAGTAGGTTTTTAAATCATGGAACCTAACAATTACAGTTGGAAAAGACCTCAGAAGTTGCTTAGTCCACCCCCTAGATGAATACATAATAACTAACACTTCCATAGCTATTTTATGTTTATATAGTGTTTTCCTCATAAGAGACCTATGAGATAGGTAGTGCAAAGGTTATTTATCCCCATTTTGCAGATGAAGAAGTTAAAGCTCAAAGTCATATAGCTAGTAAGTAAGTAAGTAAGCAGCTTACTATAAGCTTCGTAAGATCAGGACTGGAACCCAGACCTTCTAATTCCAGTATCAGTGTTCTTTCCTCTATGCTAGACTCATTTCTAACTTTCACTTGAAAAACTCCAACAACCTGTAGGGAAGGGAATCAACTTCTTCCCAAGGCAAGTTATTCCATTTTGGGATAACTCTAATTGTCCCCTGACTCCATATCATTCCCACACATTTACGCTCATCATAAAAAGATACCCAAGTATCTCCTGAAGTGATGTTTCTTGTTGTCTGTAGATTAATGATGAAATCAACTTCACTCAATTCCTTTATTTTCCTCTCCAAGGATAAGTTGTGGGCTATTGTTTCACTTGGATGCTATTACTTTCTGGCTTCATTTATAGCAAAAATGTTACTGTTGATATAATTCAATTCCTCCAGTACATGTCAATTCTTAGACTATAAGAGAAGGATTTCCCATTTAGAATATCAACAGGTGAATTCATGTTTCTAGAAGGTCTGAAAATTGTCACAGAGTCAGGAAGACCTGAGTTCAAATTTGATGTCAGATACTTATAAGCTGTGGGACCCTGGACAAGTCACTTAACTTATATTTGCCTGTTTCCTCATCAATAAAATCAGTAAAATCATATCTCCAAGGGTTATTGTGAGGATGAAACAAGATAATAATTGCAAAAACTTAGCACAGTGTGTGGTACCTAACAAATTTTACATAAATGCTAGTTGTTATTAGTAATAGATCTTAGCACCCCTCTTCCCACCACTTTGCCATGGTCACTGCAGAAGCAGGGGAGATAACTGCAAGGACTGAGGGCCATTTTGCAGTTTTCTTATGGATTGCTAAGTCCAAAGAATTAATGCTGTAGTAGCTAATGTACTGGTGATAAGCCTCTCCATGCTTTGCTAGAACGATCCTTGAAGAGCAAATTCAGTCGATCATGGAGCTGTTCTTGGAGCCTTTTCAGCATGGTAGAATCTGCCAGTTCTGTTATCATGTTTGAAATCTCCATGTCATGCTTTAGCCACAAGGAGGCATTAAAATAGGATCAAACATTATAGAAATGTAAGGTAACATTTCTTTCATTTTATTGTTACTACACAACACTGCTTCTAGGTGCTCAATAAATATTTCTTGATGATTTTATTTATATCCTCTGATGAAAAATCTACATAAAGAAATGCTTCATGAGGAATACTTAGAGAGGAGCGTGAAAGTTTCAAGGTAGATATGAGCCTCACAATGTGAGTTCTCTTGAACTAGAACAATTTGCTAGTGAAGGTTGTAGAATTTCTCTCTCTAAGAACCAGAGAGATGTGCATGATGAGAAAAAAAAACCAGATAGCTCTCACTGAAGGCAGGGGTATGGACAGGATAGTTTCAATGGTCTCAGACCCTTAGGACTTTATGGTACCTGGTGCAGTCCCATGGTCAGATCAGGAGACTGGAGAATTGTGTGTTGCAAAGGACCTAAGTCAAATTGCCTCTTCTGGTTTTCCCAACATATCCATTAAAGTAACTGTCATCAGATCAAGAGGGTTGGCAAAGATTTCCTGAACAGATGTTCAGGAAAATTGGACTGTTTGCAGTGTTTACAGATACTTGGTTCTGGCATCCCTCCAATTTTAATACATGGATGACTTTTTCTGCCTTCCCCTCTTTTGATGGCACATAGACATTCAATGACTTCAGCCTCCAAGCCAGCATGGGACACTGAGGGATTGCAGGGGCTGTTAGGAAATATGCCCTTGGGAGCAATCTGAGTGGAGTCCCAGGGTATTGTAAAATGCAGGCATAGGATGCTCTGTTTGGGTCCTACAAAGGCTTAATGTAAGAGTGGACACCCTGTGGTATTGCTGCCATCACAAAACGATACCTAAGGCAATTTTGGAGGCATTTTCCCCTACCATATGCCTCTCTTTTTCTCTCTTTCCCCCTCCCCTCTCCCATTAATTCTTTCCTTTCCTCCTATCCTTCCGCTTTCTTTTTCTTCTTTTTCTCTTTCTAAAATTCCTTCTTTTCCTACCTTCCTTACTTTTAATTATCTTCTTTCTTTCTCTTCTCCCTTCCTTCTTCACTCTTCTTCCTTTTTCTTTCACTCGCTTCCTTCCTCTCTTCCTTTTTCAAACTTTTTTCTTTTCTTTTCTACTTTGTCTTGCTTTTCTTTTTTCTTCTCTCTTTCTTCCATTTTATTCTTTCCCTTCTTTTTTTTAAATTCCTCCCATTATTCAAACCCCCTTGTGTCTTCTCTGCTAATGACCTGAACCTGCCCTATATTGTAGTTTAGCAAGGAAGAAGTGTGCAAAAGAAAAGAATACCACCATATTTGCCCTGATGTGGCATCCATTTGCCTTGAATCCTTAATTTTCTTACCTTTTTACTTGTTTTTAATTTTTTTTTAAAGTAGAGATGATTATTATACTACATGCTACACTAAGTCACAAAGAAAATGATTGGTCCAGGACATCAAGAGGGTCTGTGGCACACAACTATATGAACTAATTTCAGACAGGCAAAAATTACATTAAAAGGTGGGATATCCTTTGTTAGGGAAGAGTCATATAATGGTAAAAATCTTATTTCAAATAGTAGAGAGAATCCTTCTGAATCAAGTGGGAAAGCTGGTACAGTCCCACATTGGGTGATGTCTCCTGAAGGTTTTAGCCAGGTATGACCAAAGCTTTGACATTCCATCTCTGCTCCTGGGTCCTCTATGGTCAGCGCAAGGCAGGTGATTTGGATTTCTGCCTCATTTTTTTCCTTCTTGCATTTCAGCCTACACATTCACTTATTCCTTTATTTGGCTCTCGTGGCAGAGTAGAAGTCAACAAGATGGAGTTAACACCAAGTGAGAAAACAAATCTGTTGCTAAAGTTATTGGTCAGCTCATTGTTAATGAGATAGTACTGTAAATCTGCAGGTTTCTATTGCTTTTTGAAAATAAACTCAAAGAGAACTCTACTTTGCTTTCCCTGTAGAGATCATCCAAAGAATAAATAGATTAAATGGCTACCTGGATGGTGTGTTTTTAGGGGTTTTGAAAACCTACTTTTTCTCCACCCGCAACACTTCCCCCATTGGCCTTTTCTGATGTCTGGAATTCCCACCATTAGTCATGACTTTCTGTTTTCTGACTGCTGAAGGTCTCCTCAAGTTTTGACATGTCACATAAGAGGGATAGTACATGAAATTATTACCTATTCTCCTAGGATCCCTAAAGAACAAGATATGGGACAGGTAAGTTATGATTGAGAAGGGGTAGATGATAAACATCTGGAACATGAGATCCTGCCTTAGTAGGACAGACTTGGATGGGGCCACGAGGGGGAAGACATTTCAGTTGGGGTCTTGGGTGAAGGCTGACTAGGTAAGGAGTGCACCCAAAAGGATGGCCAAGGAGTATTGTAAACAAACTCTGCCAAAATCATTCCCAGGACTCTGCCCACCACACACATCAGCCACCATATTAAATGTTCTTTGGTCCAACCTCCAGATAGTAAGGCTAAACATTGGTAGCTCTTTTCATAAAGGTCAGTTATGCTGATCAAGCTTTGGAGACCCTCCTTGTTCAAATTTTCATCAGGCTACTATTCTCAGTGGCTCTCAGTTGACTGCAAGAGAAAATCCAAATTCATTAACCTGGATTTAAGACCCCAAATTTCTTATCTGTAATGCAAGGGAGTTGGACTCTTCTATCGTCTCTTCTTGCTCAGAAATACTATGAAATCTACAAAGTCCTTTCTATCTCTAAAAATGAGATGATTTTTCAAAATTTTTAATGATCTGATATGAGAACTAAGGCTGAGAAAGGTTAAAGGATTTACAGGAAATGTCTGAGTAAAGATTCAAACTCAGGACTTTCTACTTCAAGGTTGGCACACTTTCTATTATGCCACCTGGATACCTCTAGATCAGGGATTTTTTTACCGGAGGTACATGAACTTATTTTAAATATATTTTTAATAATCATAGTTCAGTACAATTGCTTTCTTTTGTAATAATGTATATATTTTAAGCACTTAAAAACAACATTCTGAGAAGGAGTCTGTTGGCTTTACTAGATTGACAAAGGTTTTCATGACCCAAAAAAAGTTAAAACCTTTGTTCTAGATCATAGACTCTAGAATCTGAAGGAATGATAGATGTTATCATGTTGGATTTGGAGTCAGGAAGTTCTGGATTAAAGTCTTCTGTCAGACACTTAGTAGCTGTGTGACCTTAAGCTATGTGTAAGTCACTTAACCTGTACGACTTAATTTCATTATCTGTAAAATGTAGAAAATAATAAACCACTTTGTAGAGCTGAGCAAATGAGACAAACATGTGAAGGGCTACTTCATTTTCAGATAAGAAATCTGACGAGGGTGAGGACGTATGGACTTGCTGAAAATTGTAATAAGTGAAAGAGCTGAGATTTGAACCCATACCCTGAATTTATTTCTCTTTCCATTACCTTCTTGTGTTTGGAAAGTAGGCTGGATTTGGAGACGGAGGAACCAAATTTGAATTCCAGTTGTAACTTACTGCCTGTGTAGCTTTGAACGAATCAAGTACCTTCTAAACCTCAGTTTCCTCATCTGTAAAATAAAGAGATTGTATTAGATGGGAGACAGATTGGTACAGGGGAAAGACTATTGAATACAGAGTTAGAGAACCTAGATTCAAAAGTCAGTTATGTCACTTACTCATTACTTGTGTGACCTTGGGCAAGTCACTGAATCTCTTTAGGTCTCAGTTTCCTTAATTACCAAATGGAGTTAGAGTAGATGGTCTCTCTGATCCCATCCAACCCTAAAGCTATAATCATCACCAAGAATTCTGGATCCAATTTGAATCCTTTTTCTCAAACGGTTCCAGGATCTTTACTTTATTTAGATCATATTTTCTTATAGGCCACACCTAGGACTGCTCTACCAATCAACATGATGACAGGCCAGGGACCAGAAGGAAAGCAGATAAGTCCTCAAAGCATCCAGTATAAGGAGAGATTTTACAAGAAACAGAAAATATGACCACTGGCACAAGAGCTAATTATGTTATCAGAAATCCACCCAAACTAAGAAGAAATAAATTTAGGAGAAGTCAAAAGAAGTCCCCAGTGGGGAGTAAAGGTATGGTGATACAGTGGCTTAATCCTCATGATGAAGGGAGATGATAAAAGGAAAGTCTTTTGCAAATTTTAAAAGTTCAGATTATCAAATGACCCTCAATACCTAGGGCACCCCAGTCACCTTACTCCAAAACCAACTCACTACAGAGACCAGAGACTATGCCCCAGAGAATTCAAACTGCTTCTCCACTCCCTGCCCCCTCCACTCATCTCCTCCTTCCAGTTCTGGAACCATAATCAAATTTCTAATGCTATTGAAAAGAATTTGTTGACCTAGTCCCTAATAGTGCTATCCACCATCCCTATAAATTTCCAAAGCAAAACATCCCTCCCTGGTCACTACTTCCCTATATAAGTAGCCTCCTACTAGTGTAATTTACTATGTAAATTTCAATTATCATCATCGTCATCTTCATTATTATCATTATTATTATAGCACAAAATTCTAAACGAGAGAAAGTAGGGGACAGGTAAGAATGATTCACACAGTTCAGTTGAAATGTACAATAACATAAAGACCTCAAAAAATACACCTGTGATGGGGAATCTCATCTTTGAAGCACAAAGCATGACAGGTAATCGATCATGCCTAGGTGGCTGTTTCTTGAACTCTGATAATTCAATCTGTTATTTGTTATAAACTTAGTCTTCTTGTATTGTTGCTTAATATTAAAAACTGAATTTTCCTATAAGTGGCATCCATACCCTACATAGGCAAATGTTGGTAGTTGGGCCTTAGGGTGAATGAATTCACTTTCCCTGCCCAGAAATGCTGTAAAATGGGGGTACCAACCTCTTTAACCTTGACCCTAAAAGGACAGTGTACTGAGGACAAAATCTAAGCACTTTGGCATTTAAGACCCCTCACAAATTGATACCAATCTGCTTTTCCAAAATGACCTCCCTGTACTTGATTACATGCCTCAGTTCACCTGTCAAATTGCTGTATCCTTTGTCTCTGGAGCACACTTTGTGACCACTGCACACATCCTGACCTCCCCACCTTTCCTTGTGCCTGTTCCCCAGATAAAGATGCCTTCTCCCTTCCTCTTAAGCTACCTGAGTCTACTGAGAAGAATGCTAGTTTTACTTTAAAATGTCCTTGATGGAGGAACAAGAATTATTAATTTTATTAAATTTTGACTGTTGAGTATGCATTTTAAAATATTCTGAATGATGATATAGGAAGTATACATGAAACATTTCTGTTGCATGCTGAACTTTGGTGGTGGTCTCAAGGAAAAGAACTCTGTTCGATTGAGTTACAGGATGCACTAACCACTTTTTTTCATGAGACAACATTTTTACTTGAAAGAATGATGGACAAACTGGTGATTTAGACTTGTGTATTTACCAGACATCTTTTTGAAAATGAGCTTAACACTTCAAGGAAAACAACTGACAGTGTTTGCTGCCAATGATAATATTCAAGCTTTCAAGCAAAAAATAGAATTTTAGAAAATTTGTATCTATTACTGGGAGCTTGACAGCTTTCCAATATGTAAAGACTTTTCTGATGAGATCCATGGTGATATTAACAAATGTGATTTTGTTTTACTGTATAATGAAATGTGTCAACAATTGGAAGATCTGCATAACTCAGTGAACCAATATTTCCTAAATGACTAATGCATGATGTTAAGAAATCATTCGTGGGTAAAAGATCCATTCAAAATGTAAGATAATGGATTTTAATGTTACAGAATATGAAAAGTTCATTGATCTGGTTCCAGATTCCACATTGCAACTAGCAACTACTTGAAGAGGTTGGTTGAATATTCAAAGAATATCCAAAATTATCTAATAGGCTATTACAATATTCCTCTTTTTTTCCAATTACATATATATCTATGTGAGGCTAGATTAAAAAAAATATATGTATATGTATGTATATGTGAATATGGGCATGTATGTATGTACTTCAACCAAAACAACCCCTTCATGACTTCTCATATTGTAAGATTCTTGAAAAAAAGCATTCATAATCAGGCGATTGTAGGCTCATGGGATTTAAAGCTGGAAAAATAGAAATCCTTTAGTCTCACTCTCTCCATTTTATGGATGAGAAAAGTGTCAGAGAAGTTGTGTCTATTACAGAGGAAGGGCTTAATAAATACTTGCTGATTTATTGAATTATTAAGTGACTTTCCCAATGTTATACAGATGGTAAAGGGTACAGATATGAGACTTTTAAGTAGTCTATAATTCTTTGGTCAGTCTTTATTTCTTTATCTCAATTTCATTTTCCAACATAGTTTTCAATATCCTTCCCTATATATCCTTTTCCAAATCCCCTACCTTCACAGGGAAGCTGCCAGACAATAAGGTATACTTTGGCTTAGTTTAGAGGATTTTTATCCTGTTCACAGAAATCTGTAATTTATCCTCTGCAACAGATGTTGGCACATAAGATATTATTATCTTCATGGTAGTCTGTTTGCTTTGCATGGTGATCATGAGCATTGCAGGGTACAATGACCAAGTATACCATGAAATGATGTTCCTTGTTGCCTATGGGTGCACACTGCAACCAACTCTGCCATCTCTTCTATTTGCTTCTTCAACATGAGCCTGTGGGTCATCCTTCCATTTAGCTGCAACTTTGTTCTGTTTTCTGGTTTAATTTACAGTGAAAATGTCAACAGGGATGGGGTTCATTTCCTTCAGTGGTATATGTTTGTTGGTCATTGAACAAAGTTTGCATATTGAGAGTACTTCCATACTCACAGACCTCTAATTTCATAGTTGTGGGTCTTCCCTCTACTGATACAGCTCATAGTCCTTGGCAGGAGTGTGCTGGAGCCAGATTATACCAGCATGAAAGTATCAGTTGGTAGACTTTCAGTTTTAGCAGTTACATCTCAGAAACCAGCAACTGCTACAAGTCAGGCCTTGATTTACTGTTTTGTTCATTGTCTAGACTTAAGGAAGTGATGGAGAAAAGATTGATAATGGAAATTAAACTTAAAAGTGTGTTGTGCATTTTCAGAGACCTAGGCTTTTTTTTTTTTTAACATTTACCACCTCTACCCCTTGGTACCTTGGTAGATGGTCTTCTAGAGTTGCTGTGGATAAAAAATTCATCAATCTATGACCAATGTGAGGATAAATGTCTCTGAACTTAGCTGGGCTGGTCCTTGCACAAAAGCCAGTTAGTTCATCCATTGGCATATCAAGAGTACCAAAAGATAAATTAATATTAGCAAATGGTCTAAGAGCTTCAAGATTCTTGGCACCTGTGGCTCCTCTTTTCCACCACCAGCATAAGGGGAGAACAGAGAGATGTTTTCCATTTTTGTTCATTTTATGGGTCACCATTTTCAAAATTAATTTATCAGATAGTGGTTAATCTCTGGTGATAAGCCTCTCTGCAATTAACTAGACTGGTCTCAGCACCACAGATATAGGTGGTCACTAGATCTGTTCTTGAGGCCTTTCCATTTTGACAGAATATGCTGGACTTGCATTTCCTTAGCATGACTTTTAAGATCCCACAGTCACTACTTTGCCATGATGAGGCTTTGAAATAATTCTTTTGTGGACACCTCCGCAACATTGTCTTATGATTATAACTAATATTTTATAAATTTTTATAGCTTTATAATTTGCCTTCACATTCATTTATTTCATTAATCTTTACCACAGCACTATGAAGTAGGTAGAACAAGTAAAACTGTTCTCATTTCACGCCCAATAGCACACAACTTACATGAAGCCAAGGTAGGAATGGATCCTAGGTCTCTTGACTGCAGGTCTAACTATCTCTACATTACTCAGGCCCCGCTAGGTGCTCACAATATGTTTGTTGATTGATTGAGGGGTTATCACCATTGAGACAATGTGAAGTCCAGGAGCAGACCCCTTTATGGTTATTGACTCATTCATTGAATAGTTATTTCTTTATGGAACATCCCTACTATGTGATCAGTAGCCACTCAAAGCAAAATTATAGCACAAAGTTTGTCTTTGGTACTGCTCTATCCTCTTACCTCTCTGTGCTTTCCCTCCCTAGATGTTCAGACTCCCTTAGTATAGTACCCAGGCCCAACCTTCTCAGGTATCATCTTATGCTCCCTACAGTTCCTGACCCCAGTCCCTCTCCAAAACTTTCTTGTCCTGGGTCCCATCCTCCCAGGCTCTGCTAGGTGTCTGATTAGGTAATTTAATCAGTTAAGCAAGGAGATGCAATCAAAAGAATATTACTCTCACAATCAAGAAACTTGGATTCTTATCTTTGCTCTGTCTGATTTGGGGCAAGGCCCTTAACTTCTTTGGGCCTCAATTTCCTCATTTGTACATAGTAGATTAGAAAAGATATGCCCCAGGAGAGTCCTTCCTACTTCTTGTTCAAGTAAGATAATAGATATAAAGTGTTTTGTGATCTTTTAATGCCATTTTTTTGTTACTGATTGACTAATTTGCACCTGAGCTGTGCCTTGAGGCTGGGTCTAAAAAGGGGGACTCCACAGATATTTAACTGAGTTGGAAAGAGTGGAGATTGGACTGAGGATAAAACGGGAGTTCACAGGAACAGATTCTATTCTCTGGGGAGAGGCCTTTGCACCCAGGTGGTTTTTGCTGGGAGCCACAGGACCCTAGGTATGATAAGGAGTTGCTGGGTCAAGCTAGGAACTCTAGATATCAATGAAGTGGTAACTGAAGTGGAGGAAGAAATCCTGTGGGAATTGTAGGTGTCCCTAGATCAAGCCAAGAGATTGGTTCAATTTAGGAGCTGCAGTTGCCAGAAACAAGGAGCATTTAGGCACAGAGCCACGACAAGGAGGATCATCTCAGAGATGGCCCTCGACTAGGAATCTGAGCCTTCTGTGTCATGTGCACTATGCAGATGGGGGAAGGGGGACTGACTCTCTACAGATCATGAATTATTTTACCACTTGGCATTCTGGGACCTAAATGCCACGGTGGCAACTGTATAGGACCCAAGGGACATTAGGGTTCAACATATAGTGGACTGCTTAAGTAACAACCCCAAATACTCTTACCTTTGAGGATATGTCAGAAGGACTGTATTTTTGCTCCCTACAGCCTATATGACATCAGACAAGTCACTGAACTCTGGGAGGCTCATCGGAGGGGAAAGGCAGCTCGATTGTCTAGCCAACTTTAATTCTTTCCCTTACTGGGATGAGTTGACCCAGGGAAGTATGTGCGCTGGACCTCTGTTCCTCATACATATGTCCTGCCATGCATGTGCCACACATGCCCTATTCACATGTACTCCCATGTGCATTCCCTCCCTCCCTAATGGTATTGTAGCCTGCAAGAGATTATGCTCTTGGGAGAGCTATCTTGTCATATACCTTGCTATGTTATATAATCATCTAGGGAGTTGATCAGAGGAGTTGGGCGGAGGGATGGGTTTGTAAGGGAAATTAATCTGGATCAGAGTGGTGCTAGGAGTTTAGAACCCTCTGGAAAAAAGGTGGGACTCCTCAAAGAAGAAAGAGAATCATATCTATTGTCTTTGGTGAATGCTTATGTGTTTTCTGTATTTTTTTGAGAGTTGGAATAAATTTCATTCCATATACAATTTATGCAGTGTTACTCTGTGTAGCTGTATAGAATCTACAGATTCTTTTTACCCATATGTATTAGAGAACTAAACAGGAGCCATATTTGAGAAATATTCTGAGATTTCTCAGAGGCAATTCTAGGTATAAGCAATAGAAGGCAAAGAGGGTTTTTAAAGACTACCTCCAAGATGGAGTTTAGCCCATTGTAAAGCAAGAGTCTGGGGACGATCATAGGTTACAATAAAAGTCTCATTACAAAGTAGCAAGAGCACTGGTTCTAAAGACTGAAGTCCTGTATTGAAGTCCCCTCCTCTAACTCTTACAACCTGTGTGATCTTGGGTAAATTGCTTAATCTTCCTGAATTTTTGTTTCCTTAAAACTAAAATCTGGAGTTTGGATGAAATAACCTTTAATGTCCCTTCTAGAGCTATGACCTTGTGGACTTCTGCTTTGAACTAATGGGTTTTCTGATTGGTAAAATAACACATCAAAGGGATGGAGCCAAGATGGTGGAGTAGAAAGACAAGCCTGCTGTAGCTCTCCTCCCATAGCCCATAAAATACCTGTAAAAAATGACTCTAAACAAATTCTAGAGTAGAAGAAGTCACAAAACAACAGAGTGAAAGAGATTTCCAGCCCAAGGCAGCCTGGAATTGCACCAGTCTGTGCTTACAGCCCACAAAGCCCAGCTCAGCCTCAGCCCCACCATGAGCAGGAATAAGATAAGAGCAGGCTTCAGGGCACAGAATCATGAGCAGCAGCTGTGGTTCTCAGATTTCTCAATGCACAAACACCAAAGACAGCTTCAAAGGTCAGTGAGAAAGCTCTATCACCTGGGTGAGAAGGGAGCAGGGTCTTGCCCTAGCCCCAGCCCCAGGTGGCCCCAGGTAGCAACAGCATTCCTTTTTGGAGCCCTCAGCCTAAAGATCCTGGGGGAATTGAGCTGCTGATCTGAATCTCAGCCCTGAGTGGTGGTCCTGGGGTGAGGAGGAGCACTGTCTGGTGGAGCTGGGGGAGGCTCTGGAGAGGGAGTTCTACTCAAAGATCCTGGGCAAAAAAGCTTGTGGTTGCTCCCAGATGAGAGTTCAGACCAGGAGAGGAGTAAACTCTCCCTTGATTATGCCACCTTGGAGGAACTGAACTTACAGCTCCCTAGAGTATACCCTCCTCTTGACAAAGGACTCAAAAGTCAAGTAACTGGCTGGGAAAATGTCCCCCAAAAAGGGAAAAAAATAAGACTATAGAAGGTTACTTTCTTGGTAAACATGTATTTTCTTCTATCCTTTCAGATGAGGAAGAACAATGCATACCATCAGAGGAAGACATAAAAGTCAAGGCTTCTGCATCCAAAACCTCTCAAAAAATATGCAATGGTCTCAGGCCATAGAAGAGCTCAGAAAGAATTTTGAAAATCAAGTAAGAGGGGTGCAGGAAAAATTGGGAAGAGAAATGAGAGCAATACAATCAAATCATGAAAAATGAGTCAACAGCTTGTTAAAGGAGACTCAAAAAATGTTTAAGAAAATAACACCTTTAAAAATAGACTAACCCAAATGGTAAAAGAAGTTCAAAAAGTCAATGAGGAGAAGAATGCTTTAAAAAGCAGAATTGGCCAAATGGAAAATGAGATTCAAAAGCTCACTGAAGAAAATAGTTCTTTAAAAATCAGAATGGAACAGATGGAAGCTAATGACTTTGTGAGACAACAAGAAATTACAAAACCAAACCAAAAGAATGAAAAAATAGAAGACAATGTAAAATATCTCATTGGAAAAACAACTGACCTAGAAAATGAATGTTGAAATTTTAAATATTGAATATTGAAAGAATCACTGATCACCTCCTGAAAGAGATCCCAAAAGGAAAATTTCTAGGAATACTGTAGCTAGATTCCAGAGCTCCCAGATCAAGGAGAAAATATTTCAAGGAGCCAGAAAGAAACAATTCGAGTATTGTGGAAATATAATCAGGATAACACAAGATCTAGCAGCTACTACATCAAAGGCCTCAGAATGTGATATTCCAGAAGTAAAAGGAACTAGGATTAAAACCAAGAATCACCTACCCAACAAAACTGAGTATAATACTTCAGGGGGAAAAATGGTCTTTCAATGAAATAGAGGACTTTCAAGCATTCTTGATGAAAAGACCAGAACTGAAAAGAAAATTTGACTTTCAAACACAAGAATCAAGAGAAGCATGAAAAGGTAAACAGGAAAGAGAAATCATAAATTGAATTGTTTACATTCCTACATGGAAAGACAATATTTGTAGCTTGTGAAACTTTTCTCAGTATTTGGGTAGTTGAAGGGGTTTTATGTGTGTGTGTGTGTGTGTGTGTGTGTGTGTGTGTGTGTGTATATATATATATATATATAGAGAGAGAGAGAGAGAGAGAGAGAGAGAGAGAGAAAGAGAGAGAGAGAGAGACAGACAGACAGACAGACAGACAGAGAAACAGAGAGACAGAGAAAGAAAGACAGAGACAGAGAGCACAGGGTAAGTTGAATAGGAAGGGATGATATCTAAAAAAAAATTAAGAGGTGAGAGAGGAATATATTGGGAAGAGAAAGGGAGAAATGGAATGGAGCAAATTATCTCCCATAAAAGAGGCAAGAAAAAGCTTTTTCAATGGAGGGGAAAAGGCAGGGAGATGAGAGCGAAAAAATGAAGCTTACTCTCATCACATTTGGCTTAAGGAGGGAATAACATGCACACTCAATTTGGTATGAAAATCTATCTTACACTACAGGAAAGTAGGGGAGAAGGGGATAAGTGAGGTGTATAGGGGATGATAGAAGGGAGGGCAAATGGGAGGAGGGGGTAATTAGAAGTAAGAAGTAAACATTTTTGGGGAAGGACAAAGTCAAAAGAGAGAATAGAATAAATAGGGGGCAGGATAGGATGGAAGGAAACATTTTCACAACATGACTATCATGGAAGTCTTTTGCATGATTACACATGTATTGTGTATATTGCCTATATTGAATTGCTTGCCTTCTCAGTGGGGATAGGAGGGAGGAAGGGAGAGAAGTTGGAACTCAAAGTTTCAGGAAGGAATGTTGAGAATTGTTTTTGCATGCAACTAGGAAATAAGAAATGCAGATAATAGGGTATAGAAATCTATCTTGCCCTACAAGAAAAGAGAGAAGATTGGGATAAGGGCAGGGAAGGGTGTGATAGAAGGGAGGACAGATGGGGGAAGGGGTAATCAGAATGCATGATGTCTTGGGGTGGGAGGGATGAGAGAGATGGGAGAAAATTTGGAACTCAAAATCTTGTGAAAATGAATGTTGAAAACTAAAAATAAATAAATTAAAGTTTCAAATAAAATAAAATTACACATCAATGGGGGCTCAGGAGCTATGCTTTTGACTAGATTGACCCATCTCCCACAATATACTTGGACTTGGAGTACCAGTAGGGAGTATATATGAATGAGAAGAATCCCCAGACCCTACTACTATAAGTTGTCTATAGTTCTTTGGTCATTTTTTATTTCTTTGTCTCAATTACATTTTCCAAAATAGTTTTCAATGTCCTTCCCTTCCACAGCCCCCAGCTTCACAGGGAAGCTGCCAAGCAATAAGGTATACTTTGTCTTAGGTTGGAGGATTTTTGCCCTGTTCATAGAATTAGGTATTCTATTCTCTAAAGCTCAAGAAAAAATTGAGACACTGAGAAGTTAAGTGATTTTCCTATGACTCCAGTAAGTGTCTGAGGCAGGATTTGAACCCAGGTGTTCTGATTTCAGGACTAGTGCTTGCTCAAATTGCCACACAGATGATGACCTTATTCATCTTTAATAAAGTCTTAGTCAACTTTAAAATGTTATCATCCCATAATTCAAGGTACTGTTGAGGAAAGGAGGGGGTGGGAACCATAACCAGAAATTTCTGTAACCTGTGCCTAACCTTGTCCCATTGTCTCATACAATTAATGATATCCAGCTTCACAGATTAACCCCAACCCTCAACCCCCAACCCAAGACTAAGTAACAATGACGGAACTTCCAATTAATCAAATGGGTTTCATAAACAGTTAATATGTTCAGAGTCAAGACAAATTAGGGGTAGAAAAAGTAGGCTAGCATAGAACATGAAACCAGAGTCTTAAATATTATTTTTTATAAATACATTTTAAATCAAGTTTTATTGATGCTTTTTTTTTTTTTTACATCAAGTCATTTTTAGATATCCCTATCACTCCCTAGCACTGAACTCTCCCTGGTACCAAAGAAAAACAATTAAACAAAAACAATGTATATAGTGACTATTGAAGCACTATTCTGTCCCTAGAGTGTCTTACTTCTCTGCTCAGAGGAAGGAGATATGTTTCATTATTTATTCTCTGGGACTCAGACTGATCATTACAAATAATCGAGAATTCAGATTTCCTTTTTAGTGTTCATTATTGTCATTTTGTTTACAGTACTGTTCTCCTGGGCTTGCAATATTCGTGCTCCATTAGTTAATAAAGGTCTTACCATATTTCTCTGAATTTCTCATAATCTTAACTTCTTACAGTGCAGGTATTTTTAATGGCAAAAAACACCATATTTTTTGGCACTATAATTACTGTTGTTATTATAACCTGAGGTGTGTGTCCCTGCGATCAGAATTTGAATCCTAGCTTTGCAACTTACTACCTTGTGAACCCTAGACAAGACACTTTATCTGCTTTGGTTCTCAGTTTCCTCATCTGTAAAATGAGGGACTTAGCTTAGAAAAGCTTTAAAGTTCCTTCTAGCTCCAACACTTATGACCACAGCTTTTATAAACAAGGCTACCTTACAAATGCAGACAGTTCTCCTCTCCCTCCGTCCCTCCCTTGTTCCTCCTTCACACCTTCCCCCCCCCCCCCCAATATTACCCTGTCCATTCCCCTACTCTCTTTTGCTGTCTGACACATTCCATCAGTACACTCTTCCGGCACCAGATTCCTTTCGTTGTCTGTTTCATCACCCACCTAGGGCGCTCCATCCCCCGCATTGCTCCACCTGTTTTGCTTTCTGTTACCATCACGTGGCTCGGTCTCCATCCCCCTCCTTTTGATTTCTCTTCCCGTTGCCGAGGGACCCTTTGGTGACAAGACCCAACAGAAAGAGAGAAGAGAGAGAAACCCTTCTCCCGATGTTGTGGAAGAGAGGGAAGACAAAGAAGTCTGCTAAAGCCCTGTTCACCTACAGGTTCCTGCTTGGGACCTGGGCTAGAAAAAATCGGAAGGGATACGGGTTAGAATCTTGCACACACTTTACACTCGACCCCAACATTTTCTCTCTTGCCTCCTCCAGCTTGGGGAGAATTAATAACAATGAAGATTTTTCTCCAGACCTGTGATTTTATTGGTGCAGGCAACTTTTGGTGATGAAACAAATGTTCTGAAATTTCTAATCTGAGAGATTAGGTGACCATTCCAAGGTCACACAGTCATTATCTCACAGTCAGGATTTAAATCCAGATATCCATCAAGCGAAACTAAGAAGCTCCATAATAAAAACAATGACAAAATACTTACAGGTGTCAATTAGCTGTTGCAGTGGATAGAATGTTGTACCTGGAATAGGAAAGACCTGAATTCAAATCTTGTCATCTCCTAGCTGCATCACCTTGAGCAAATCACTTAACTTCTGTCTGCCTCAGTTTCCCCATTTGTAAAACGGAGATAATAATACCCACCTCACAGAATGATTGTGAGGATCAAACAAGACGATATGTAGAGTGTTTTCCAAAACCGCAAAAGCTCTATATAAATGCTAGTTATTATTATTTATACAGTTTGCAAAATGCTTTACATCCATAAGTAACAAATACTAGTCCCCACAACAAAAAACAGTGGTCACGTAGCGCTTTAGTTTGCAACATACTTTGCTAGGCTATACCTCGAGGACACCTTAGCCTCCACAACTAATAAATAATAATAATTTTGTAATCTCTTGACAAATGTCAGTCCTGTTATCTACCTGAGCAATAGTCCGCAGAGCATTAAATATAAAAGAATACTAGCAGGATAGGGATTTGTCCTGGGACTCTTTGGAGCGAAAGAGACAAGCAGAAAGAGCTATTAGCTAGCTGCAGCCGTTGACATTGACCGGAAGTCCTCAGGTTTGCGAGATTCTTTGCCTTGCTTATCTCAAGTCCGGCCCTCGAGCCCCTTTGCCCCACCCCCCACAGCCGGAGGGTCAGCAGGAGCCATACACAAAGGGCCCCGGAGGCCTCTGGCTGAAGAGCCTCGGCCCCTTGGCAGCCTCCGCTCTCGCTGCTCCACCCAAGGCTCTTAGTCCATATGGCCTGGCAGACTCACACTGTGCCAGGTCCAAGTACCCTCGGAGGTAAGCAAGCTGGCTCACGCCAGCGAGAGTCAGGCCTGCCGCAGCCTCTCCCTGCATCCGCATCTAGCCCTGCTGATGCTCCTCGTCCTTGCGGCAGCACTGCGCCACCAGGACAGGGCAGGAAGGGGAGGGAGAGTTGATTTAAAACCTGTTAATAATAATAACAACCTCCCCCCGCCTTTATTTTTGTAGAGAGAAGCCTGTGCTTTGTGAGGCCGCCCCTGAGCTCTAATACATAATTAAAGGCTATGAAAGAAGCCAGAGAAATCCCGCCGAGTCCTACAGACCTATTATGCTTCTGTATTCCGAGATTTTCCCTCCGCAGACGGTTGCCCTTGATATTCTGTAATCTTCCACTGGGTCAGGGAAAGTGCCAGGTGGGGTGGTGCCATTGAATTCACAGGCCCAATGCCCTTAGGACATTTCAAAGGAGTGGGGGGTGGGGAATCTCATTGAACGTTTTTCTCTCCACTGCCTCCTGTCCCCTCCCTCTTTTCACCTCTGGGGCCGGGAGAAGCGAATTCTTATATTCTTTTCAAATCTTGGAGTTGAAATGTTTCCCTAAGGTGGAATAATAATAACTTGCATTTCGGTAGTTCTTTAAGGTTTGGGAAACTCCCTCCTCATTGCAAACCTAAAGATGAGCAGTTTGTGTGGTAGCATACCCAAGGTGTGAGGGGAAGCTGAGCATGATGCAGGTGGTCCAGACCTTCGATTTCACCCTTGTACAGAGCTCTCAGTTTTGAAACTCCTTTTGAGGATTTAGAATAGTAGTCTTCAAATTATGGTCATAGAGAGTTACCTGAGGTCATGTGATTTGCCCATGACCCGACCACTAGCCTCGAACCCAGGACTCCAATTTACTAAACCATACTGCCTCATCATCTTCTACCCACCCACCCCCTTTTCTTTACACGTTTCACAGATGAAGAAATAGAGGACAAGGGAGACAAAGTGACTTCTCACACAGCTAGTGTTAGAAGACAGTCCCAAATCCAGGTCAGCCAACTCCAAATCCAGGGCTTTTCCCACCATCTCATATAGTTTATCATAAAAAAAAAAAAAGTCAGAAGGGAGGTCTTGGTGATTCCCTCCTTATCCTGAACATTGTTCTCTGACAGAAACAAAAAGGAGCACCATGACCCTTCCAATTCTACATCTGTTCCTTTATGATCTTTATATCAATTCTAACCCTTTGATTTTAGAGATTAATCATAAAGAATTGCTCTTTACTAAGTTGTTCTCAGTTACCTTATCCACCTCTAGAAGTCTGCAAATAGAATGTTTATTGCAAAACCTTATTTAACATTTATTTAACATTTCCTCTAAGAAATAATGGTTATGATGAATACAAAGAACCATGAAAAGATTTACATATACTGATGCAGAGTTAACCAAGGAGAGCCAAGAAAACAATATACACAATGATTACCAAAAGGTAAAAGAAAAAAATAACCACAAAACATTCAAAAGTGAATGTTGCAAAATTACAAAGATCAAGTATGGTTCCAAAGAAGAGATATGAGAAGACACCCTAATCCCTCTCTTTTTCAGAGGTAGGAATGTGGCGCATTGCACATACTTTCAGAGTTTTTTAATGTATTGGTCCGTTTTTGCTGATTTTTTCTCTTTTATTTTTTCTTTAAAATATTACTTGTTCTATCAATGGCTCTCTGGAATGGGGGAAGAGAGAGGATACTACGGGAACTAATAAAAAATGAAATAAAATGAAAATAATAAAATATAATAATAAATAAAATAATAAAAAGATGTTAATATTTTTAAAAGAGTACCATGTTAATACACGATGCCATTTACAAGGCACTTTTCCATACATATGTCATCTTCTTTCATAAACATAAGAAACTTGAAGAAGATGGTGGCCTGTATTTGACTGTCATAGTTCTTTTTCCTGCGTATCTCTAGTGAAGTCTGTAATATTTCATATCATAGTATATCATTTCATATCTCTGTTTGTATTTCATCTTTTCACAAAGCTACATGAATTCCATGAAGATAGAGTTCATGACTTATCTTGAAATAAATGCTTGTTGACTGACTTAACTAAATTTTTTTTCTTTCACATCCTAACACAGTGATCTCCACACACTAGACATTTAACAAATGTTTCCAGAAAGAGTGGAATTACTCCACCATCACCCCCAGGAGGATACTGAGACACAATGACTTTCCCAAGGTCACACAATAAATTGGTGAAGGAACTGAGACTAAATCCCAAATTTCCCCATTCCTTTTCCTGTCAGCACTCTTTCCATAGCACCTCTGATATGAGAGCTTGCTGAGCACTTTTCAGGGCTTCTCATCCACCTTTGGTGTCTACCTCGCATTCAATTCCCACCTGTGGCTCCAAGAAGCTGCAGCATGTACAATGGCCACAGTCTGGCAGATGGATGAAATCAAATTGTTGAAGGCAACTGACTGGTTTGGAACCCATCAGTGAGTTGGTGGGGCAACAGCCCCAGGGGTGAAAACTTGCCCCAGTGGAATGAACAGATGAGAACAATTGGTTCCAGTGGTAATGAAGCTGGCTGAAGCAGGCACTGTGGAGTGCTGAGAGCTTGGTCAGACATCGAAGACACAAGGGTTGTTCACTGCATTCCAGGCCATCACCAGTCATTTTGACCTTTGTCTTGCCACTGGACTTTGATGACTCAAGAAGAGAAAGTGAGGCTGACGACCTTGTCCAACTCTACCTCCTTTATATCTAATTCCCATGAGTCCAAGACATCACTCCTCCTCTCTTAAGTGCACACATGTCCTTTAGTCATAATTCATAGTCATTTATTCTGTGCTTTCACTTCTTTGGGTTTACCATGGAACCCATACTAGATATTCTTTATTGATTCACATCCTTAAATTGGCATCCCCCAGTTTCTCTGTGTCTGTTAGGTGTATGCTGTCCTAAGTGAAACAGAAAGGTGGAAGAACTTGAAACAGAAAGTTACCCTGTGTATTTGAATTCTATACTGTCAGCCCATCTAAATTAGTTTGGATTCTAAACCTATTATATCTGCTCACTACCTCCTGTTTCTGCTCCTTTTCCTACCTCTGCACAGGAAAAATATTTTGGTCATTTCAGCAAAAAGGAGAGTGGGTTCCCCTCTACCCTCAATGTTCTCTTTCTGAATTTTCCAAGTAACCATGGTTATTGAAAACTTCTTAGACTAGAGAGTGGAATTGACAATGGGTTGTATAGTCTCTCAATTCTTGGCTTAAGAAAGATTAAGACATTTCATGAACTGTAGATCTATAATGGACCATGGAAAATAAGAATGCTTAGAATATTTTTGTTATTGTTCAGTTATTTCAGTTATGTCTGACTTTTCATGAACCCATTTGGGGTTTTCTTGGCAAAAATACTGCAGTGGTTTGCCATTTCTTTCTCCAGCTCATTTTATAGATGAAAAAGCTGAGGCAAACAGGGTCACACAGCTAGTAAGCATCTGGGCCTGGATTTCAACTCAGGTCTTCCTGATTCCAGGCCTGGCACTCTATCTACTATGCCACCTAGCTATCCAATTTAATTTAATGACATTTTTAATTACCTGTGAGGTATTTCAGCTCCCTAGACCTCTGCTTCTTCCTCTGAAATGAGAGGATTGAATTAGATGACCTTTGAGGTCCCTTTGAACTCTAAATATATGAGCCTATGATCCCAGTAAGCACTTTATAAATATTTTTCAAATTGAATTACTTACTTCCTGGCTCTTAAATTCCTGGTTTGGTTTAGCCTTTTCAAACAAAGTGAGTTATTCACAGTACAAGTAATACCGTACCAAGTCCAATACTGTCTGAAATCACAAGCGTATTCCAAACTCTATGAGTGACTTGGATCAATGCTGGTGTCATTGGTCTAGGAGAGACCCAAGCACAAAATATGAAAAAAAGTGGCTCTATACTCAATAACCTGTATTTTCTCAATTAGCTACTAGGTTATGGAAGACAGAAAACCAATAAGTTTTATGAACTGTGAAGATTGATATTATGATTCCATTTTATTTGAAAGACTTTAAAGCACTTATTTCAGAGAGACAGGGTATTGTGGTGAAAAGAGCATGAACGAGGAGCCAGAACACCAGGACCCTGTTCCGAGCTTTCCTACCAACTTACTATATACTACTGAATTGCTCATGTGGAAGGGACCCTAGAAGTCAGTTTTTCCAACTCCCTCATTTGTGGATGAGTATCTTAGTTTCCTCATATATATAAATCAAGACTAGAATCAAGGGTTGGCAAAATAAGATCCAAAGATCCAGGGATCATCTGAACTAGATGGAAAGCATATCACTTTCAAAGGGCTGCTAGATTAATGGACTATTTTCTAGGTTGGTTGATGATTGTTCCCAACTTCACTCAACCTAAATTCATAGAATCAAAGAATCTCAAATGCAGACGTGACCACAATCAATTTCACATCTAAACAGGTATTCCTTCCATAATATCATCTAATTAGTAGACATCTAACCTCCACGTGAAGACCTCTAATAATGAGAAACCCACCACCTCCTGAGATAAAACATAACCTTTTGTAGCAGTCATCATTTTTAGGAAGTTACTTTAAAGTAGGCAGAAACTTGCCTCTCTGAAACCTATACTCCTTGCTCTCAGGAGCAATCCTGCCCTTTGTGGACAATAAAACAAATCTAATCCCTCTTCCACATGAGACCTCTTCAGGTCTGCAGTCTGCTATCATGTCCCTGCTAAGTTTTGTCTTCACTCTCTCATTTCCCACAAGAATCCATGTTCTATTTGATTGCCAGCCTGTTGCAAGTCTTTATCTCTGCACATGTTCTAGTTTGCCAACGGCTTTCACTAAATATGGCTCCCAGGACTGAATGGAATATTTCAATATGTTCTGAGCTAGGCAGTGTAAATCAGATTAGGATCTCCTTCATTGTGGACACTATACTTCTGTTAATTGAATCTAAGCTCAGCTTAACTCATTTGGCTCCTTCATCACTGTGTTGATGACTGTTGATGTTGGTTCATGAATCCCTCCAGTATTTACATAAATTATTGCCTAGCCACATATTTCCCAATTCTGTATTTGGGCAGTTCACTTTTTGAACCAGGGTGTAGGATTTTATATTCATCTTTGATCAGTGTCATCTTATTAAATATGTCCTATCATGCTAGCCTGTGAAATTATTTTTGGATCATTTCAAAGAATGATGACTCAATATTAACTTAGCAGAATATATATCTTCAAGTAGCATATAATTTTCCTTTCTTCTACCACTGAGTGTTTCTATTGAAAGCCAATTGCTGATGCAGAGGGAAGTGAACCAGGAAAACAACATATGCGATGATTATAATAATGTCACAGAGAACAACTATAAAAGATTTAAGGGTAAAAGTCAAGGCAATGACCTATCACAACTCCAGAAAGCTGATGATGCTTTTCATCTCTTAGTCAACAGGTGATGGACTAAAGGGATGGAACGGGACACATTTTCAGACATTGTCAATATGTGTATTAGTTTTACTTGACTATACTTACTCATTATAAAGGAAGGTTTTTATTTTTAAGGAGGAGTTATTAGGGAGTGATAATAAAGGTAAAAAGAAGAAAAGAAAAGAGCATGAACAAAATATTAAAAACTACTTGAGGGATAGGGGAGAGAGGAAGAAGGGAAAGGAAGAGAAGAGAAGGAAGGAAGGAAGGAAGGAAGGAAGGAAGGAAGGAAGGAAGGAAGGAAGAAAAGGAAGACCTATCAGGGCAGCATTGGTAATATCCTGTTAAATTTAACAAAGGAAAAAAAACCTACCACAAACTTTGAGTTTTATATATGATTTCATATACAATTCTTTTAAGTTCTTTGAATATGGAAATGTTCATGTCTGTCAATATTTAAGTTCATAAAAAGGGAAAAAAATTTAAAGAGCTAGTCAGTTAACCACAGGGACATTCTACAGTCAAAGGCCTTGGAGAGTTTGTGCCTAAGGTATCTACAACAAAAGATAGTACTTGCACCAGTTTTATCTCCATGTCATGATGTCTCATATCACAGCCATTTTTCAATGACATTTAAAATATTTGCATTTTCCCCATGTGTTAATGACCTTCTAAACAGGTTCAAGTGACTGAGTGAGAAACCCAGCAAATATTAGCATTAGTAATTCAGTAACCACTCAGGTCTTCCATTTACCATATGAAAACTTCACTTTTAAACTGTTTCATAAAGGTAAATTTGTTTTCATGGTATCTTTCATATACATGATGGGCTATAATGTTGCCTCACTCTAAGTAACACTGCCAATGATGAAACAGATTCTCTGAGGTGGAGAGACTTGCCCTTGGTCACACAGCTTATAAATGTCTGAGGCAAGATTGGAACTTGGGTCTACCAACCTAAGTCCACCAATCTTTCCATTATACTTGCTGCCATCATGGCTAAGTGTGCATACTAGAGAGAATTGGGAACTTCTCAGATTGGTCATTTATTGATTCGATTTGTTTTATGTAACTTGAAGTTTTAGCTATATTGATTTTTCAGTCTTGGGCATATTCTCCTCCTTGTCATAATCATAAGTTACAAACAGAATATAAACTCCTTGAGATAGTGATTGGGTTTTTTTTGTCTTTGTATCTCTAATACCTAGTACAATGCCTTGCACACTGTAGGTTCTCAATGATGTCTGCTGAATGATGCTTACCAAGTGATTTTATGGGCATGATATAGAATGAGTACTAGATTTGTAGTCAGAGGACCTGAGTTTGAATCCTGACTCTGAAACTTGTTATCTATTACCTTTGGGAATGAGTTTCCTCATCTATAAAATGAGGGAAATCGGCTAGCTACTCTCTAATGTGCCACCAGCTCTAAGTATTTGATCATTATGATTACATAAAGCATCTTATTTGATCATTACAATCAGCCTATGAAGTACATAGTGCAAGTTTAATTATGCCTATTTTTCAGATGAGAAAACTGAGGCTCAGAGAGTTTATAAGTGGTAACAGCACAAATCAAAGACTTCTGACTTGGATCCAATGATCCTTCTACTACATCTGACTGACATCAAGCATTTAGAAATATCTATTGGCAAATTGTAATGTAATGGTTTAACTTTATTAGATTGTAAATACACAGACAAAAGAAGGAAGACTGTAGAATTCTGGGAGCCCATGAATGTTGAGTAAAGTGATTATCAAGCCTGGGAGAAAGCCCGATAGTGTGGGATAGAAGTGAAGTGATGACTAATAGTGATAGAGATCACACAGAGTTGGAAAAGTATTAGAAACTAATAGGGAACTGGAAGATAAGGTATGCCCTTCATCTCAAGTTCTAAACTCAGGCTAATGAGGACTTCCCTTCCTACCACCTTCTTATTTGGAAATACATCCCTAATTAAAGAATAGGAATCAATAGTCTGATCCAAATTGCTCCCCTCCCCTACTGTATATTTCTTTTTTCCTCCATTAATACCTTTTGTCTTATACATCATATTTATTTCATAACATTAGATTCCCATTCTTCCTTCGACTGGACCCTTGTAACAAACAAAAGTGACAAAAATACTGACAGCTGGAGCATTCTACTCTGACGTCTCCATTGAGAGGAGGGGAAAATCTCTTCTCCAAGACCAAGACTGGGCATTGCAATAATCAGAATCCAATCACCATTTAGTGTATTTTTTGTTTGTATTATTGTAATCATTTTGTATGTTGTTCTCCAGGTTTTGATTTCTTTACCCTGTATCAGTTATAGAATCTTCCCATGTTTCTCTAAATTCCTAATACTCTAAATTCCACTCATCACTTTCCAGAGTGTAATAATATTCCATTACATTCATGTAACAAAATTTATGTAGCTACTCTCTAAACCCCAGTATTTTTCTACTAATGACTGGCTAAAGTAAACACTTAGGGCATCCTAGAATAAGGAAGAAGAGAAAAGGATGTCAAAACAGTAACACACATAGCCTGAGAGGGAATGTAGAAGGGAAGAAGGTCATTGGTCATTATTCACTCTTGTCTTTTTTCATGGTCTCCTATGGGAACATCACTTCCTTCTCCCACTCCCTGCATTTCTTCTCTGTATTTCCAGCTACTTGCTCCTCATAAGACTCAGGACAACTACCCTCATTTACTGAACTCTAGAAATAGCTCTAAAATAAATCTGTTACAGCGTTCAGTCCCAGACCACCTTCTGGAGTCCTACACACCAAGGAAAATAACATTGTTCCATCTAATATTGTTATGATATGATAACAATAATGATTACATTAATACCTAGATTGTAAGCAATAGTCTAGATACTACAAGTGTCCCCAAGGACTTGCTCTCTTAGCTACTTTGGAGTCCACTTTGGCAAATAATTTGGGGCAGATGTTTTCAGTAATCTACTGAGGTAAGCAGATGTTATAGCCTCAAACCTTAAGCATCTTTCTACTAGGCAGTAAGGGTAATAGATTCTTATGAAATTTGACATGCCCATGATTTGACATCTCAGTTTGCAAATGGCAAATCTTTATTGTTGTTTATACTTAGAGGACAGGAGCATTTCCTCTTGGGATGTGAAACACCATTAATGTCCAAAGATTAAAATTGTGTTGACTGATACTGAAATGTTTAATGTGATCAAAGATAATCAAATCACCGGCATTCTCAAACAGACCTGACAAGAGCTGTCTGGCTTTAACACTGGGGTCCTACAAATTTGTAGTGCTGGGTGAGACTTGAGAGATGATATTTAGAGATGCCCTAGTGTTTTCCTTGTTTCAGTTGTGGGCCAGATAGGACATTCATGTGTATTTGAGTAGCATAAATTTTTTTAAAATTGATAACAGTGTTTGATAATTCTTAGCACCTCAAAAATGTGAATTCTTTTTAGCTAGTGGGAAGAAGAAATCAGTCTTCCAAACAGTCTGACTTAATTCATGACAAAAATACAGTTTATAGTGCTTGTGCTAGTCATTAAGCTATTTTGAACAAGTCATTGATGTCTGGTATCTAACATATTGTCAGTTGTTTTTTTTTTATAACTGCAGGCTGTCTTCAGCTAAGGTGGTATTGAAATTCTGACTACAGGTTCACACTCCTAATAGTGTATCCCAGCTTCAATTTTGGCAGCTTCCTGAGCTTTTAACAGAACCAAGTGGCTCTAAATCTTGCCTAGAGTATGGCCAGTCAGAAATTCCAGATGATTGGGGCCTGCCACGTAGCACCTTCATATGTGCTAGCTCAGTAGAGAAAACCTTTTCTTTTCCTGTTAAATCTTAAGCTGGCTGTATCTTAGGGGTCAGACAGATGACACTGGCTTGTTGGATACTTAGGACCAAATCCCACTTTTCCACTTTTAAGATGATGAAACAGAAGTAAAGAGAAATGAAATGGTTTGTCCAATGTGCTATTATTACTAATTAGTAGGAGTTTGAGTTAGAAACCTGGTCCACTTGATTTCATACCCAGAGGTCCTTCTACTACATAGTATGGCTTCTATTTTCCCTCCCCACACAAGCCCTTCTCTTGCTTCTTCTCCCCTTCTGTGTTAACAAGGACCCTGGCATACACAGAAGGGCCTGCTGTACAGGTTCTTAGATCTGCTTTTCTAAAAGGAAAGCAACTTTTGAGGGGTCAACAATCACTTTCATCGAACACATATATATCATTCACTTAGTTCAGGGGAAAAAGTCAGCACCCAAAAGACACGGCTTCCAACTGTCTGGCAATACATACATCGCAGATCAACAGACAGATCCATCTGTCTGACTATACGTACATAGTTATGTATGTATGAGAGAGAAGCACCAACATCTAGGTTTTCAAAGGGGCTCCTTAGCTGCTGCCCAGAGTCTTTTCTGACCAAACACTTTCCATGAGTAAGCCCCAAAGCAAAACCTCACCTCAGTGTACTTATACACTTTTCAGAGCCAGAGGGTATCACAACCCTAGTGCCTCATTACAAATTAGCAAAAGGTGTGGTCCTTCCAACAACAACAAAAATCTCCCCTGATCAGGCTTCCCCTAATGGGCAGGTGGGGAAGATCTTTAACTCTCATTAGCATTACACCTTCATGACTCCTCTTTGACATATCCAGGTTCATTTTAGCAAAGAAGAAAGAGTCTACAGAATAAACTTTGATCCCAGCTCTGAATCTCCTGAGGATAACTCTGAGGGGTCCTCAGGACTGACGTAGGGCATAGACAGCATTCATGGTCAAGGTAAACTTGAAAGGATGAAAAGCTGGAATATTAATCAGTAGATAAATGTTGAACCACAAAGATCTAAGAACACATTACTAAAGAGCTGAATGTCCTTGAATTAATCATTTACAATCCCACAATTATTATATGGGAAGGGCCTTAGAAATCAACTAATCTAAACAGGCTCAGAGGGGATAAGGGCCTTTTCTAAGGTCACATAAATGGTAGGGAACCAAACTCAACCAAATTCTTCCAAGTATAAATATGGTATATTTTCCACAGTATCATTCTGTCTTTCACACTTACCCAATCTACACCTCAATTTCATCATCTGTAAAATAATGGTCTTAGAAGATCTTTTTCCATTTTCACATTTTATGTATCTATGAGTACTCCAGCTCTTCTACTGACTCAAATGATCAGCCCCATTACAATACTCCTTCAAAGTGAATCTAACATAACAGTGAAGGCACTTTAATGTGACTTCAAACTTGACAAAAAGACAGTTGTTCAATTCACAGTGAACTAGCAGGTCTTGACTATGAGATCATGCTTGCTTTCACATTCTGACTGAACATGGGAATAGTATGGTACCGTTGAAGGAAGCCTAGGTGGCTTCTAGGTATGTTGGTGATGTGAAAGGTCTTAGAGAAGCCCTGTTCTGCCAGAAACACTCCCTCAATGTCTTAAAAATTCACCAGATGGAGGAATGACAAGGAAAAACCAGAGAACAATGGTTGTAAGATCCTCCAACAGTCCAGGATTGGACAAGAAGATTACCAAGAGCCTGCAAACATTCTGAACAGAGATCAACCAAAGGAGGGAGAAGTCATAGCACCCAAGTAGTCTGTTGTAGATCCACAGGTGGGACAGAGTGAAGACAGTACCTGCACAGTGCAGCCCTCATGGTATTTGTGACAAAGCCACCACAAGCGATTGGTAGAGCCACAGCAAGAGTAGGGCTAGTACAATGGACCTAGGGCATGCAAGGCCCATGCATGCCTTCTGTGTCAGAGCCCTGGGGGCAGGACTAGCATGGCATAAGTACCAAGCATCTCAAAAGAGATCTCCAATCAGCACAACTGATGACATTGGGATGGGGTCTTTCAAGAACAGCAAGGGACACAGCCAACTTCAGCTGGGGACTTTGCAAGGAAAAGGAGATACAGATAAGTCAAAGCCAAAACCCAAGCTGAGCCAGAGAACAGTGAACCAGAAGCTGTGGATTCTTGCAGAGGTTGGGACCTAGACTAGCAATCATATCCAGAATAGCACAAGTGACAGAATATAGACTACAAAGGGGACTACAAAGAATAGGAAGGGTCCCATCTGAGAGTGTGGAATGGAGAGCAGGCTGTCCCAAGCACAGAGAAACAATCTGAAGCTGAAGATAGGAGTTAATTGAAGAAGATTACATAGAAAATAATGAAATACTTGGAGCTCAGAGAATCGCAAGAGGTAGCTAGGTAGATAAACAGCTAGATAACACACTGGATAAAGTACTGGGCCTGGAGTCAGGAAGACAAGTTCAAATATAATTTCAGTCACTAACTAGCTGTGCAACCCTGGACAAGTCACTAATCTCTGTTTGCCTCAGTTTCCTCATCTGTAAAATGGGTGTAATAACAGCACCTACCTCCCTAGGTGGTCGTTAGGATCAAATAAGAAAATAATTGTAATGCACTTAGCCCAGTGCCTGGCACATAGTAGGTGTTATATGACCTCTGTAGTCCCTTTCAGGTATGATACTATAATCTATTATTATCATCTTTTCCGTTCATTGTTGTTCAGTCATGTCTGACTCTTTGTGACCTCATTTGGGGTTTTCTTGGCAAAGATACTGGAGTGGTGTACCATTTCCTTCTCCAGCTCATTTTACAGATGAGGAAACTGAGGCACACAGGATGAAGTGACTTGGTCAGAGTCACACAGCTAACAAATGTCTGAGGCTGCATCTGAACTCAGGAACATGAGTCTTTCCAAGCCCAGTACTCTATCAACTTAGCTGCTGTCATGTCCTTTGTTGATACGACTATTGCAATTTACCACACAAATATTCCAAATACCAAATATTTAATTCTCTCACTTCTTTCAGAACAAGATGTGAGCAAAGAAGAAATTAAGCTAATGGTTCTTTTATGAAGGTATGGCATGTGGAAGGACAGTCAGATGATCAGCCATACTGCAAGGCAGTCTCTGTGTGCTGTAATTGTGGGTAATTTAGTCTGGATAAGCAAAACCAGGTGATTTCAAGCCTTAAACACCACTGTAGGGAAATTTGGACTTGACCTGATATTCATCAGGATTTTGCCAAAAACCCTTACTTAGAGGAGTGACATGATGAGAGTAGTGTTTTAAGAAGGCTCATCTGGCAGCAGTGTGCAAAATTCCAAATCGTCTTGCCCAGAGAAAGGCTAGGGATAACAAGATTAGTTAGGAGGCTGTCTTGATAATGCAGATTAATGTCATGAGAGTCTAGACTAGAAGGGCAGCAGAGGAAATGAAGAAGAAGGAACCAGTTAAAGATGCTAAGGAAATTTCCCAATTGATAAATTGGTCAAAAGATACAAATAGGCAGTTTTCAGAGGAAGAAATACAAGTTATTGATAGACATAAGAAAAAATGTTCTACCATTTGGAACAATGCCCAAAGGGCTATAAAAAGTGCATACCCTTTGACTCAGCAATATCACTTGTAGGGCTGTATCCCAAAGAGATCGTAAAAATGGGAAAAGGTCCAACATATACAAAAATATTTATAGCAGCTCTTTTTGTGGCAGCCAAGAACTGGAAATTGAGGGGAGAATGGCTGAGCAAGTTGTGGTATATGAATGTAATGGAATACTATTGTGCTATAAGAAATGATGAACAGGTGGACTTCAGAAATACCTGGATAGACTTACATGAACTGATGCTGAGTGAAGTGAGCAGAACCAGGAGAACATTGGTTTTTTTTTTCAGGTGACACTTCTTTTAAAGCATTTACAATATAGACCACAAACAAATTTTTTTTTTAACATTAACCAACTGAGACACAAATAATAATTATGTATGCTAACTTCACAAGCCCTTGACCTAATTGTCTCCACACTATTACTAAGAATTAAAGGACCCTAACTTATTGTTGTTGGTCTGAAGTCCTAAGCCTAATAGTTTAATTTTAGACTTAACCTCGGATGTTCTCTTACCAACAATCTATAATGTAACAGATCTGGTATTAAGCTTACAAACCTTTTGAATATAGGAAATTGCTACTAAGAGGAGGGACATTGCAGGGAAACAATATCTCCTCAACTTCATGTCAATTCCAGGCAGGAATAGATTGTCAACCTGCATTCAGTCAGACTTAAAGTCTGCCAGGTGTCAGTGGGGAAATTGAGTCAGGAAAATCCTACCTCAGCCCAGGCTGAACAGCCATTTTCCCACCCTTCCCATGAGATCACCTTTTGCAGTTCATACCAGCATCTCACAGGCATACTGGCATCATGGATTGGAGGTTCAGACCGCCTTTCTTGCTATCCATACCTGGAGTTAGACTCAGAAGAATAGTCAGTTAATAGTCCTATAGCATCTTAAAATAGCAAGTTCCAATAACCAGGTTTCAGTTATGAGTATAATTTCACATTGGTTAAGGAACATCTTTTGAGGCAAGTCTTAAGTGGCTTACATGCCTTTCTATACATGTTCTAGTACCTGATTAAATAACAATCATAAAATCAAATTTACCATTAAAACCTTAACTTCTCCATCAATGCCAAATTTTACCTGAGGTTATCTGCCTCTAGGAAATTTAGACTAAAATTCTTTTCCCCAAACTAAAGATGTCTCTGATTTACTCTCAGTAATTAATTCAGTCAATTGTTTTAATACTAATTGCTTTTACATCACTTTGTAACATGTCTAATTTTTCTTCCCATCTCTCCCCACCCCCACCCCCTAATACCTTGCATTCTGATTACCCCTTCTCTCAATGTACCCTCCCTTCTATCACACCCCACCCTTCCCTTATCCCCATCTTCTCTCTTTTCTTGTAGAGCAAGATAAATGTCTATACCCCATTATCTGTGTTTCTTATTTCCCAGTTATATGTAATAATAATTCTCAACATTCATTTCTAATACTTTGAATTCCAACTTCTCTCCCTCCCTCCCTCCCTACCTACCCATCCCCATTGAGAAGGCAAGCAATTCAATATAGACTAAATGTGTGTTGTTTTGCAAAAGACTTCCAAAATAATCATGTTGTATAATACTAACTATATTGTCCTCTACTCTGTCCTCCCTTATTTTTTTATTCCCTCATTTGACCTTGTCCCTTCCCAAAATGTTTATTTCTAGTTACTTCCTTCTCCCATTTGCCCTCCCTTCTATCACTTCATTTGTCACCTATTCCCCTACTTTCCTGTAGTATAAGACGGATTTTCATACCAAATTTAGTGAGCATGTTATTCCCTCCTTAAACCATATGTGGAGAGAGTAGCTTCACTTTTTCCCTCTCCCCTTCTCCCTTTTCTCCTCCATTGAACAAGATTTTTCTTATCTCTTTTATGAGTTATAGCCTGCCCCATTCCATTTCTCCATTTGTCCTTCCAGTATTTTCCTCCCTCACTCCTTAATTTTTATTCTATTTTATTTTGTTGTGGATATCATCTCTTCTGATTCAACACAGCCTGTACTCTCTGTCTAAATGTGTGTGTGTGTGTGTATGTACAATCCCTCCACCTACCCAAATAGTGAGAAAAGTCTCAAGAGTTATAAATATTTTCTTTCCATGTAGGAATGTAAACAGTTCAGCTTTAGAAAGTCTTTTATGATTTCTCTTTCCTGTTTACCTTTTCATGCTTCTCTTGATTCTTGTGTTTGAGAGGCAAATTTTCTCTTCAGTTCTTGTCTTTTCATCATGAATGCTTGAAAGTCCTCTATATCATTGAATGACCATTTATTCCCTCGAAATATTATACTCAGTTTTTCTGGGTAGGTGATTCTTGGTTTTAATCCCAGTTCCTTTGACTTCTGGAATATCCTATTCCAAACCCTTTGATCCCTTAATGTTGAAGCTGCCAGATCCTGTATTATCCTGATTTTATTTCCACAATACTCAAATTGTTTCTTTCTAGCTGCTTGTAATATTTTCTCCTTGACCTGGGAACTCTGAAATTTGGCCACAGTATTTCTAGGAGTTTCTCTCTGTGGGTAATCAGTGATTCTTTCAATATTTATTTGGCCCTCTGTTTCTAGAATATCAGGACAGTTTTCCTTGATAACTTCATGGATGATAATGTCTAGGATTTTTTTTTTGATCATGGCTTTCAGGTAGTTCCATAATTTTTAAATTGTCTCTCCTGGATCTATTTTCCAGGTCAGTTTTTCCAATGAGATGTTTCAAATTTTCTTCTATTTTTTCAAACTTTTGGTTTTATTTTTTAACTACTTGGTTTATTTCATAGTCATTCATTTCCCTGAACTCAATTCTCTCTTTCAAAGAACTATTTTGTTCAGTGAGCTTTTGAACCTTCTCTTCCATTTGGCTAAATCTGCTTTTTAAAGTCTCCTTCTCCTCATTGGCTTTTTGCACCTCTTTTTCCAATTGAGTTAGCCTCTATCTAAAAGTGTTATTTTCCTCAGCAATTTTTTGGTTCTCCTTTGGCAAGCTGCTAACTCGTTTTTCAAGCTCTTCTATTGCCTGAGCTCATTTTAAGTTCCCTTTGGAGGTCCTGGAGGCAGGGGTCTTAACTTCCTGTGACAGTATGCCTTGTTCTTCCTCATCTGAAAGGGTGGGAGGAGACACCTGTTCACCAAAAAAGTAACCTTCTATGGTCTTATTTTTTTCCCCTTATTTGGGCATTTTCCCAGCCAGTTACTTGACTTCTGAATATTTTTTCAAGAGGATGGTCCTATTGTCCCTCCTCTCCCCAGTGCCATGTTCAAGGCTGAGATTTGACTCAGCTTCTTGATTCTCTGGAGGTTTAAATGGGGGTGGGGCTATCACTCAGGGCTGAGGTTTAGATCAGTTGCTCCCTACCACCAGAGGCTTTAAGCTGAGCTGCTTGGAGAATGGACTCAAGTTGCTTCCTGGTCACTGTATCTACCTGCAGTCTGCTGCCACTGCCTCTGCCATCACCTGGGGCTATTGCTGGAGCAACTCCATTCCTTCTCACCCAGTTGGGAAAGCCCTCCCTAACTGACCTTTGGAGCTTTCTTTATTGCTTGTGGGTTGAGGTATCTGGGACCCTCCCTGCTGGGAACTCTGCCCCAGAGGTCTGTTCAGGTCCTGTGAGGCCTGGGCTCCACTTGGCTCAGTGTCCTGTGAGATAGACCTTTCCTGTTGGCCTTCCAGGATACCTTTGACTGGAAACCTCTATAGCTCTGTTGTTCTGTGGCTTCTGATGCTCTAGAATTTGTTGAGAGTCATTTTTTACAGATATTTTGTGGGCTGTGGGGGAAGTACTAGAGTATATGCGTCTTTCTACTCCGTCATCTTCCAGGTGAACATTATACACAATAAAAGCCACAGTGTATGAGGACTGTTTCTGATAGACTTAGCATTTCACAACAATGCAAGGACCTAAAACATTCCCAAAGAATTCTTGAGGCAAAATGCCATCCACATCCAGAGAAAGAATTATGGAATCAGAATGTAGAATGAAGCAGATTATTTTCTCTTGTATTATGTTTTGGTTTGTTTTGGTTTTTCTCATGATTTCTCCCATTCATTTTAATTCTTCTATGTAATATGACTAATGTGAAAATGTGTTTAATAAGAATGTATGTGTAGAATCCATATAAGATTGCAAGCTGTCTCAGAGAGGGAGGAGAGAAGGAGGGGGAGAAAATTTAAAACTTATGGAAGTGATTGTTGAAAATTGGAAACAAATAAATTTGGAGGAGGAAAAAAACAGAAAAAATGCTCTAACTAACAATCAGAGAAACACAAATTAAAACAACCTGGAGGTTCTGAATAAACCTTCAGTTTGGTAAAGTCAACCCTC
Source organism: Notamacropus eugenii (assembly GCF_028372415.1). Classification (NCBI taxonomy): domain Eukaryota; kingdom Metazoa; phylum Chordata; class Mammalia; order Diprotodontia; family Macropodidae; genus Notamacropus; species Notamacropus eugenii. The sequence goes on from NC_092874.1 coordinate 89,761,124, forward strand.
TCCCCCATAAAAGGGGAAAAGAAGGGGAAGTGGGGAAAGCAGGTACATTAATACACCTGTGGGTGAATCCGTGAACTCATCCAACCATTCTGGAAAGCAATTTGGAAGGATGGCCAAAAAGCTATTAAACTGTGCAAATCTGACCCAGCAATAATACTTTTGTGACTCAAAGACATGAAAGAAAAAGGAAAAGGACCCATATGTACAAAAATATTCATAGCATCTCTTTTTGTGATGGCAAAGAATTGAAAACTGAGGGGGTCTCTATTAACTGGGGAATGGCTGAACAAGATACTCTATATAACTATGATAGAATATTACAGAAGAAATAAATATGATAGATTCTGAGAAACCTAGAATTATTTTTATGAATTCATACAGAGTGAAGTAAGTAGAACAATTTATACAAAGATAACAGATAGGTGAAGCAATAGATAGAGTGTCAGACTTGGAGTCAGGAAGGCCTGAGTTCAAATCTACCCTCAGACACTTCCTGTGTGATTCTGGGCAAGTCACTTGACTTTATTTGCCTCAATTTTTTCATCTGTAAAATGAGCTGCAGAAAGAAATGGCAAACCACTCGAGTATCTTTGCCAAGAAAACCCCAAACGGGGTCACGAAGAGTCGTACACAACTGAACAGCCACAACAATTTTGTAAAGATAAACAACTTTGAAAGACTTACAAACTCTGCCCAGCACAATGAACAATTACAGTTCCAGAGGTATCATAATAAAATATGCGGCCCTGCTCCTGACAGAAGGGTGATGGATCCAGGGTAGGGATTGAGAGTTTTTTTTTTCAAAATGGACAATGTGGGAATTTCCTGGATGGATTTTTGTCAAATAAAAAAAATTAAAGATATAGTGAAAGAATTGGTGAGATTTGAATATGGGTGGCAAAAAAAAGGTGAAGAGTGATGCTTGATTTTGAGCTTCTGGCCTTGGGCTACCAGTGGCATTTTACTGAGGGCAGCACTTTTGGAGGTGATGTCCATGTTCCATATGTTGAATTCGAGGTGACAGCAGAACATCTCTCCTGTTGACCCTTAGCAACAGGACTGAACGGGGTCAGAGGGGAAAGGTCAAGATTCAGCTCCAGTCTGGGAAGTCATCAACACAAAAATGACTGAATTCATTTTTTAAAGAAGTTAGTGTAGAGGAATAAAAGCAGAAGGCTGGGAGAAGGAATGGTCAAGGGACTAAGGAGGAAGAGAAGTTAGCAAATTCAAGTCAATTCAATACACATTTATTAAGTGTCTACTATGTGCTAAGCATTTTAAAATTATTACCTCATTCGAACCTCACAACAACCCATAGAGGTAGGTGCTATTGTTATACCCATTTTGCAGTTGAGGAACCTGAGGCAGAGAGCAGTCAAATTCAGGGTCACACAACTAACAAGTGTCAAGGTCAGATTTGAACTCAGGTCTTCCTAACTCCGGCGCAGTGCTTTGTCTACTGCAACACCACTATGCCTCTACTGGGGATGGACAAAAAAGAAGCCTTCCAGGGGTTCAAGCTCCACTGGGAGAGAAGGGTTGGGACTACATGTGCACACATAGATAAATACAAAATATATATTAAGTAAAGCTAAAGTAGTTTGGGGGTAGGGGCAGGGAACTGGCTAGAGAAGGCTTTGTGGATGAGGTAAGATTAGAGCCTTCAGTGATGGATAGTATTGTGGGGTGGGGTGGGAAGAACAGGTACAATTGTTTATTCTACTTTCACCACATCTCTTGGGCTCTTCTCCACTCTTAGAACTTCCATTGAAATTCAAGCCCTTATCAAGTCTTTTATCTGAACTCCTGCAATAATCTACTCATTCATCTCCCAGCCCTCCAGTCTCCCCTCTCTAATCCATTCTCCACACAACTGCCAAACTGATGTTGCTACAGCCCAGATATGAACAGAGCTGCAGCGGGTCCCTATTGCCTTTAGGATAAAAAAAAAAATTAAATTGCATCTATTTGATATTGAAAACTTGCCGATGTGACTCTGACCTGTCTTTTCAGACTAGTTTGGCATTGTTCTGTTTCATCCACTCTATATTACAGCCAAAATGGCCAACTCTCTCTTCTGTATACATGACATTCCACCCCGTGCATAGGCATTCTCCATTTCTCTCCCTTACCTTTAACCCAAAATTCATGCCCCTTTGGATTGTTCCAATGGCTTAGATCATGTCCTCTTCCCATCCCCCTCTATTGAAGGTCTTTTCTGATCTCTCTAGCTCAATTCAACAAGTGTTTATTAAGTGTCTGCTTTGAATTAGACATAGGGGTTACAAAGACAAAAATCAAACCTTTTCTTTTTCTCCAGAAACTTGCATAATTCAGGAATCAGTAAATACAGAACATATACTGTTTAAGTACAAAATAATGAAAATGAGGAATGCTAACAACTGGGGCAGAATCAAGAGATGTTTAATTAACACTTTTCAACAGGTTGAATTGCTATGTTCATCCTTTGTTTTTAATGAAGACCAATGACATCAGAAACATGATGTCTTGATTTGCAAGTGAATTGGATTTAAGTGAGGCAGGACTATGCAAAGTCACCAGCCTCACTCTGGCCTCCAGAGTCAACGGTGTCCAGTGGCAAGACATGGGTCCAGATGACTGGTGATGGTCCCAGATGCAGTGAGAGACCTTGGCCTTTTTAACCTAAGATCTTTTCCAGATCTCAGTTTGTCTGAGGCAACACCCATTCAGTAAATTAAAGACCAGGTAACAAATGAGGCAAAATATGGCTGAGTTTGCCTTTGTCAAAGAATCAGTCTGGGAGGGGAAGAGTTTCTGGCTGAAACAGAAACAATTACACACTCTGAGCCATTAAAACCCAAACACTGAGCAAGTGAGGCTAAGTCTGGGACCTATTACTGACCAATAACTGATTAAATATGGGGAAGGGGAGGCTAGGAGAATAAAGAGTTGAAGGGACGGAAGAGAAGGGTCAGAAAATTAGTAAGAAAACTTGGTTTCTGAGGCGTTTCACAGAAGTCAAGAGAAAAGAACATTTCAAGAAGGATGGATGGGATGGGAATGGGGTGATGTCATGTAATAGTAAGGGAATTTGAAGATCTTCCCTGCCCCTTAATAGGCCCATGTGACCTGCTTTGAGCTTTAGCCCAGCCTACAGCTTGAACCACATGAAACCCATGGTGGGAGGAGCTTGCCAAATGAGTAGAGCAGGAAAAGAGAGGGAGGCAGAGCTGAGAGACAGCAGGTAGAGCAGAGCAGAGCAGCTAGTCTGATTAAGAGAGGGAGAAGTTTTGCCTAAGGGAACTTGTTTGTGGGGAGGCTTGAAGGAGGGAAGGTTTGGGGATAGCCGTGCTCCCTGCATTGATAATGTGTATAGATTTCTTGGTCACTATGATGGATTTGGCTTTTTGGTGTTTGAATAAATGTCTTGGTTCTGTCTTTGAGGAAGAGAGTTTATATTTTGTGAATTTACCCTGAAATACACATGCATATCCATAGTGGCACTGTGGGTATTGCATTGGCATTACAGGTCAACATTATTACATTTGAAATCAAGTTCAAGGATGAGTACTTAGAGGCTTTTGATTTTACATTTAACCAGTGGTAAAGGATGTCCTTTTATGGCACTTGTCTGGTGACCCAGACTTTGAATTTTGTCTCTCTGCTCTTATGAAGACCTACAGGCAGCAGAATGGGTGTTTGCTTCAGGGAGACAAAGACAATGCTCCTTGTCCCAATTTCCCTTAGATGTCCATAGGGTATTTTTTTGGTCTTTTATGGTTATCTGGAAATTTCATCATCCTGGCAAGGAGTAGTTGGCACCCATCTTTACAGGCATCAGTTCCTAAGTGGACTGCATCAAAGATCTTCCCTTGGGCTAAGGCCTAGTGATGAGATTCACAACTGAATAGGTGGAGGAGGGGAGCTGAAGGAGAGGGAGGTATGTCTTTTAAATGTAACTAGAGAGATTTCTTATCCCTGAGGAAGGTTTATTTTTAAAACACATCCTTTACTCCATATTCCTGAAATGCTGTTAAATGTCACCTTAGCAGCTTATCCTTCCTAAACCATGCCTTCATCCCTTCTCCAGGGCTCCTCAGGGTCCCCTTCCCACTTGCTTTAGCTAAGAGCTGAGAGAGGTTACCCATAAGACCCTGAAGGAGTGCGGCTTTGATAAATATATCAGCTCTAACAATTGGGATTGGGGTTGCTTCTCAAACGAGTGGCAAATCTGTCATAAAGTACTTATGGTGGATCTGACGGCGAACTTGAGGGTAAGCCCTGGGTATCTATTAAACTGGCTGCCTTTCAGAGGGATGGCATCTTTTTTTTAAAGCAATAAAGTTCTTTAAAAAAAAAAAAACAATTGCAAACAATCTTCTGTCCTGCTTTGCTGAGTTGCTGAAGACATATGGCAAAGACTTCCACGTGCAGCTACTCATATTCAGGTGCTCAGCACCTCAAAACCGGTTTTAGCCGCTTCAGCATATACTTTGGGCTCTATTCCAGTTTTTATCTGTGTCTTCATGCCTTTGTTTTTGTTTTTCTTTTCCTCCTTACCCCCTTTTTTCTCTTGACTATTTTGTTGTGTGTGAAAAAAAATGAAATATATTGTGTGCCTACATATTTGTCTCAAAGGGTATCCCCACCCGCATATTCCACTCTCACCCCACAGAGATTCCCTCATGCAAATCCGATTAGTGCTAATGGGATCAGGATGCACAAATCTTCATGGGTCCATATGGGAATAGATGCCCTCCTGCCCTTTCTCTTCCCACTCTCTCTCAAACCTCATGACCATGTATTTCTCTTGGGATGAGAATGAGCTAGTTGGCATCACTTTGCTGATGGACTTAGAAATCAGGTAAGAAGGATTCCTCTCTTGGGTTGAATGAATACTGCCTGCTGTGATCTCTGAAATACAAGTAGAGTTAGGCTGTAGTCTCCCTACAGACATAGGGAGAGTAGGTGGCAGTACAGTTAATATGCTTTATGGGACCCTCTTAAAGGGTCCCAAAAAAAATCTCTCCCAGATGACTGTTGAAACCTGAAATTTCACTGTTAATGGCTCATTTCCTCATGTTAAGTCTTATTAACTCTTAAAAGTCCAGTATTCCTGGGAGGACAGAAGCTGTCTTATTTGTCCTTGAATCTCCCCAAGTAACTAGCACAGTGAATTGCACATAGTAGGGTTAGGGATCATACAATGTTATACCCAAAAGGAACCTGTGAGACCTTAGAGAAATACTCTTAAGACAAAGATTAGTGACCTGTCCTGTCCAAGATCACACAAGTAGTAAGTGGCAGAGCTGGTATTCAAATTTAGATTCTCTGGACTCCAACTCCAGTCGTTGTTCAACTGCAGTTTGAGAGCTCTGGGTACCAATGGGTGAAGTTTTAAAATTGGAGATAAACAGCTTAGAAAGTTAAGGGGCACCAAAGTTGAAGCTCACTCATTTCCACTGTTTTGTCCATGGCCAGGGCTGGGCTATGGGCTAAGATGTAGCTTTCAGAAACTGCACAGCAACAGTCAGTCAATCAGCAATTGTTAAAGGTCCCCTATGTGCCAGACACTGTGCTAAGCACTGGGGATAAAAAGAAAGGCAAAAGATGGTCCCTGCCCTCAAAGAACTCAGAATCTAACAGGGGAGACAATATGCAAACAATGTGCAAAGAAGCTAGCGTACAGGAAATATCAGAAATAATCAGCAGAGGGAAGGCATATATAATGAAGTGAGATTGGGAGAGGCTTCCTGTAGAAGGTGGGATTTTAGCATAAAGCAAACCAAAGTGTGGGGGATCAGTAGGGAGAGAGAGAAATCCAAGGGAATAAGTCATGCATTTATTTATGAGAGAAATTTAGCATTTAAGTCCGTGCCTATTCAAACTCAGACTGAAAACAGGCATAGTACCCAGCACATGCCTTTCCAACTGCAGATTTCCTAAATCCAAATGCTAAGAGAGTCATAAACAAAACACCCAGGACTCTGGCCCGATGATTCATTCTGCCCAACAGGGTTCCTTCTGTCCTTGTACACTGACGTTCTACCTCCAATGAATCCTGAAAGTCAAGTCCATCATATAACATACCCAGAAAAGCATCATGCCCTGCATGTGTGCTTACTAACTGGAGCATAAGGTCCTAGGAGTGGAGGTAGGGAGGGAACAAGGATGATCCTTTATAATAATAATTATTCCTTTGTACCATCTAGTGCAAGAAGGAACACCATTTGTTTATTTGTTTCAAATCTCTTCTAAAAACACTTACACTGAGTACACCTACCTGCCTCCACCCCTTTTAGCAAAGGATTTGGCTACATAATTTACTGTGAAAAAAATGCAGCCATATGATGAATGTGAAAAACTTCAGATCACCTCCGCATCATTCCACACTCTCGCCTTTGTTTCAGTAGGAGGATGACAGGACCTTTCTCTTTGCCAACGCTAACCATTTTGCTTGTGCCCCTGATCCCATCCCTTCTGTCTCCCTCTCCTAGCAGCTAGTCCCTTCCATCATCTCCTTTCTTTCTTTAATTTTCAGTCCCTTCTTTGGTACTATCTCCTTCCCTGCTGCCTATAAATGTGCCCAGATTTCCCCCAGCTTACAGACCCTACTATTGACTAACATCAAGCCATCATCCTATATCTTTCCTCCCTTTCACAGCCATTTTTTAAAGAAAAAACTGTCTGCGCTTCTTGCCTCCATTTTCTCACCTCTCATTCACTTCTCAGCCCTTTGTAAAATAGCCTAATCTCCACCATGGGACTTCTAATGATGTTCTTTCTAAAGTATCTCATTGCTAAACTGAAAGGACTCAGTCCTACTTGACCTCTCTGCAGGCTTTGACATAGTTGACTAGCCCCCTCATCTCTGGGTTTTCATGATTCTGTGGTTGTTCTCTTCCTACCTGTCTGAGAGAGCTTACTCAATCCCTTTGTAAGACCAGCATCTATTAGAGATTATTGTCTATACATATCTATACATCTATCCCACAGCTTTGTCTTGTGTCCTCTCCATTTCTCTATGTCCTCTCTAGGGGATCTCATCAGCCTCTCCAGATTCAACTATCATCTCTATGTACATAACTCCCTCGTCTTTCTTCTGAGTTCTTGTCCTATATCTCCAAATGCTTGCTGGCTATCTATACCTAGACTGAATATCCCATAAATATTTCAAAATCAGCCTATCCAAAACAAATCTCACTGTTTTTCCCTCTAAACCCACTCCTCTTCTGAATTTCCCCATCTCTAAAGGTACCACCATTCTTACAATTATCCTGATTTCCAATCTCAGTCATCCCCAACTCTTCAATTTCACCCATCCTTCATATTCTGATCAGTTGCCAAGTCTTGTCAATTCTGCCTCCTCAGCACCCTCTCACAACTGTTCCCTTCTCTCAACTCCCAAGATCTGCAATGTTTGGAATTCTCTTCACCTCCAATTCCTGGAACCCTGTGTACCCCAAGTGCTACCTCCTTCCAGAAGTATCTCTTGAGTCCCCCATGTGTTAATGCCTCTCCCCCTACTGAAACAAGTCATTTGTATTTGTTTTGTATATAACTGTTATTTACATATTCATGACCTGTTGAACCTCTTTCCTCCCTCAGCAGAATGTAAACACTTTGAGCTTGTTTAAATTTTGAATTTGTATCCTCAGTGCCTAGCACACTGACTGGCACATAGTAGGTACCTGATAAATGCTTGTTGTTGATGTATTTGGTTTGACTTCCTAATTTTGTAGATGAGGAAAATTAGTTTTAAAGAAGTCAAGAGACTGTCCCAAGATCACATAACTAGTATGTGAAAGAGCTATGTTTCAAACTCAGGTCTTTTGATTCAGTCAATTTCCGCCCCTCCCCCCCCCCCACTACACCACAACGCCTCCATTCAACAAGTACTTATTGAACTCTCACTATGTGTTCAACACTGTAGTCATTATTGATTGAGATGTAAGGGAAGTAGAAGACATGGTTCCTACCCTCAGGAAACTTCCAAACTAGTTGGAGAGTCAACACACATACCAGAAATATGTAAATAACTCCAAGGAAAGGATATGATTATGTAAAAGAGGAGACTGGTCTGGGGATCCACTAGATGAGTTCTCCAGTCAATAGTCAGGCTAAGATTGTAGAACACCTCTCCTTGTTTGGAAGCATGTGAGGGGTCATTTGATATGGAGATTACACATGTGCCCCTGTACCTTGCTTAGAGGACACTGTGAATCCTACTAGTTGGTTTCCAATCACTCAGGATGAAGATTGGATATTGGATATTAATGAAACACACTCTATTTGGAAGGTAATGGGGAGCCATAGAAAGTTTCTGAGCATTGGAGTGGATACATATGGTCTGTGGGTCCCATCACCTCTGGACTATTACACACTCAGGTCCAATTCGTGGAGACTTTTAATGGTCATTACCTATTCTGACTCATTTGCCTTCACCTAGTTAAAAACTGGGAATTTATGAACTTGATCTAGGTCTAGGAATACTGTTGCTGCTCATCATGCTAATAGACCCAGACAAAGAATGGTTCTGAAGTGGTGAAATATTTAATCCAGGCAGAAATAAATAGACTGGCAATGAAGAGAATGTTAGGACACATTCTGGATTGAAAAACTGCCATGTTGGATTGTAAGTAATAGGGTCATTGAACGTAGAATGCTAGAGCTAAAAGGAGGGGTGTGCTGGTAAATGTTTAACAACAAGCTCTCCAGAAAAACAAAAAAGATGTGATGTGTTTTTAAGTTTAATCTGCAATATCAACATTTTCTCCACTTTCTCATCTAGACAATCAACAAAACAATAGTTCAAGACCTGACTTTTAGCATTTGCTGATTTCCAGAGTTTAAATATTCACATTGGAAATTTAAGAATCAGCTTTTGGGAGTGGTTCTAACTGGCTTTGGCCCATCAGTTAGTAGAATGAACCTGTAAAACTTTAGAACAACCCCCTTCGTTTCATAGATGACGAGTACAGTGTTCTCCTGTTCTCTCTGATTCCCCAAAGTAGCATAGGAAGCAAACTCCCCCAAAAGTCTCATGATTCTCATCAGACTTGAATCTCATTATTCAATAGGGCAAGATTCACCCAAAGTCCAATGCCAAGGACCAAGCTTGTTTCAACTCATAGTTTGACTTGTATGAGACAATTCTCATTGTTAACGCCCCTGGAGTTTCAGATGCCCCCTTAAGTGTCCCCTCATGATCTAAACTTCAGTGGATACCTCCAATACTCTTCTATTTTCTTTCAGAGAAAATCTCTTTGGTGGAATCACCTGAAAATCAAAAACAGCACAGGGGAAAAGAGTCAAGTATAGGCTGGCCCCATCTTCTGAGTCACCAACTACCTAAGCAGTGTTTTCGATGTACAGGACAGAGGAAAGAAACTAGAGACAAAAAAGTCAATCAGGAGATTATCGATATAATCCAGGGGTATTCATTCATAGCACCTAGCATCATGCTGTCGGCATAGCAAATGCTTAATAAATACATTTTTATTGATTTTTATATGATGTCCTGAGGTTGTGTAGAAAGAAACCTAAACAGGACATGAGAGCACAAATAAATTTGTTGTTTAATTTCTTCCAATCCTCCATTAAAGTCCTACTCTCTGTCTCATCAGGGTTTGAAGGTTATTCTTGACTCTTAGAAGTAGGGTATAAATTCTGGAATGTCTTGCTAAACTGAAAAGACTTTGAGCTCTGACCTTGTAATGGACTGTAAGGCTGTCTGCTGAGGATCAGCTTAGCTAGTTTTGCAGAGACTTATCACTGGGCTGGCTGAGGGGGAGGAGGGTGCGTTTTGGGTGGGTGTTTTTTTGACACAACTCTTGCACTGAATCCATTAAGAAAAAGAAAGGTGGCAAGCTGTGCCTGTAGAGAGATTTTTAACACTAACAAAAGATCTTTTAAATACTAAGGTAATATCTTTTTCTACTCTTGAGTTTCATTAAGCCTTCTACCCCACAGGTTTTTCTGACAATGGGAAATGCCAGTTCTTGGTGGGGGGAGTGAATACCTGTTCACAATAAAATAATGTACCCTTTTATCACTGATCCATTGTCAATTAAGTATGCCCAGTTGCCTGCATAGGGAGGCCTCTATGAGACCTTTAGGGGAATAATAGGCAATATGGTGAAGTGGAGAGGAGATGTCAAGATGATAGGCTGGTCAGATCAATAAGTACCTACTAAGTGCCAAGCACTGTGATAAGGGCTGGGAGAGTCAAGGAAAAGTCAAATATAGTCTCTGATCTCAAGGAGCTCACAGACTAGTGGGGGAAACAACATGGAAACAACTATGTACAAACAAGATATATACAAGATAAATTGGAGATAATTACCAAGAGAAGGTGTTAGAATTAAGGAGGATCAGAAAAGGCATCTTATAGAAGGTAGGATTTAATCTGGAATGTGAAGGAAGCCAGGGAGGCAGAGAAGACAAGAAACAGAATTTCAGGCATGGAGAACAACCAATGAAAATGCACTGAGTAGGGAGATGGAGTCCCTTGCTTGAGGAACAACGAAGACATCAATGTCACTGGATTTCATTAAGATCAGTTTGACTGCTGAGTAGAGAAAAGACTGAAACTGAGAGAGTCTTGAGGCAGGATGACCCGCCAGCAGACTGTTGCAATAGTCCAGGCATGAGGTGATGAGCCCTTCACCAGAGCTGTGGTGGTGGAGGAGGGCATATAAGAGGACAGAAGGGGAGTATTCAAGAGATGTTATAAAGGGAAAATCATCAGATCCAGGCAATAGCATAGATACGAGAAATGAAAGATAGTGAGGAATTAAGGACGATATCTAGGTTGTGGGTTTGAGAAACTGGGAAGATGGTGATGTCCTTCGTAATAAGATGAACATTAGGAAAAGATATTGAGTTCAGTCTTAGACATGTTGATTTAAGATATCTTAAAGACATCCAAGTTTGAGATGTCCAATAGGAGTTGGGAATGTGAGAATGAGGGTCAGGAAAGATGATGGGACTAGAAAGACCTGAGAATTATATGGGTGATAACTGAATCCATGGGAACTGATAGAATAGTGGGAGAGCAAAATGGTATAGTGGGAGATGAGAAGAGGGCCCTGAATAGACACTTGAGGAACATCTACCACTCCGGAGTAGGAGCTGGATGAAAACCCAACAAAAGAGACTGAGAAGGGCCAGTCAGATAATGAAGAGGAGAACCAGGAGACAACAGTGTTGAGAAACCTAAAGATTACAGAACATCAAGGAGAAGAGTGTGAAGAGGTCAAGAGGATGAGGATTGAAAAAAGGCCATGCATAACATTAGTCAACAGAAAAATCATCGATAACTTTGGATTACATGTCAAGAGACTTGGTTTATATATAGTCAGAGGTATAAAAGTTCTGGAAATAGTGAAGCCAGGGAATAAAGCAATTTTCCTAATTTTTAATAATTAAAATGAATGACTGATGGGCAATGAAATTTAGGAAAAAATGAATTTAAAAATGAATAATTTTGTTTAGGGCACAGCCTAGAAATATAAAAATATATCACGTAAAACTTAGTTTGCTAATGGAATGATCATGTTTGGTCTTTCAATAAAGAAATATACTTTTATCATGTACTTTATGAATCTCAAGATTCCAGGGCCAAAAAGAGTCAAGTTTCAATTTCCTCTCAACTACTAACACCTTTGGGCTTGTACTTATTCCATTCTGTCCTCAACCTTTTAAAGAAGCAGAGCAAAGAGGTTTTTGTTTCTTATTCTTCTGGGAATAAAATGTTACTTCCAACGTCCACTCCACTGTCAGTCCTTTGAGATCTAGACAGGAGTAGAGGAATTATGTATCAGCTCCTACGTCAAATACAAATAAGAGAAGTCTGCAAGCAAAGAATGCACTGAAACATTTTTTTTCAACTCTTGTGAAAATGGCAATGCCCTAGAGACAGAATGCAGCCTCCTTTTATATTTGAGAGTTGTGCTATATAATTTATCTTTCAGATACAAGAATCAAAATAATCTCATATCGTAGTTATATATATGTACACACATATATGTATATATACACACGTAATATATGTTATATATACTATATATACTACAAAATTGGTAGTTCTTTAGAAATCATTTTGAGAAAGCAAAAGGTAGCAGTATAGCAACATTTTAAATCTTTTGTTCAGGGGGGAGGGAGCAAGGAGGAAATTTTAGAACTTAAAATCTTATAAAAGTGAGTGTTGAAAACTAAAAATTAATAAATGAATAAAAAAATCTTTTGTTCATCTTACTAAAACAACTTGTACTTCTAAAACTCCATTTGTTAGGTACAGAAACCAAAATAAGTCATCAGAAAGACATAAGAGTATAAGAACAGTTTTCCCCAAATTTTTACATTTTCCTTTGGGTTTTTATAGTTAGGACTAGACTTTATAAAGTCAATAACTAGTTTATTTCCCTTCCACCTACCCCAGACAAGTCAATGAATATCTCTAGGACTCAGTTTCTTTATCTGTAAAATCAATCCAACCAAATACCAACAGTATTTGCCCTACTTTATTACCTATGTGACTTTGAGCAAGTCACATTTCTCTGGACCAGAGACCTCATCTACAAAATGAGATGGTTGGACTAGATAACCTCTAAATTTCCTTCTAGTTCAGGATCTATGATCTTATGGTCCTATCTTGCAGGATTGTTAAGAAAATGAAATGAAATAATGGGTGCTAAAGGTCCTTAACAAGTATAAAGTACCATACAAATGAATGGTGTATCACACATCAAAGGGATGTAGCTTTCAATGATTTTACAATTCAGTTGGCTGTGTAGAAAATATTCACAGAACCAGATGGCAGCTTTCCTAGTAAAAGCACTGGACTTGAAGTCAGGAGACCCAGCCTTGAGTTCTGACTCTTACTCAGCAGCTGTGGCATTTTAGACACTTAGAGGCAAGGAGGCGGATAGTGGATAGAGCACTGGGCCTTGTGTCTGGAAGATCTAAGTTCAAATCTGGCTTCAGATAGTTACTAGCTATATGACCCTGAGCAAGTCACTTAAACTCTGCCTCAGTTTCCTCAACTACAAAATAAAAATCATAATAGTATCTGTATCCCAGGGTTGTTGTGATGATCAAATGGGATAGTATTTGTAAAGTACTTAGCATGATACCTGGCACGTAGTAGGGACTTAATCGTATCCTTCTTTTCCATTAAATGAGGATCACATCACTAACCCTACTACTTCACATCACAGTTGTTGACAAAATTGAATATGATAATGTAAGTATTTCACAAATTGTCAAGTCAAATGTATTTATATATAAGTTACTATCATTATTACTTTCGTAACCTCTGACACTCCTTGTTATTATTACCCAATGACAAAACAAAGGAAAATATGTATAGCTTTTTGAGGCCACACTGTAGCCAGCCTGAGTCTCAGTGAAGACTTTCCCTGAGCACTTCACCAAGGTAAGACAAATTTACCATTATTGCTTATTTCTCTGACTTAACTATATGTTACAGTGCTTGTCATACAGCTATCTGACTGGCAGCAGACCTGTGATCAGAATCCACAAAATCATAGGAGATTATTAGAGCTTGAAGATCCCAGCTCCTTGATTTTACAGATAAGGAAACTGAAGCTTGGAAAATAAAAAGGGGCTAATGTAATGTCATGGAGCTACTTTGTGACATTAGAGGTAGGAAGGTAAGGGTGGGACTTGAGCCCAGGTTTCCCAATCAATTTAGCACTCTTTGTACTATCTTTGGGAAGCTGGGTCTCGTCACCACCCAGCCTTGTACTCTCTAAGCTAGACCAGGTGCCTCCTGAGTTCACCACTTTATCTACCATCAGTTTTTATTATTCATGGTAGACCAGAAAAAGGAAGTGAATAGCTCTGCAAAATTCAATCCCTCCTAAGGCAATGTAGCTTGAATGATTTCATCCATTCCATATTCTGGGACCCAGCTCCAAGTCTAGATAGATAGCATCTGAGTAATTTCCTCCCCCTTTGTGGCCTTGGTAAATCATTGATGACTGATCCCTTTCCCCCTCCCCAAATTGTTTGGGTGTGTTTGGGACCAGAGACAGGAATCATAGAAACATAGTAAGGAAGGGAATTTTTATATTTATTAGTCACTTACTATGCCTGTGCCAAACACTGTGCTGAGCAATTTCAACTATTGTCCTTACAACACTCTGCCAGATAGGTGCAATTATTATCCCCATTTGGCAGCTGGGGAAACTGAGACAGAGATTAAGTGACTTTGAATGGGTCACACAGCTAGAAAGTGTCTAAGACCAGATTTGAACTCAGGTTCTTCTGACTCCAGGCCCAGTGCTCTATCCATTGTGCCATCTAGCTGCCTCTAATATAACATAGAATGTTAGCATGGGACAGAACTTTAGAGATGATCCAACACAGAGGTTCTTAACCATTTTTGCCTGTCATATACCTTCATGACCATCTGTGAAACCAATGGACCCATTCTCAGAAGAATGTTTTCAAATTCATAAAGTAAAATACATAGAATTACAAAGAAAACTAACATTGAAATCATTATCATAATTGGAAGAAAAAATAAACAAGTTCATGAACCCCCAGGTTAAGAAACCCAGAACTAGTCCAGCTCCTCCATTCCATAGATGAAAAAACTGAGGTCAGGTGAGGGAAAGGACCCAGGCTGTATAAAAGAAAGCACTCTGGATGTAAAGTCAAAAGAGCCGAGTTCAAGTTCCAGGTCTGCCCAGAGCCACATGCTGTTAGACATGTCACTTGACTTCCCTGAACCTCAGTTTCCTCATCTACAAAATAAGCCTGTTGTTGGACTAGATGATCTCTAAGGTCCCTCTCAGCTCTGTTATATGCCTTCATGTCCTGACCAAGGTTTGGCCACATGATAAGTAGGGGGACTAGAACCAGGCATTCTGACTTAACTCCTCTATACAACCTATCTCCTTAACTAGAAGATTAGTAATATTTTGAGGAACAAAATTGAAGGGGAGGGTTAGTCAAGCAATAAGCATTTATTAATCACCTACTATATACCAGGCACTATGCTAGGCACTGGGAATTCAAACAAAGTCAAAAAACCCCAAAGAAATAAAAAACAAAACAAACAAAAAACAGTCAAGGAGTTCACAGTCCAATAGTGGAGACAGCATGCAAACAGCTACGTACAAAAAAAAAGATATATATAAAGTAAATTAGAGATAGCCAACAGAGGGAAAGCATTAGAATGAAGCAGAATCAGGAAAAGTTGCTTCTATATGATGAAATGTTAACTGAGACTCAAAGGAAGCCAGGAAAGCCCAGAGTTGGAGATGAGGAGGAATTTCAAGCTTGGGTATCACCCGCGTCTTTTTCCCCTGACCAGGTTCTAGAACGTGGGAATCAATTCTAGTTACCTTCTCCAAGAATTAGGATCATCCTAGGACTATTTTGGGAGGAGATAATAAGACCAAATGGCTCATCTCTGAAATTTACTATAGGAGGTCTGTGATGTATGAATGGAAAAGAGATCATGGATATGTGTATGAATAGTAATAACAATAAATCCTGAATATACAGTACCTGGCAAAATGTTTCACAGGGACTACCCCATTTGACCCTTCCAACAACCCTGTGAGGTTGGTGTTGTTATCTTCATTTTACAGGTGCAGAAACCAAGGCTCAGAGAGGTTAACTAACTCTGAGTCTCACATAGCTATTAAGTATCAAAGTCCTCCTGACTTCAGCTCCAGCTCTCTATCCACCTGCCATGCTTTCTCTCAAGCATATCTGTGTTGTAGAACACTCAATACAAGGAAAAGGCATTGTTATATTTAACTGCTGAACCACGAACATAGATTAACTAGCAAAAGTCATCAAGATTCTTCAGTGGGGTAAGCAAAGTTAAGATGAAGTCTGTGATGTCGGCCTAGGCCTAGAAGGAGGAAAAGGACAGTAGGTATAAATGGTCTGTGAAGTCCTTCAGGTACCTAGATAACCACTGATGCTATATCTTCCTCAAAGATATTGAATGGTGGGGAATGATCGTGTATGATCTGATCCTATTTCTCTGGGTAGCAAACAGACATGTCCACCTGCCCCTTCCCCCTCAAATCCAATCAATGAGCCCGAAAGAGATTTCAGGTCCACAAGAAGATCCGAGCTTACAAAATGAGCCTGTCCAATACCTGCATAACCCTGCTGTTTCATTGAAAGACCAATTCCCAGGAGCCTTGGAATTGTAAGACTCAAGCAAGAGGGTAGGAAATCTTCATTATCAGACAGTTTGCCAAGCAGAGAAATGTCACCTGCATGCATGTGAATGCCTCTCTCTCTCTCTCTCTCTCTCTCTCTCTCTCTCTCTCTCTCTCTCTCTCTCTCTCTCTCTCTCTCTCTCTCTCCTCTCCCTCTCTTTGTCTCTCTCTGTATCCCTTTCCTCCCTCCCTCCCTTTCTCTCTCTCTTCCTCTCTTCTTCCTTCCATCCCTTCCTCCCTCCCTTTTTTTCTCTCCCTCTCTCCCTTACTCCCTCCCTTTCTCTTTCAATCACAAAGTACTCAGTAGCTCTACACGGCAGTCCCAGCTCACTTTCCCCTCCTACTTAAAACACTACATGATTAGCAGTACGCTTTAAATTCAGTGTATGAGAGCTGGCTCTGTTCTAGATACTGTGCAAACACAAAGGCAGATAAGGCACCTGCTGGTGAGTTTAAAGCTTACATTAGATAGTCAGCCAGGGAAATCGCAGACTCTCTAGCCAGGCCATCTAAGGCCTGAGGGGAAACAGTATTGAGTAGAAAGCTGGCGCTGGAGAACACAGGCAACACTGAGAGAGGGAAAGCAGGGATCTCTGGTCCTCAACAGAGGGCAGTCCTGGGCGCAGCATGGAGATGGGGGTAGGAAAATCAAAATATTGACTTAAAAATACTGCGGCGTAAGCAATCTACAGGGGCTGTCATAAAATTATACATTTAAATCTGTTGGGGACGTCAGAGGTTTTCTTGTCCCCTCATTTGGTAGATGAGGAAACTGAGGCCCAGAGAGGTTAAATGTCTTGACTAAGGTCTCGTAGATAGTAAGAAGCAGATCTGACTTCTGAGCTCAGAAGTCTTATGCATGGGAGATCATGTAGGGACCTTACTGAAAAGGGCTAGGGAGGGATTTCCTACTATTTCACTCAAGGTAACCAATATGTACCACCCTTCCATTAACAATCTATTCTCTTGCCTTCATTTCCCCTTTTAAAAATGCAAACATGTCTGGGAGAGACAACACATGGCAGAAGGGTAAGAGCACCAGATTTGTAGATGGGGTTCTGGGTTTGAATCTCAGATC
The DNA here is from genome assembly GCF_028372415.1 of Notamacropus eugenii. Classification (NCBI taxonomy): domain Eukaryota; kingdom Metazoa; phylum Chordata; class Mammalia; order Diprotodontia; family Macropodidae; genus Notamacropus; species Notamacropus eugenii. The sequence goes on from NC_092874.1 coordinate 89,778,398, forward strand.
TGCTATTTAGCATCTCAGCAACTTTAGGCAAATCACAAAACGTCTCTAGGCTTTGGTTTTCTCATCTCTCAAAGGGTTCTGTGCGTGCGTGCGTGCGTGCGTGCGTGTGTGTGTAGGCGGTAGGGGTGGGTTAGGCTGCAACATCGCTAAGTTCCCTTCTAGTTATAAAACCTATGGTGTTAAAATGATTTAACTATTCTTATTTTCTTTCTAATTCTAGGAGTGCCTGTTCCTTTCAATGAGAGGGCATAACATCATCATTGTAAACAACGACAACCACAATGGAAAATGAGTGCCAAAGACACACTTCACCAGTATCAAAATTTGGTTCTGTCCTGAAGGGGAAAAAAAAGACAAGTTGCCCAGAAGTTCAAAGATCATTTCTTTTCTTTTTATTTTTTTTGGAAGGCACTTGAATGTAAGTGATTTGCCCAAAGTCACACACTAGTAAGTGTTAAGTGTCTGAGGTCAGATATGAACTCAGGCCCTCCTGACTCCAGAGCCAGTGCTCTACGTACTGATCCACCCAGCTTTCCCTCAAAGCTTATTTTTAAAAGGAAATAGATTGCCTCCTCTTCGGTGTAAGGTGGGTTCCCTTTGTTCCTCAGACTTCCATCCATTGTCCTAGGGACCATCAAGACAGTTGTAGTTTGGCCCATAGGGAATCCAAGTCATCAGTGAAGTCCCCACCTGCCATACTTTTTGCAGGGATCTACTTTGAATGTAGATCCCTGTATGAGATGATGTGGCTAACAACTCTGCCCTACAACCATGGACTACACCTCTCGCATCAATCAAATTGACTCACACCTACATGCTATTGGTCACTAGGAAGGAAATGCAGAGAAAGTATTAATATAAACCAAAAAAGAAAAAAAAATAATCCATGAGACTGAGACTTTGCATTTGTGGTATGCATTTGCCTGTGTTATGCATATTGCTTTTAAAATACTATTTCCTTTTTTTCTATCATGTGTAATAGAAAAAAGGATATGGTATTTTCAGAGCAATATGTACCCAGTGTGTGCTGCCATATTCTGCAGTTCCATCTAACAGTGCAACCAATCTATACAGGCATTCTGCTATTAAAATTCTATATACAGTGTTTTATATACATTGATATGGTTCTTGGGGGGTGGAATTGGAACCAACTATCAACTCACTGTTGAAATCACTGAAATGCAAATGTATCAGTCTGCTGAGATGAGAAGACTGAAAGAAAAGAGACATTTTAAGAGAAGTAAAACAAATAAAGGGGTAAATATTTTATTTTGGAAGCCATTAAAGTTTTTGTTTTTATTTCATTTTTGCCTTTGAGCAGAAACCAATGATGCTGTGCACTGAGAATAAAAACCCAAGCCCACTTATTTAAAAAAAAAGATAGAAGAATAAGACACTTGCCCTCAAGGATTTTACTGAGTTGGGGAGAAAAGGCATACACACATGAAAGAAATAACACTGAACAATACAATAGACCTCAACACTTCAGTGGGACTGTGATCTCTTCAGTGTAGGTGCTCTCACCATCAAAGCAGAACTATCCTATCCAAGTCTTCTCACCCTGTGCAATTCTTGTTCATATTCTTTTAAAAAATCCTTCATAGACCATCCACTCAATAGCTCAGGACATTCCTCTAGGAGTTTTTACCTTTTATGACTCTGGGGCTGTCCATCTATTATCTCTTACTCTAGCTACCCCATTTTCCCATTATGTTATTCTCTTTTTCTTTTTTGTCTGTTTTTTGGAGACCGTCTCTCCTACCTCAACTAAACTGAAGTCCAAAGGCTGCTCACAAATTCAGTCCCAACTCTGACCATCACCAAAGCTTTGACTTGCTTCATTTCTGACCTGGCAGCCTTAGGCAGCCTGGTGGCTACCCCCTTCCCTCCCCTGCAAATTTACAGCTCACCATTTTGGTTCCAGACTTAGTGCAGACTTAGCACACTGCAGCTCAGAACTCCAGAGTTCAAGCAATCCAGCAGACTCAGCTTTCCCCAGTAGCAGGGATTACAGGCATACTTACCTCTTCTGATTTTGAGTCCAATAATGATGAGTTGATAAGCTGTGGTACTCCACAGAATGTAAATGTTATAAGAATTCAAAGGAGGACCATGTGGACTCACAAAATTTTATTGCTAGAATATGAAATACGAACATTATTCCTCACTTTATATATGAGTAATGTCAGGAAAGGCTTGATGTGGTCTCTGAAAGTTAGAATGCCTTTGAAGAGAAGACAGGGAGGAGAGTTTACATAGATAAGAATAATAACTGCCATGGAATAAGTTGGGTCTATAATCAACTGGGGGGATTAAATTGAGGCACCTTCAACAATCCCCAACGACACAAAATTTTGCTCCCTAAGTTTTCTTCCACATCAATATTCTCCCAGTGAGGCTATATGGTTGTGAATTATGGAATACAATGACTTCTGTCAGTCAACAAAGACTTTTATTAGAGTGTATGGGGTGTTCAGGGAGGACTAGCACCTGTGGTGTGAGGGCTTGCTGAGCCCTCTTCAGGGCTACTCATCAATCTTTGGTGTCTACCTGATTCACCCAACTTTCATCTGTATCTCCAAGAAGCTGGAGTGGCCACACCTTTGTCAATCGTCTTGGCACACAAGCTAAACTAGGTTGAGGGTGCCCAACAGGCCTCAAACCCATTGGTGAGTTAGGGGGATGGCTACCCCAAGCATGTGAAGATTTTCCATGGTAGAATGGGCACATGAGAATAATTTGTTCCAAAGGTCATGAAGGTAGCTGAAGCAGGTTCTGTGGGAGCACTTAGAGCTTGACTAGACATCAAAGACACCAAGGTCATCCACTGCATCCCAGGCCATCGACATGTCCTGTCTTTTGTATTGTCACTGGACTTCCAAAGACTTTGCTATAAAAATGATGAGCTCAACGATCTTAGAAAAACACGGAAAGACTTGCCTGAAACAATGAGCAGAACCAAGAGAATATTATATACAGTAACAGCAATATTGTTTTAAGAATGACTTTGAGTGAATAAGTTATTTTGACTATTATAAATACTCAAATTAACTACAAAAGATGTATGAAGGAAGATGCTATCTAAATCCAAAGAACTGATGAAAAGAAGTATGTATAAGATAATTTTACATATATATATGCATATACCTATATACCTATTTGTGTGTAATGGTGATCATCTCTAGGGCAGGGGGTGGGGATGGAAAAAAAAAGAAATTTACATGATACCTTTGCTGCATATTTAAAAATCACAAGTTATACAGGCAATATAACTTTGTAGTTTCATGTCAATCATCTCTTTTATTTTACTAGGTTATAGAAATGCTCATTTTATTCCATATAATAAAAATGAAATGATTTTTTTGGGAAAAAATGACGATGTCATCGTTCCTCTCTGAAAATGAAAAATAAACAGAAAGCAACAACAAAGATTTATTAAACTTCTACTAAAGTTCTACTACATAATGCCAGGTATTATGCTAAGCAATGGGGATATAAAAAGAGACAAAAGATAGTCCCTGCCCTAAACAAGCACACAAGCTAATGGTGGAGACAGCAAACAAACACATATGTACAAATAAGTTATATACAAAATAAATAGGAAATTATTAATACAGGGGGAGCATTAGAATTAGGAGGAATTGGTAAAGGCTTCCTGTAAAGATACGATTTTGGTTGGAACTTTTAAAAAGCCTGCATACTTAAAATGACAAACAATGTGGACGGTACCAGGAAGGCACATATGGGTGTCCACAGGCCTCATCATATTATCACTGATGACTTTTATGAAAGAGGTCAAATGAAAAATGTCAGGAGAAACAAGGAAACACAGAGGATAGAATCCAATCCAATCCAATACACATTTATTGAGCACCTACTATGTGTCAAACACTGAACTAGGTGTCAGAAATGCACAAAACCAAAACAGTCCTTGGCCTCAAGAAGTTCAGATTTGTTATTGGGTGGAGAAAGTACGTGTAAAGTGCTACATGTACAAAGATAAGAGCTCTACCTTCAATCCTCAGCTCTGCCTTTTCTGAGGTAGCAAAGTGACATAGCCAAGAGTCTAGTTACTTGTAGTCAGGAAGGCCTGAGTTCAAATCCTGCTTCACATTTTGTTAGTATGACCCTGAGCAAATCAATTCACTTCTCTCAGTCTCAGTTCCCTTATCTGTAAAATGAGGATAATAATGCTCCTCTCTCAGAGATCTGTTATGAGAATTAAAGGAAGTCATATGTACAAAGTGTTTTGTAAGCCTTAAAGTAAGATACAAATGCTAGTTATGGTCTTCACCATTATTAATCATCGTTAGTGCCATGACCTTGGTTCTTCTTGGGTGGTACACCAGCCTTCTAAAGGAGAATAGGTAGGTCTCCAACGTGCAACTCCAGAAGGGAGCACAAAATGAGAGGGATGGCAATCTATGTCATTCAGTGAAGGAGGAACCAATGCTGAGGAAATTCTTGATCCCTTCAGGCATCAAGGTATCAAAGTGAGCAGTCAACCAACCACATTTATGGAGTACGCACTATTTGCCAGACACCATGCTAGATGCTGGAAAGAGAAACTTAGAAATGATGTTGTCCCTTCTTTCTAGGAGTTTATAGTCCAGTTGGGAGAGACCACACATCTCTATAAATATGTGTGTGTGTATGTGTGTGTGTGTGTATGTATACAAAAGATCATTGGAAGGGCACTAGCAGCTGTAGGGCATGGGGATCAGGAAAGGCTTCAAGTAGAAGGTAGTATTTGAATGGAACCTTTGTAAGCCAAGAATTCAAAGAAGTCAACCTGAGGAGGATTTGCATTCCAGGTATAGGGTCCAGCTAGGGCAAAGTCACAAAGAAGGGAAATGGGGTACCATGTGTGGGATCAGAACTTCAGGACCACTAGATCGCAGGTCTGCCATTTTGTTGTTCTTCTAGAAGTCTAGCATTAGCACAAAGGACTCTGGGTAACTTAGGTTTTGTAACCCTAGAGGAATCTGAAAAAGTCCTTGTCTCTAAAAAGAACAATGGAAGGGTTGTTCCATTAGTTTGTGGTAATTTTTGATAATCTGTTATCTTTCAAAAGTTCACATTTCTCTGAAAAGCCTGGAGGCTTCCACAGAGCTTGTTAGGCCTCAGCAGTTTGCTTTTGAAGTGGTCCATTGGTTTTGTGAACAGTCCTATAGATTCGCTAATTTACCTTCTGTCCTCTTTGTTCCTGTCACCATTTTATTGGGTTCTTTTCATTCTTTGATTCTATCTTTCTTAGCTACTACAAAGGTTTACTTTTGCTCAACCACTTGAAGAGATTTTTGCTATCCATACTCTCTTGGAGATTCTACGGTGTCTCTCCCATATAGTCATATCTATTAAGTTTTTTAAATGCCTTGGTCTTGCAATTATCAGAATACTAGTCTTTTTCTTTGGCATTTGTGTGAGAAAGACTAACAAAGTCAATATTGACTGTATTGTAGCATGCTGAGAGGGTAGTGATGTGCAATCCGACTAGAAAGGTAGGATGGGATTAGGTTATAAAGGACCAGCCTATTTAGAGTAACGATATGGGAGAGGAGATCTTGAGACAGACATAGGTGGGATAAGTGATGGAATAAGTAGATTATTACTTGAAACACAGGCAGGAGAGTTGACTTAATGTGGCAGGAAACAGAGAGTCATAGAAAGTTGTTGAACAAAGAAATGGAATAGTGAAAACTTTTTAGAAAAATTAGTATGTTAGTAGCTTGCAAAGGTCGATTTAACAGGGAGATCTGGGAGTCAAGAGGACCAGCATGAGAAGCTGTTACAATTTTCTAGGCGTTAGAAGATGAGAGTCAGGAGTATTGATCCGTAAATTGTCTGTAGAAGCAGGTAAGAAGAAATATCCAAAGGGTTAGTTCATCCTCCACAAGAGTTTCCTAAACCCCAAGGAGCTGTGCATACTCCTTAGAAGAATCCTTTTCTTCTGTTCAGAGTTGGAGATGGTGCCTCAAAGGCTGGGATGGATAAGCTGGTCTCAGCTCAGACCCTAGCCCAGGATCTTTTGTTACCAGACTCTGCCCCCTTCCAGTGGGTAACTAGCAAACACCACAACATAGGCACCAAGACAAGAAAGATTTATTTTAGTGGGAAAACTGTCTCTGGGTTTTGAGATGTTAAACTGCTTGACAGCTTTAAAAAAATCAGTAATGTCTTTCATAAAATAAATCTGTTTGAAGAATTGCATTGTATTTCTAAATTTGATGTTTTTTTAAAAATTCTTTTATATATTGATTGCAAATTGACCCTGATCTCTTTCCCACTTCCCTCCTTTTCTTTCCTTCAGTTTTTTTTCCACTATAGAATAAGGAAGGGAGAATTTACTGAGGCCAAAGTTACTGTGACCAGAAGCATAATTTCCTTCCCAATGGAGACTTGATAAGCTTAGTTACTTAGTACTAAAACCTCATTGAAGGATTTTTCCTTTACCTTTCAGCAAACAGGCTCAGAGCTCCCTCTTTGACTTCTCTGTCCAAGTTGTTAGACTAAGTATCTCCTGCTGTTGATGCTGCTGCCACCAATCAAAACAGTCTTAAGTAGAAAGGGGAGGGAAGGGGATAAACTAGGGGTCACACACTAGGCCCTGCATAACATAGATTATTAAATCAGATAATGTGTTTGTTAAGCACCTACTATATATCAGGCATTGTGCTAAGCCCTGGAAATACCAAGAAAGGCAACAATAAATGTATTTTGAATGAAAAGTGAGGTGGGATGGGAAGAAAGAAGGGGAGAGGTGGGAATTCAAGAAATGATAAACTATACAAGTAAATACAGTCAATGCAAAATTCCCCCTTAAAGTATCACTAACTACACCATAAAAATCCCAGAGAAGGATGTGCAACACACAATTTTTTAAAATTTTTATTCAATTTTGTTTTAATGTTAGGTCCTTATTCTTTCCCTCCACCCTCTTCCTTCCCCCTCCACCATTTGAGAAAGCAAGAAAAACACACTCCAATTACAATCATATACAGTTACAAAACAAATTCCCACACTGGCCACATTGAAAAAGAAAAAAAATAATATACCTCAATCTCTACTCTGAGCGTATCACTTCTTGTATCTTGAACGGGGTAGCATTTTCATTATGAATCCTCTGGAACTGAGAGTACACAAACAATTTGCCTGAATTTTCTCAACAGTAAAAGGGAAATAATGATGACACCCTACCTCTTGTTGTGAGGAACAAATATAGTAGACACTGTATAAATGCTAGTTACAATAGCAATTATATTATTAATTAACCTATTATTATTATTATTAAATGGGAATTTGGCTTGTGAGAAAACTGATTTTTGCTTAAGAAGGACGTGAATGAACTTTTAAGACTTTCAAGACCTTTCTCATAAAGGTCCTTGTTATTGAAGCAAATATCCACATTGTGGAAAGTACAGTGGGCTGGATCTAGGTTTCAATCCCACTTTCATCACTTTCTAGCAATGTAACCTGGGGAAATTTACTTAATGTGTCTGCCACTCAGTTTTCTCATCTGTAAATTGGGGATAATATTTACTTCACAGAGTAATTGTGAGACAAATGACCCTTCAGGTACTATATAAATGCTATGTACTATTATTGAATTAATTCATACCAATATGTGAATACCTGATAGCCCCTTCAAGTTCACAGAGGTATGTGCATTTTTAACCTAAATGATGCTTTAGTATGTTGAATCTCAGGCAAGTGACTAAACGTGACAATAAAGTGACTAAATTCAGGCAGAGAAGGGGCTGCCACCTAGTCAGGGTTGGCTTTGTGAGCTGAGTCCAGCTCCAAGAATAAGTTCTTCCTACTTTCCAAAGGTCCTTCCCTTCTATTTCTGGACCTACAGATACTCAAAAAGATTCCAATTTGTTCATTCTTCCACCCAGAACCCCTCTTCCCAATAGTTCTACTGAAATGACAGTAGCATCAAAACCTGAAAATTCCACTGGAAGGCAATACTAATCTGTACTAGTTATTTGTAAATCTGCAAGGAAAGGACTAAATTGGAATATGCTATTAGTTTGGGATGATGAGCGTTTAATTCATAATGCCTGGATAACCAACAAGTGTTAAGTCAAAATCTATCAAGGTCAGTGTTGGTGAAATAGTGAACACTGTGCTCCACTTAGCACACAATACACTTATATCTTGTTTTGTGACATTTTTTTCTAGTAATAACTTCAAGAGCACATTCCAGTCAGTTATTCTTGGCATAAGACACTGCTGCCTTTGGTTCCTGGTATATGCCAGTTCAGTTCCCCAGGGAACACTGGAGAGAGGACAGTGAATAGTTGCACAGCAAAGAATGATACCCAAAATGAGATTTTGTTATTGTTGACTCATTTTAGTCATGTTCACTCTTTGTGACCCCATTTTGGGGTTTTCTTGGTGAAGATACTAGCGTGATTTGCCGTTTCTTGCTCCAGGTCATTTTACAGATGAGGAACTGAGGCAAACAGTGTTAAGTGACTTGCCCAAGGTCACACAGCCAGTAAGTGTCTGAGGTTGGATTTGAACTCATGAAGATGATTCTTCCTGGTTCCAAGTCCAGTACTCTATCCACTTTGACAACTAGACGCCCTCCATATTTGAGAACTGATACAGTATAATCTGAGCATCCCATATTGGTTATGATTATATATTCTCTTCCTAGAGAACTTTCCGTGATAACTCCTTTTCAATTTTCTCTTTGGACTTTCTGGTGGAGAAAGTATGGTGGTACACGCTTTGAGATCATTCAGCTGGCTGTAGTTTTGCTCATTAGATAATCCCTTAGCTTACAGTCTAGACTTAGATGGGTTTGGTAAAATGTCTTTCCTCAGTTAGCATGGAACCCTCTCAGGAATATCACCAGGCAAGAAAAAGCTTCAGAGATACAAACACACATTTCTTTTCCTAGCAGATGACAGATCTTCCACATGGAGGCTTTTTCTTTGTGGTTGAGCCAAACATAGCAAAACTTTCTTGATTTTCAAAATGTGATAGTATGCAAATACAAGTATTTATAAGAATCCTAAAAGGGTTAGGTTGAACAGGGATGCTCACCTATTAATTATAGGTGAACTATTCAAACCAAGGATTAGGGGTAGAGAGGAAAAAAAAAGCCAGAAAAAGATGGAGAAAGGAAGAGTAAGGGAGATCATCGGGAAATGGTACTGGTGTATTCAGAATTTCAAAAAAGAAGAGATTAACATGCAATATCAAACATAGAAAGGATAAGGAACATGGGGACTAAGAAAACGCCATTGACCAGTAATTATGAAATTCTTGGAAAACTTTGAGATGACTGTCTCAGTAAAGTGGTGGGGAGAGAGGGCAGAATGCACAGGGTTATTATTTTAGAAATGAGGAAGTGAGCCTCAGAAATGTTAAGTGATCTCTCCAAGGTCACATTGGTGCTATGAGCCAAATGGTAGGCAGGGACGAAGCCCACATCTTCTGACTTCTAATCTAATACTCTTTCCTTTTAGTGGGTGTAGATCACATCTTAGAAGCAGCTGTATGGAGCATGGATTGCAGTGGGGGAAAACTTGAGCAGGAAGACCAACCAGAAAGCTGTTGCAATAGTCCAGGTGAGAGGTGATAAGGACTTGCTCCTAGGTGAGTGCACGGTAGTTTTGCTGAAACATTGTGAAGGCAGAAAAAACAACAACACTTGGCAACTGATTGGACATGTGGGATGATGCGGAGGATGATGCCAAGGGAGCAAACCTGGGTGATGGAGATATCTTGTAGAATAATGCTGCCGTCTCAACCTGGAAATCTGGAAAAGACTAAAAATCATACAATTTCTCAAGAGATTTTTAAATCAATTTTGTGACCTTAGAGCTTTTTAGATCTTTAAAGGCTTATCTGGGTTGAACCCCTAAGCTTGTTGTACTAGTCTTGGATAAACAGAGAGCTGCACTTGAAGCCAGGAAGACCTGAATTAGATCCTGGCTGTGTGACTGTGAACAAGTCACTTAACCTCTTTCAGACTGTTTCCTCATGTATAAAATGGGGATGATAACAGCACCCACTTTGTAAGCTTGTTGTAAGAATAAAGTGAGATGATATATGTAAAGCATTTTGTAAACCTTAAGAGACAAATGCATATTAGCTAATATTATTATTTCCTACAGATAATAAAAAACAGAGAAATTATTGTACTATCCCTGATCTTGATCCTCTGACCTATTGTTGGTACATACTCCTTTTGTCCCCACTGTTTTTCCTTTCTATCTTCTCCATCTCTTTTTCCTCTGGCTTTCTGTCCTCTCCCTGACCCCCCTCCACAGCTACCTTCTTCTGTTCTCATTCTCTTTAACTCTTTTAAAGACAGATCTTCCAGTCTTTCCTCCCTACCTCTCTCTTTTGACTTTCCCCTTCTCTGCCTTTCTATTCCACCGTGATCCCAGCACTACAGATCTCTAAACCTTGTATGAAGTTATGTGCTTGAGTAGCTGACAGCAGCCTCCAGGCTAAACTTTTGATCCGCCTGTATGCTGACATCTTCAAAACAGTATGGATTTCTGGATCTCCCTGTTCCCTTAGTTGGTGGTGGCAGATCTCCTACAGGGGTGTGGTGCAGGTGATAACTTTACAGATGTAAGTAAACAAATACAGAGGAACATGAGAATTGTCATACTGGGTCACAGCCCCATGGTCCATTCAGTTTAGAGTTCTGTCCCTGACAAGGGACCCCAGGGGATGTTTTGTGGAAGGAATGATAGACTACAGCCTCAAAAGGTCTAGCCCCAGGCAAAATAGCCTGGCAGACTCCCACCTCCTCTTTTTGTGACCTCCCTCTACCCTGTCCCTGCTCCCCTTTCCCATTCCCAATCCAGCACCTAAACTAATCTCACATATAGGAGCTGATGAGTTATGAAGCAGTATTTCTCAAACCATGTTCCTTTATGTGAAAAAAAGCTATTGTGAGACAACTTCCATGCTGACAATATTTTCCGCTCTAAAACATTTAATAATAAATGATGTGTTCATAAAAACAGGTTAAGTGCAGCAAGTTTCACTGATGAAAGGAGGCTCCATTTCCCCTATTTTGCTCCCAAATGTCCCTGATACACATCTCCCCGCCTCCTATCACCTGTGTATTCCATAGCAGAATTGGTACTAGGATGGAAACACTGGGACTTTTCCATCAGGGTATGGACCAGGGTCCAGAGTTAACTTCCTCCTGGCAGTGGGAGAGGATGTACTTCTTTCCCCCAACCATCTAGCTGCATACTGTTGGTCCCTTGGTCAGAAGTTTGTGGTTGTTCAGTCACTTTTTCACTCATGTCCAACTTTTGATGATCCCCTTTGGGATTTTCTTGGCATAGATACTGAAGTGGTTTGCCATTTCCTTCTCCAGCTCATTTTATAGATGAGGAAACTGAGACAAACAGGGGCAAGTAACTTGCCCAAGGTCACACAGCTCGTAAGGTTCTGAGGCCGAATTTGAAGTCACTCAGATGAGTCTTTCTGGGTCTGAGCCCAGTGTTTTATTCACTGTCCCACCTGGCTGTCCAGAACAGAAGACCTAGGTTCTAATTCTGGCTCCAGCTGTTTGACCTAGAGTAAATATTACAAGCTCTCTGAAACGACATGACTCCACTCCCTTGCCCAGTTATGACTGTGGTCAAAAAACCACACATGCTAGTTTAGGAAAGGTTCTGTCAAAATATGATTAGGAGATACCCTGTTTTCCAGAAGGCCCAGTCAGTAGGTTGTGCCCTGAGTTTGGCATAACAGCAGTTCTTTGCACTCATTCTCTGGCAAAATCATATAATTATTGTATTGCTTTGACCAGCAGCAGATATTCTTTGAGCTTGGACAAGCATTGGACAAGGTCAGACAAGCATCCATGTTCCAACCATGAAGCCTCCCTATGAATCAAGCTTGTCTCATTGTTGCTAAGCTGGGCTACAACTCACTTTGTAGCCATTGGTATGAGTATTCATATTTGGCCACACAAAGTGCCGACTAGTGGAAGGTCCCAGCACTTGTGTCTAATTTGCCTAAGCCATTTTTTCCACTTTAAACTTAAACTTCTTTTTGATTCCTGACTCTCCTGTCTCTAGCCTGCTCTGTTCTGCTTTGGCCATCCACAGGTTAGAGGCCAATTCTGTCCCACTGATGTTAATTGGTATCAGAAGTGGGATTGGACACAGAACTGGTTCATTGAACTTTATGGTACCAGTAGGAAAAGACTAGGCACCACCAGAGATTTATTTTTCTGGAGTCTGACCCCCAACTGGTCTGGTGGGTCCTGCCCTCATTTCTGTTCTAATCCTCTGAGCTCCTGTCTTGGTCAAACCTGTCATTTTTTTTTTTTATGAGGAAACTCCAGCGCCCCTCCTGATGTGTCTTGGATCACTCTGGTAAGGAAATTCTTTCTTAAACTGCATTCTTCCTTTAATTGGCCTCTCTTCCTGCCTCTGCTGTTTTTAAACTGCACACCTCCATAAAATTATAACTACATGCCTCTGTTGCTTCTTAAACTGGATGCCTCAGTAACTGTGCCTCTGCCAAACTGGTTAACATTATAATTGTAACTGTGTGATTTATTAGAATTGTTTGTGTCTGTTTATATCTGTCTTGTCATTTTGTCTGTGTTCATGACTTTGTAAAATGTACAATGTCTCCAGTTTGTGTTGTGAGCTAGATTCTGTTCTCTTGAAAGATTTAAGATGCAGCCAACCAGAAGAAATTTAAGGGCTGTAGCCAAAGAGTTTAGAACACTGGGAAAGATTAATGAACTTTCATACTTGAAGCAATTGTCCCAGTAAGCAGGACTAACTCCCACTTTAGGCTTTCTGAGGGAGATTAGGTTATAAGGAAAGAGGAAAAAACCCTGCAAACACTCTCCCCCCCCCCCCATCATTTCAGCTTTGACTATGTTGAAATTACAGAAATAAAGTCAGATAATCAAAGTTTGTGGAACTGCTAAAGCCATCTTAGCAGACTGAGGAATTCGAAGATTAATCGTTTTCAGATTGCAGGGGAGAACTTCTGAGACTTTGGGGGTAATTCCAGAAACTTACTCTCTTCTGAAATATCTCAGTAAGTTTGGGGGTACCACTCCTTAGAATTTGTTTTAAGGAAAAATAAAGATTAAATTTTATAAAAGTTAAAAGCAGGTGGGACTTCCCTGAAGATTGATAGCTTCATTGTTCTAGAGCAATGAAGGTAGGCATCTAGTTTGGAAGTAATCCCAGAGTGAAGAAAGAAAAAAATTAGATAAATAGTTTGCACCATACAGCCACCTCTTGTTAACCCTTTTTGGACTATGAAAAGAGAAATGACTGTTTAAACCTAAGCTCTCCTGTGACCACCCAGTTCAGAGACCCTCTCCCTCTTACTCTGTTAACCACTCTCATCTCAGTTCAGATTCCCAAATACAGGTGTTGAAGAAGAAAATGCTGGAAAAATATTGGGAAACTTGAATTACAGTCTGCTTGCTATGTAATCTTAGGCAAGTTGTCTTATCTCTCTTTGTCCCAGTTTCCTGATATTTAAAGAAAAGAAGAATAATACCCCCCTCCCAGAGTTGTTGTGAGATCAAAATAATATAATGATTGTAAAGAGCTTAACACAATGACTGACAAATGCTAAGTACTATATTATTATTATTTCTTTAATTGAATGTAATTGTTCCATACCTGACAAGCCTAAAATGGTTTTAAAATGCCAAAGGTAACAAGATTACTTACTTTTATATATGATAATTTGGAAATGAAATTAATTGAACAGATGTCATACAAAGATTTGTTTCATGCTTTAAATACATATTGTTATGTTATTATTGTACTTCTAAATTTTCTTATATTGTGCAATTTGAGAGACCATTATAAAATAAATGTTATTAGACAAAAAAACTTTTTAATCTGGATGTTGTTACACATGAATTGGGCTTTCAAAATAATATGATAAAAATAGATATTTGAAAACTCTTAAATATTTAATGAGGCATATTTTGTTATAAAACAGGTAATAAGTTTAATAGCAAATTTTCATTTGAAAATTGTTGGCTATTATGAAAGTGTATATTATGGTTTAAAGATGTAGCTTCAACATATTAATGATAGGTCAACTATCAGGTATTTTCTGTATGCCTGAAACCCTAGGATGTAGGTCATTTTAATTTATAAGTAAAGGATAAATAATATGTTAACTGTTAGGGAAACATCAGGAAAAATACTCAAGCCCTAAGCTGTGGCTGGTGAAATTTTGCTATTTAAGGTAAAAATTCCTGGGACTGTAATTTACTGATATTTGAACTTTGATTACTGGTGTAGTTGTCTTAATTGTCATGAAGTCAATAGCATAAAATTGCGGGTGCTACAGTGTGGGAACCAAAGGTGGATGTCTGTGCCTGGGAAAAGCTTTGGGTGTAACTTTTGCATGACCTAAGGGAGGATCCTCCTGACTCTATTTCCCTCTTGTGCTATCCTTTCTGAAAAGGTTAATTCTGAGCCTTGCTTTTAACACCATGTGGCCACATGATTGGCTGTCAGATACAACTCATGCCCCGAATCAAACAGAACAGGGTTTCTCCCCCCGCCCCCCGCCTCATTATGATATATGACATTGTTATAACTCTATCCCTCTTTTTCCTTTCATAGCAAAAATCTATAATCAAGAAGTTTTGCAAGTACAATACTAAATCTAATATATAATTGATTGATACTGGAACATCCTTGAGTTAGTATAATAGGAGGCAAGTATAAACATCTTACAATTTTAACCTGTATTTTTGGTGGTCAAATTATATTATAGGGATGATATCTAAGGGGGAAATGATTAGACAAAGTAAAAAGACAAAGGTGTAATGCAAAAGTTTTCTAAATAAATGGAATAATAAAATTTGAGAAAGCAATAGGGTTATATGATTAGTTTTCAAATTTATCTATCATGGAAATTCAGTCTTTGACTATGTTTTAGTAACAGGTTGTCAAAATTGGGTTAAGATTTTACACAAAAAATTATATGGATGCTGGGAAAGGAAGTGAGATTATTTTCCTATTATAAAAGTATCTGTCTGATAATTTTAAAAGCCAGAAGAGTTCATTTTATGGTTGAACCCTCATGAATTTTTAAGGGATTCTTGTATCAGGTACAGGATTTAGGTAAGGATAGAAATAGCAAATGGTATATATATATGTATATATATATATATACATATATATATATATATATATAAATTCTCTGAAGATGAAGATAGGAGAACCAAATTTACTAAATTGTATTAAATCTTGTTACTAGAAGAATCATCTAGGAACCTATAGATTTGGAACTAGAGAAGCAGAGTCCACTTTAGAGCTGTCCTGAGAATAAAGTTTATTGTCCAAGAAAAGGGACCAGAGAACTACATGAGACATCTGGGACTCAAAATATGCTGATTAAATGACTAGGGAGAGTAGGTTACTAGGATACAAGGAGACTTGATGTTAGCTAACATTGGTGATAATTATTGCATTATTTTGCACAATTTATGTTTAAGTTTTCTTGGTTATCTTGGTGACATGTAAATCTTTCTTCTCAAAACTAGCCCATTGTGAACCCTCTAAATAGTTTGATCTGTACATGATTTAATATAATTATGTAGTTATGCGAATTGTGAGAAAATCTTATTGCATTGTTTGAACCTAGCCCTCTGTGGCTGGGAAACTGGACCATCTCTATGTGCTGTTTAGAGATTCTGACCAGAAGCTCAGATCCAAGGATTGATGCAAGGAGTTTTCTCACAATTATCAATCAATCATCATTTCTAAGGGCCCCTACAAGGTCCTTCTGACTACTCCCACAGCTGTCAAACTTGTGGGTATGTACTTCTGGATCATCAGAAGAAAGCCCCCACTCCTGAGCATACAGTAGAACCCTCCATGGACCTCAGGGTTCATCTAGTATGGACCCAGAAGCAGGCAACATCTAGATGAGATAGCTGTCCCAAGATTCCAGATGACAGCTGAGTATACTATCTGTTTTTTTATTCCTCTTCCCTTTTGTTATGTGCCCAATGACCAAGGCTCTGATTCAAGCATGTGTTGGCATTTTCTCCCTCAACATTCTTGGCTCCCCTCTCTCTTCTGCTTGCAAGCAAACAGTGACTAGTGATGATATCTGGGACATACTTCCTCAGTAGGTGCCCTCAAGGAACTGACCTCCTGGGATAAAAATTCTCATCCTGGACCAACTGACCTCTCAGTGGCATCTTGGCTTATACCTGCCTGTCTTTTATTGGCCAGAAGGGTAGGGGTTCTTTCAGACCCCTTCCCCTTGGCTAAAAGGGGAAAATTTCAAGACATTAAAAGATACCGTTTTCCAGAGCTAAGACCCAGAAAGCAAGCTGTGCCCTGAGCTTGGCATAACAACAATCCTTTATGCCCATCCTCTGGATGAGCTCACCCTCTGGCAAAATCACACAATTATTGTATTGCTTTGACCAGCACCGGAAGTATTCTCTGAGTTTGGACAAGCACTGGACGGGCTAGAGTCACATAGGTGGTCGTTATGAAGCAGAACATTTGACACATGTCAAATGCTACAAGTGGGAGAGAGGGACAAAGAAGATAAAGAACTAGAAAGGGCCATTATGATTTAGTAATTAGTCCCTTGGGAGAGCAGAGTGGTGACGACAAAAACTACATTGCGGGAGGAAATAAGCCAGGTTGATAAGGAAGTGAAGGCATTGGGGATAGGCACCTATGCAATAAGTTTAGCCATGAAGGGGACACAAAACATATACATTTTTAAAAACGCCAAACCCAACTAATAATACAAGAGGGGCAGCTAGGTGGCCCTGTGGATAGAACACTGGGCTTGAAACCAGGAAGACTCAACTTTCTGTGTTCAAATCCAGTCTTTTGAGACTTACTAACTGTGTGACTCTGGGCAAATCATTTCACCCTGTGTGTCTCAGTTTTCTTCTCTGTAAAATAAGTTGGAGAAAGAAATGGCAAACCACTCCAGTATCTTTGACAAGAAAACCTTAAATGGGGGTCATGGAAAGTCAGACATAACTAAAAAAATAATCCCAACTGAGCAGCAGCAATACGAGATGGCGTTAGATAAATGCCAAGTCACTCTATACAACAGCTTAAGTCTGAGAATGTACTAACAGAGGAGAAATTGGGTCCTGGCTCTTATAGGAGCCTCTTTATCATACACATCTTGTACCCTAAAGTGACTCTTCCTAATTAACTTTGTGGATCTGGCTTCCAATGGTTGGTTGAGACTTGCATGGGGCCAAAGCTGCAAAGTTAAGGCAAAAAAAAATAAATAAATAAAAACAAAAAAACCACCCAAAACAGTTCTATATCCAGGAGTCAAGAGCAAGGAATTTAATTCTTTTGGCAGCCCAACTGCTAGCATTTAGGACAGTTTTGCTAAGGACCTGACCTTGCCCCATTGGCTGGCCAGTGCACAGGAATATGGCGTGTTATCAGGCTCTGTTTGGAGGTCAACCTGAATTGGAGGTGTGTATTAGAGAGTAGCAGGAGATAAAATTGGAGAAGTAGATAGGTCCTGACTATGGAGGGCCTCGAATCTCATATCCTCCATAGTGTCAAAGGTTAGGAACTTAATCTATAAGCAATTGGAAATTTTTGAGTATGGTAAAATAATATTTTATAAAAGTTAACTCAGCAGCTCTGCACTGGATAATTTGAAAAAGGGAAGAGATTGGAGGCAGAAAGGAATGACTGGAGACCCATCAACTCACAGGATTTTGCGATTCCTCTTGTAGATAAATCCATTTTCCCACCCATTGCTTCAAAGTCTTTTCTTCTTCTGTCCTTGGAGCACAAGTTGAAAATCAGTATCAGCTCAGACCTATCATTTGTCAGATCTGAGAGCTTGGCATTGCTGGCTTGACAGGGGGTGGGTGAGTTGTGCTGTTGAAATCTGGCTGGCCCAGCCTAGATGCCTTTCTTGGGGTGTGTTAATCTGACTCCCAGAATGGTGCCAGCTTTTTATGGAAGGCCTGAGGTCCTGCTCCTCCTCTAGCTTCAGGGAAAGTTCAACCTGATTTAGACTTCTGCAAACGTGTAAAGAATTTCTGAATGCAGGAGCTTACTCCAGGCTGGATTAAAAAATCCACTTTCATGCCAGCTGGGTTTCTGACAGAAATGCCACAAGCTGGCATCTAGCAGTGTTACTTGGCTGGCAAAAGTCAGAAAACTTTTGATTTTTGCAGTTCACACCGTGTAGCCTTCAGCATTTTGCAGACTTCCCCAAGTGACTCAATGATTTTGAATGGGGGAGGAGGAAAAGGTGTGGATAGGCAGATAAGATTGCCTTTTTAAGATTATGAATCCTAGGTGTTCCTGTGATTTGTAGCTCCAGGGCAGAGTGGCTAATCACCTGATATTAGAATCACCCACTAATTATGTATATCACAACTAAAGCCCAATTGGCTATTGTCCATTAATTAGCAGCAAGTTAGTAGACTGTGCCTCTGTTGACAGTTCAGTCCTCAGACTAACGATTTGTTTATTTAACTGAGGGCTACTTTCTCAATAGGACTTTTCTTAGCACAACAAAAAGTGGGTTTAAAAATAATTAGTCATTCAGAAAAAAAGGATAAAACACAAACCAATTTATCACTTTGTTAGGCTCAACAAATACTGTTTTGATATGCTAACAATCCCTAAGGGCAGACTTCAGTTAAATGAACAAACCATTAAGTTGGCGACAGAAGTATCAGTACAAAGACAATCTAATGACTTGTTGATGGACATGACTTAATTAATGGGCATTAGCTACGAATGTAAATAAATTGTATATATCAATCCTTGCCCTGAATACTGTAGAAAAAAAAAACTAGAATGATCAAATGGAATCATAAATGGATAAGTGCAACATCTAGAGGAAGCTGAATAATTATGTACATAAAATAAAATTAAAATGGAAAACTAAGTATTTAGATTATAAATAGGGACATAATGCAAAAGAATTTGTAGAGAAGTGCTTATAGTACCACACTTTGCTTTTACTTACACTAGTCTCTCAAGGTAAATATTACTTTCAAGGTCTTAATACATGCATAAACAAAAATGATTATAAAGTCATCTTATTTTGCTCCCCTCTTTACCCTGCTTCCAGATTACAAGTCAACAGGCATCCTTCAAGTCAAAACATTTAATTTCCTTCTTCCTACATAGAAAACAAAAGCAACAAAAGAAAACAATAACACAAGTCTGAGAAAAAACACAAACAAGCGTTAACTTCTTAGGCTGGTGCTCTGTATAAGTCTAACAATTGATGCTGCCGCTGACCAGAACAGAATCAAGAGGGAAGTTGTAAGCAAGGATGGGGTAATTACAAGATTTTCCAGCTACTCCTTTGTTTTATTTGAAATATTATGAACTCTCAGAATAGATCCCATATTCAAATGTAAGTGCCAAAAATTCCTAATGTAAATCAGTCACTCAAAAAACATTTATTGAATACCCAGTACTCGCCTAACACTACTAACCCCTAAGCCTCCAAGTTTTAATGAAACTAAGACAGAAAGTTATGGTTATCTAAGCACCACTGGGAGCCTGTACCTCTTGGCTTCTGACCACCATATTTACTGAGATTTAGCCTGATTTCTTTAGCCTGTTTTATTAGAGACCCTGCAGCAACCTCTACTATCATTTCTTAGCTTTCACTGTTGTCCTCAACCAAACCATGAGTCCATTTTATCACTTAGCATCATCTCTTGCTGATAGATATAGATATATGTATGTGTATATGTGTGTATGTGTATATCTATCATATGTATGGGGTGTTCAGCAGGACTAGCCCCTCTGGTATGACAGCTTGCCAAGACAAATTCAGGGCTGTTCATCCACCTTCAGGCATCCACCTGATTTGCCCAATTCTCATCTGTGACTCTAAGAAGCTGTAGCATGCACAGGGACCACACCATATTAAAACTGTCTAGACAGATGAGCTAAACCAGGTTAGGGAATGTCTGCCCCAAGCATGTGAAGATTTTCTCTAGTGGAATGGTGGATGAGAACAATTTGTTCCAACAGCCATGAAGTTGGCTGAAGCAGGCACTATAGAGTTCTGCCTTAGAACTTTGTCAGACATCAAAGACGCCACTGCATCCTGGGCCATCAGAAGTCTTCTTTACTTTTGACCTGACACTGGACTTCCATGACTCAGGAAGAGAGAGTGAGGTCGATGTCTTTGTACAACTCTGTCCCACTTAAAAATCCAATTCACCATCAAGACATCACTCATGATATCCCTGGTCCTTTAGGAAAACAAAGGACAAAAAAAAGAAAGAAAAGAAAAGAAAATGAAGGACAAACAATTACATGAGACCACAGTGACATCTACCCAGACAGAGCTTACAGTCTACTTCTGGAGGCAGAATGGGTATATAGTAAGTGATAAGCAGGAAAATAGTGCACATATGAAAACAATTTGCAAACTATTAAATGCCATCTAAGTGTGAGCTCCTAGGCTTGAAACCTAGATGCAATACTCCACTTCACATCCTTTCTTACCCTCCCTGCCATATTCAATCAGTTGCCAAGGCTAGTTGATTTTGCTTTCATAACAGTTCTCTTCTCTGACATTGTCACCACTTTCATCACGTCACACCTGAACTATTACAGTAACCTGCTAATGGGTCTGCCTACCCCAAATCTCTCCCCACTCCAATCCATCCTCCATTAAACTACTGACTTTCCTAAATCACAAATCCAATCCTATCACTCAGTAACCTACAGTGAATCCTTAGTGCCTCCACAATCAAATAAAAAATAATGTTCCGTTTGACATTTAAAGCCCCTTGTAATCTGGTTCACTCATCTTTTCAGTCTTCTCTAACCTCACTCCCGACTAATACTCTTCAGTTCAGTAACACTGACCTCCTGGCTGTTCCTTCAACAACACATCCCATCTCATGGCTTTGGGCATTTTTCTGGTTGTCCCCCATGCCTTCCCTGGCTTCCTTTATGCCCCAGCTTAAATCTCACCTTTTATAGGAAGTCTTCTTCAACCTCTCTTAATTCTATCACCTTCCCTCTCTTATTTATTTCCTATTAACCTTGTATACAGCTTGCTTTGTATGTTTGTTTCCATGTTGTCTCTCCCATTAGATTGTAAGGTTCTTGAGGACAGGGCTTGTCTTTGACAAGTGTCCCAGCACTTAGCACAGATTCTGGCACAAAGCAGGCCCTTAATAAATGTTTATTGATTGGTTGGTTGATTGGTCTCCCTGTCTCAGGTCTTCCCCAGCTCCATTCCATGTTCCTTTCAGTTGCCTAAGTGATTTTCCTAAAGTAAAGGTCTGACTATGTCACCTCCATATTTAATAAACTCCATTGACTCCCTCTCACTTCATGGATCAAATATGAAATCTTCTGGCATTCAAAGTCTTTCACCATCTGGCTCCTTCCTACCTTGTCAGTCTTCGTACATCTTATATCATTCCTCTCTCATTTATTGTGAGATCCAGTAACAATGACCTCCTTGCTGAAGAAAACACTCCATCTCCTGACCTGGCATTTTCACTTATTGTTTCTATGTTTGAAGTGATCTTCCTCCTCATCTCTGCTTGTAGCTTCCCTGGTTTCCTTCAAATCCCAGCTAAAATCCCACCTTCTACAGAAGGCCTTTCCTGGTCCATCCCCCGCCTCCCTTAATGCTAGTTTCTTCCCTCTGCTGATTACCTCCACTTTATCCTGAAAGTAGTTTGGTTACACAGTTATTTGTACATTATCTCCTCCATTAGGCTATGTGCTTCTTGAGAGAAGGGGGATTGCCTTTTGCCTTTCTTTGCATCCCCAGCACTTGACACAGTGTATGGCACATACTATGTCTTTAATAAATCCTTATTGGCTGACTGATGTGCAGTTCATGAGAGCCAAACCTTAGCTCTTAACCCAGCTGTTGCTGTGGACAAAGTAAGGAAATTAGTGAGTCTAGCCTTTGAAGCTTAATAAATGTTTACTGACTGATGTTAAACTATAAGAGTTCAGTAAGGGCAAGATTAGTCAGAGAAAACTTCAAGGAAAAAGTAGTCATTGAAGTGAGCAGGATTAGGAGGCACCAACAAGAGAAGAAAGGACACTGGAGGCAGAACGAGATGTTCAGAGGGGAACTTCAATCTGGTGTGCACCATCCCTCTGTCTGGTTCTCTGGGGCAAATAAATTAATTTTGTGTCTTCCTTCACTTGCACCTGAGTGGTCAAGTGAGAACTGCTTATAGCTGGGGAAAAAGTAAGGCAAGGAAGGTAAGTTTTAGGTAGGTTTTAAAGAAGGAAAACACACACACACACACACACATACACACACACACACACACACACACACACACACACGAAGCCTGGAGGACGTTTCAAGGTTGACAGAATATCAACTGCCAGAAAATACAACTGACTTGTTGAGTCTATCTCCAATTCAATTCAATTCAGTCAACAAACAATAATTAAATGCTTACTGGGCACTGGGTCTAAATTCTGGAGGGGCTCAAAGAAGGGCAAAACCAATCCTTGCCCTTAAAGAGCTTATATTTGAATGAAGGAGACAATGTATAAATTACTAAGCCTGTATAAAATGTATCCGTATTGACACAAAGTGATCTTTTAGGGGAGATACTAACTACTGGAGAGATGGGGGAGAAAACAGGAAAGGTATCCTACAGAAAGTGAGAGTTGAGTCTGGAAGGAAGTCAGGGAAGAAGTGAGAGGATGGGGGAGGTAAGGAAATAAGCATTTATATAGCACTTACTGTGTGCCACACTGTGCTAAGTGCTTTATAAAGATTTCATTTGATCCTCACAACAACCCTTCCAAGCAGAATTCAACTTCAACAAAACTGGGGTGGGGGTGTCAGTCATTATCCCCATTTTCCAGTTGAGGAATCTGAATATTCTCCACATTTTGAACAGTCAGTGCAAAAGAACAGGGATAGATAGTGCCATGTGCAAGGAATATCAAATTGTCCAGTATGACTGGATCATAGATTTCATGCCAGAGAAGGCGGGGGGAGGGGGGGTCAGGTTGGGAAGAGCTTTAAATGCCAAACAGGGGAATTGGTGTTTATTGAGCAGGAAGGGGAAGGAGTTGGGGGTGCATGTGACATGAGCAGATCCATGCTTTAGGAAAATTACTTTGGTAACTGAATAGAGAATGGATTAGAGTGGGTAGTAACCTGAGGCAGGGAAACCAATTAGAATGTTATTGCAATAATCCAGGTAAGAGATGATGAGGGGCTGAATCAGAGTGGTGGTGGTTGAATACATGTAGAGAAGGGAATGTGGTTCAGGCAGAAATGACAAGATCCATCAATGCTTTGGATGTGTAGGGTGGCTGAGAGCGAAGTGTTGAGGCACCTGGGTGACTAAGGGAATAGTGGAGTTTTCAACATTAATAAGGAAATTTGAGAAAGGGGAGAGTTGGGGGGAGGGGAGATAATGAGCTTGGTTTAGACATTTTGACTTTGAGATGTCTACAAACATATACTAAGCATCAAGTGTGTAGAGGGTACTGTGGTAGATATGTGTATACATATTCCTATATATATAATGTGCGAGATATTCCAATTTGGCACACCTATTACCACAACTCTAATTCACAATCTGGTTATCTCTAAAAATGGACTTTAAAGAAAAATCTTCTAAACCATTGTGAAGAAGCCAACCCTGGATCTCAGAACTTGCTGACCTAAAGCAGCTTTGGAGATGAAAACTAGGAATCTTCCATACTCTTAACCTAATTACTTATATTCCTTTCTCTTCTGTGCCCACTGCCACTGTTTTATTATTATTAATGATAACAATAGCTTGTATTTATATATCATGTTGAAGTTTTCAATGCACTTTACAAATGTTAACTCATGATCCTCACAACACACGTGTGTGTATGTGTGTATAAGCTTGGGAGTACCAACATTACTCTGCTTTTATCTCCTGAATTTCCTTCTGCTCTCTTTTCTATATTTTCTAATATTTCATCCGTCTTTTCTTTTTTTTCTTTGTTTTTGCATCATGAGCACTACTCCCCAAATCTACCCCCAAATACAAGCTCTCCCTTGTAACAAGCATAGTCAAGCAAAACAAACTTCCATTATCTCAGTCATGTCTGAAAACGTCTACTTCATTTTGCATCCACAGGGCCTCACTTCTCTAACAAGGAGAGGTATGCATGCTTCATCATCAGCCTTTTAGAAATCTACACGTCTCTTTTCCTGCTAACCCCCAAGTCTCCACGCACTCCTGACCACAAGAGTGTATCTTTAGGGGATTATTTTCTGAGGGAAAACAGACTACAAAAATTCAGAAGTAAGACAAAAACGTAAGGCTATTAACAAAGATAAAAGAAAACTCCCTAGTCCCCACAAAGGGCGGGTGGGACTAGGCACAGTTGTCAAAACTCAGACATGTGGCTCTTGGGTTCATCTGCAGGATGCTGGGCACATCTCCAAGACTCAGATCAGCTCTTAGATGAAATCTATGTCCTGGTTCTTAAGCAGCACAGAATTGGACTTGTGTAACCTGACCTGAACCTCCCAGGAAAACACAGACACACTACATGTGCTTCTGACCTTCCTCTCCAGAGTTGCCCAGACCTGGGCCACACACCACAAAATCAAAGGAGTCAGAAGGGGAAAATATGAACCACTGCCAAATTAATCTCTCTAATGCACAGTTTGATCATTTCGCTGATCAAAAATTGTTAACAGCTCCCCATTCTTTCACATCACACACAGGGGTTGATAAGGATGACAAAAGCGGCTTACATTTCTAGAGCATAATAACATTCACAAAGCATTTTTCTACCTACCATCCTGACAAGGAGGCAGTGCAAGTAACTGTTACTCCCACTTTACAGATATGGAAACTGAGGCCCAGAAATGTTGAAATGAGTGGCTCAGTGTGAAAGAGGCTAATAATTGTCAGTCAGGGTTTGAACTCAAATATCCTCACTCCAGGCCCAGTGTTCCGTACTGGGAAGTCTGAACCAATGATTAGGGGCATTATAGCTCATTATCTCACTTGAGTTGTTTCCTTAGAGTCTTATTGATGGCATTCCCCACCATCAACCAGGAAAGGGTCTAAAGAAAGGATGGGGAACCTGTGACCTTGAGGCCACACGTGGCCTCCTAAGTCCTTGGGCGCTGTCTTTTGACTGAGTCCAAGTTTTACCAAACAAATCCTTTTATTAAGGGCATTTGTTCTGTGAAGTTTGGATTAAGTCATAGGATCGCACTTGAGGACCTGGAGGACCACATGTGGCCTCCAGGCTGCAGGTTCCCCACCTCTGGACTTTGTTGCAAGTAGGATTCTCAAAAGAGATCCTCATTAGTGCCCTTTTGGCTCTGCCCCAATTACTTTGGGGTTTGAGAACTAAAAAGTGGGTGGAAATGGGGTTTAGTATCCCCACCCCTGAAAGAGCAGTCAGTATTTCCATTATTTTAACTAATTTACTTTGAAGCAAGTCACTTTGCCCGGTGCTTGAGATGACCAACAAGATACAATATCAATCCTCAAGGTATTCACAGTCTCGTAGGGGAGAAAATGGCTCCATAAATAACTACGACTGATACAAAGTAGAGTGTCATGGGGACAATAGGCTAGAAGAAAAAAACATGTTGAATTCATTTAAAACTTAGTAACCAACAATAAAAAAGCAAAAACACAAAATAACAATACAATCTCATATGAAATCCTTAACACAACACACATTTTAACAAAGTAGGACAAAACAAATCCGCCAACAACAGACTAAAAATGTTTCCTTTGTGTCCCTTCGAGACCTTCTGAAGTTCCACTACCTTTGATTGATTGATTGATTGTGTATGTGTGTGTGTGTGTGCGTTAGGTGGCTCAGCGAATAGAGCACTGGACCTAGAGTCAGGAAGACGAGTTCAAATTCAGCCTTAGATACTTCCTAGCTGTGTGACCCTGGACAAGTCACTTAACCTTGTTTCCCTCAGTTTCCTCATCTGCAAAATGAACTGGAGAAGGAAGTGGCAAATTATTCCATTATCTTTGCCAAGAAAACCTCAAATGGGGTCAGGAAGAATTGAAACAATTGAACAGCACATACGTGTATACATGTGTATGTGTGTGTATGTGTGCACGTGTGTATTTGTACCTACAAAGAGATCCATAATTGTAGATATAATGTTTTGGGTTTGCTGAGCTTGCTTTGCATCATTTCATGTATTTCCTTGTATTCTTCATGATTTTTTTTTCTTTTATGCTGAGAATCATGGTGTAGTGCAGAAGTTCCCAGACTTATTTGGCCTACTGCCCCCTTTAAAAAAAAAAATTTACTCAGCACTCCCTGGAAATCTACTTTCTTTAATATTTTTTGAAATTTGCATAATTTCCATATATATTAAAATGATGCATCTTAAATTTAATAACTCATTGTAAGTTTTTGTGGTTTTTTTCCTGCATTGAAATTTTAATGACACAATATCACATCATGTAACTGTATAGTATCATATACACACATATTCCTGCTGATGCATGCTGGACTTCCTGACAATGTGCAACATGCTCGTCTGCCAACACTTGCTTGTTAAGATCTGTCAGTGAACTTGACCACTAATCAGTTATAACTTGCATTTTGTGTGTTTATTTGGAAAATAATGTAATCACTACAACCTTAACTCTGTTACTTAACAAATGAAACCTGTACGTTTTTTCAAAATTTTCTTCTTTTCTTTCCTTATGCTTCCACTGCCCCCTTATTTTTATTCAATGCCCCCCAATTGTAGCCGTGTCTACTACTGGCCCCCGGGATCCTTCCAGTGCCCCCCAGGAGGCAGTATCACCCACTTTGGGAACCTATATTAGAGAATCAAAGCCAGGAAAGCCTGGGTTCAAGTTCTATTTCTGGGGGCTATGTTCTAGCTATGTGACCTGCGTAAGTCACTTAACCCACTCAGTGCTCTAGGGAACCCTCTAAGGCTATAATTATTTTTATTTTAAATTTAATTTAATTTTTATTCTGAACCCAAGAAACGAAAAATAAAATGATCATTTCCACAACTATTGTTGAATGGGAGAGGATTATATATAAAATTGCAAATCTCAAATTATGTAAAGTTTGCTTTTTTAAAACTGTAGATAAATTCAACATGTAACTTTCAAAGGTACCCTGTTTATCTTTGATTCCATCTTCTGTCTAAACTTCCTTCTGTTCTCCTCTCTTTTTGGGGGGGGGGGCGGGAAGAAGGGAAATTTCATACCTATATCCCTTCTTTGTCTCATCCCCACTAAAAAGAGAAAAAGAAAAGCAAAGTTCTTGTAACAAGTAAAACAAATTCTCAATTAGTCATGTCCCCAAAATGTATGGCTCATTCTACACCTAAAGTCCATTCCTTCTTTGTTACAAGGAGGGTTTTAAGCCCTTCCTAGGTCTTCTGGAGTTGTGGCTGGCTGTTTCATTGATTAGAGTTTTTAGGTCTGATTAGAAGTTACAGAGCAGGCACTAACCTGCATTGATTGTGGGAGTTTTCTCACCTGAGGGAGTCCTTTATACAAAAATCACAGAACCAATCCCTATGCTCATCATTTTTATTCTGTCATAATATTTAATTATATTAATGCATAATATTTTATTTATATATTCTCCAGTCATTGAATATGCAGGTTACTGACACAGACTCTATTTAGCATTTATCACTTCCCACTAATTAAACTCCACATCCAAACCCTGGAGCTGTTCTTTCTACATGCCCCCTTTTTCTGTGTAGTCCTACGTACTAAGGGCTCAAAACCAAGCCAATCAAATCTAGCATCTAGTGGAACTTACAGTTATTATAGCACTGTCATTACAGCACCTAGAAGAGTGACATGACTCCATGGGAGAATGGCTCCAGGCCCCAGGGTCACACAATTTCTCCACCTATTTACACAAGAAGGGAAGCTGCCTTCTGCTTAGCTCTAAAATGCCCATTTCCACACTCAACAATAACTCAATGCCCAACTTAATTTTACAAAGGAAGAATCAGTTACCAAGATTCATGGATTTGAGGAACCTGTTCTTCCTTATATGCATTCCCCAATATTCTACTCTCACTGTATATCCCATTACATCCCAGTTCATCCCATTATACTTCTCCTCACTCAATAACCACTTCACATACCATCAAAGATACATGGTAGGGGCTGAATCTCACACTGCCATAGTAAAAGTGATCTCCAATATCAAGAGATATTATAGGCTGAGGACAATTCTTTTTTTTAAAACAGTGTTTTGTTTGTTTTTTTCAATTACATGTAAAGACAATTTTTAACATTTGTATAAAATTTTTTTTGATTTCCAAAATTTCTTCCCCTCTCCCTTCCCATTCCCTAAAAATGTGACTTTTTAAAAGATTGTATATATGCAATTATATAAAACCTATTTCTATGTTAGACATGTTGTGAAAGAAGAAATAGACCAAAAGGAAAACAACCACAAAAAAGATAAAGTGAAAAAAGTATGCTTCCATCTATAGTCAGACTCCACCACTTCTTTCTCTGCATGTGGTTATCATTTTCCATCACCAGTGGGGACAGTCCTTGATTATGGACAGTGGAATAAATGCTGTGTCTTCTCTGATCAGTTGTCTGTCACTCCTCAGGGTTTCTAACCCTTATAATTGTTTCCCATTTTCAGCTATTTCAGATAGAGTATCTATGAATACTGTACTTTCCCAATCCCTCATCAGTTCTGTGACTCTTATGTATATAAATCATACTGCTCTCAAAAAAAGTTTGCATTAGTTTACAGTTTACCATTCCACTAATAATGTAATAGAGTGCTCACTTTCCCATATTGAATGAATCACCCATGTTGAATATTATCATTTTTTAAAATTGTGCCCTTTTAATGGATGTGGAATGTATGAAACTATCTTGGTTTGCATTTTTTTGATCAGTATAAGAAATTTGAGAAGAGAGATCACTTTGGGGAGGGTAGAGAGGAAGAGTCAGGAAGGACTTCTTTCATAAGCCAGGCCTTAAAGAAGCAGAAGGATATCACTGGACAAAGAGTTGGAGGAAGTATGTTCCAGACATTGGAGATGGCCTGACTGAATCCACAGAAATGGCAGAGGGTGGAGGAAACTGGGTAATGAGTAGCTCAGTTTGGTTTCACTAATAAAGGAAAAACTAACACTCACTTCTATGTCTTTTTCTATCTTAAAAACCTTCAAAAACTAAATTTCCCTTAAACAACTAAGGTTCCATTTGGATAAAATTTATATTTATAATGGCAGATTTAATGAAATCCGCATTTATTAAGTTTCTACTCTGTGTAAGACAATATACTAGGTGCTGAAAATACAAAAAGATATACAAGGAATTTACAATCAAGTTGAGGATTGGAGGAGGAACAATATACATATGAATATAGATGATATGGGGAAAAGGTGATTAGTTCAAAAGATAAGTCAAAACAAGTGGCATAAGAAATAGGAAAGAGAAGAAATTCTCAAATTTAAAAAAAATTAAATCTTTAGAAGCTGTGATTGGGATGGTTATAATTAGTTCTACACTGTATAATTCAAGGGCATAGTAACTAATTTGGGATTCATTCATAGCCTCTACTTCCATCACTTTTACCACTCATCATCTATCCTTTCCATGATTTATTCAAAACTCCTTGAGGTGGAAAAAAGTTTAATCAGAAAAAAGTGAGTTGGCTCATCTTGTAGATGAGAAGAAAGGGTCTGAAAATAAAAGTAAATAAAAAATAAAATTTAATTTAAAAAGAAGAATGAGTCAATGAAAACAATACTAGAAGAAGAGCCCTGGATTCTATTTCTGTCTCTGCCACTAACTAGTTGTATAACTGTGGACAAATTCCACCTTTCAAATGAAAATTTAATATGTGAATATATTTTGTCAAGTAGCCAACAGGTATTTATAAACTGGTAAATATGAACCTGTTGGGGACCAAAGTATCTTGTTAATTGCTTTTTGGTCCCAGGTAAACTGGCAATATCTACCATAAGTGGGTACCTAGGTGACATATTGAATAGAATGTCCAGCCTGGAGTCAGGAAGACTCTTCCTCTGGTCTCAAACACTTCCTAGCACTTAACCCTATTTGCCTCAATTTCCTCATGTGTAAAATGAGCTGAAGAAGAAAATGACAAACTAATCCAGTATCTTTGCTCAGAAAAACCCCAAATGAGGTCACAAAGAGTTACACATGACTGAAAAACAATTGACCAACATAAATGGGAGAAACCAATCATGGACACCAGTACTGAATCTGATTATAACTATCTATGGTAGCACACAACTCTAATCACTATGTTGGAAAGAACCAGGACCCTTTATAGAGTGTTCAGATCAATTTTCAGGAAAATTCCAAGACTGCTAAAAAATGAAACTACTGATATGAATATTGCATTTCCAACTTCTTCCAAGGTTTTTGCAGAGAGTGATGTGAAGAGGGTGAGGATGGTGGGGGAGGTGGGAAATAATGATAGGAAGAGCAATTTCTACCTCATATTTTTAGACTTGCTCACTTTAGGTGTCTGGAATACACCTCATTATCTAACTTTAGATTTCATGTCTGGTAATGCTGTAATACACTTACTCCTGAGGGCCTTTCCACCTCTGAATTCAACATAACTATAGGTAAAACCAAATGAAGATACCTGCCTCACCTACACTTAATCCAAGCATTAGAGCTTATATTAAACCCATAACCTACTGGAAATCCTTTCCACAAATCCTACCCCCACCCCAACCTCATTACATGTTGACTCCTAAGACTAAGTAAGAGGTCTGAGCCTGGGGCTTTTCCAAGCCCTTAGTATGTATTATTACATAACGCTCATAACCATTTAGTTATTAGTATTTGATTACCTACCTCCTGCTAGGAAAAAAATGAATTCTTTTTTAACTATAGCCCTAAAAAAACACAATGATGATACGGAGCATATAACTGTCTCCTTGAACTGGACTCCCAAATGGGGGTAATGGCAGATCTAACATTTTGCAAGAAAGTACAAGAGAAGAGATAAGTTCCCTCTACATACAATTGCTCTTACAAAGTGTATGAACCTCCTTCATCTTTGTCCTTATGTGAAAGGTGAATGATATTCAGATACTTCCTGATTTGGGGATGGCAGGCATTTATGCCTTTCTGCCTGATTTGCCAGAGTCAAAAATATTCAGTACGGAAAAGTATTTACTGAGTGTAATGCCTTCTCTTGGAACCAGACCTAGCCTCTCTTTTCACATGACTGGAAAAGGCATTGTGTAGGAGAGAGAAACGCCACTTTATTGTCTCCAGAGTACAACTCCAGAAAGAAGACCTGCATTGTTCAGCCCCACTAAACAAGAATGAGCCTTAAATGATCTCCAGCATTCCAATCCATCCACCCCACATCCAAATAATTCCCTTTTAAAGCTGGAATACAAAACCAGGTTAAATTGACTTCTCCATTCTCTTCCTACTCCTTAGCCACTTTAATCTGCTTCCTCTTCATTCTACCATCCCTCACATTGTGGAAAAAAATAGCAACACAGAGGCCAGAAGGATTATCTGCATTGTATATGTGTGTGTATATGTACACACAAACATGCATGAATGTTGTCTGGTTAAAAAAAATTAAACCCAGGGAGATTTTACTCCTTAATTAACTAGCAGGAGACAGATTTCTTCACAGGGGATAGCAGGTAATAGGCAATGTGTTTAAAATGGCTTCCTGTATTTCCGTCCTTTGGCAAATTGTCATATGAAAGAGATGTGGGTTGGGAATTCCCCAGTGAGATCACCCCATACTCTTGGAGAATATCATAATGCTATGGACCTTTCCAAAACCATTTTTTGAAGCTATATAAGCCTAAGCTTACTAGATTTAAAAATGTTCTTTTTCTTCTCCCTTTGCAACCAAGAACACCAACAAAATGGCTGCCATCAGAGGGATATGGTAAAGAAGGCAAAGAGACACTAGTATATTATGGGGAAGGTTCCAGGCAAAAGTGGTTACAGAAAGCATAGTCTTTCAACCAAGGAAAGGCTTTGGGTTACTACTTAGCACATTTTGCTTCACGAGAAATCCAGACTAGGTTCTCCTAAACTTGGTGTTTCCAGCTAATTATGGGTCACTAGCTTACCAAATAAAGTTAAGAGTTTATAGCACAAATAAAACACACAAAAATCACAGATGAAAAATCCAGACAGAAAACACAGAATCAGTCAGCTAAAATTTTTAAATGATAATGTTAATGTGCTTTGCAACTTCATCAAATTTTAACTATTTTAAAAAAAAACTTTCCATCACAAATACATGGACAAAATGCTCATTCCATCTCAGCTTCACATTTTTTTTTTTTGCTTTAGAAACTTGTATAGTTTTGTATAATCTATTCCTGTCCATTGGAAAAGAAATGAACCTCTTTTTAAAGTGCAATGGGAAATTTCAATATCCTCGTTTATCTTCACATGATTACCATCAAATATGGAATCTCTTATAATAGAAAACCAAACAGGTTTTGTGTAGTGAAATCCAGGCCACATTGGAAAGTGGTATTTTAGGTTACAATTGTGCAACTTTCAATTTTCTATAAGGTATCCAAGGCTCATTCAACTGTAAGATCTGTCCTTGGCAAGTTTATAGTGTTAGAAAAATTTGTCTTCATCTCACTTTTCATCCCTTTCAATATTTCACCTCCCAGTTTACTGTTCATTTGTCTTCTCTCTGCCCGGGTTGCTCCAATGAGTGGATCTGATAAACTCCTTTGTACTGTTAGCATCCACTCCCAAAGATATTTGCATTTTAAATTAAGATTTCCAGTCCAGCCAGAACCACAGGAGAGAAATGCTGTAGAATCAGTTGAGTAGAAAGGGAATTGTACCAGAATTCTGCTCCTCACTATGTGAATTTGAGCAGTCACTTAGCTGGTCTGGAATTTGGTTTTCTCTTTTTCATGGATGATAATATTGTTATAATAATAATATTCATTAAGGTTCTTCCAAATTCTATTTTCTGTCATCTATAATGGTGGAATTTTAAGCATCAATGAAGGAGAGGTTTTGGAGGACCAGATCACTCCACGTAGATAACCATCTATTATGCCTACACATAAAGCCAGTTTGGTTCAATTCATTGTGGAAACTGAGCAATGGAAGTAATATTTTGGTTTCTAAACTAACATGAAAATAACGATTAATGATAATAATGATTTTGTTGTACACTCGTTTTTGGTCATCTCTGACTCTTTATGAAAAGAAATAAGTTTTTGGGGATTTTCTTGGCAAAGATACTGAAGTGGTTTGCCATTTCCTTCTCCAACTCATTTGACAGATGAGGAAACTGAGGTAAACAGGGGTAAATGACTTGCCCAGGGTCAGACAGCTACAAAGCATTTGAGGCCAGAGTTGTTCTCAAGTTGGGCAGTCTACTTACTGTGCCACCCAGCTACCCTGACAGTAATAATAGCCAACATTTATTTAGGCTTGCAAAGTAAAACATCCACAACAATCCTGTGATATAGACAAAAGCGTAATCACTAGTCAATACTGTGGATCAGTAAACATGTTACTTCAGGTTGTACAACCCTGTATTTTACTAATTTCTTATTCTGCAGCATCATACACAGTGATAGAACCTTGAGTTGCAAAGGAGAATGCATTATTAATTCCATGTCCCTGAGTGCACACAGTGAAACTAGCTTTCTGACTTTGAAATACTCTGATAATCTCAGGTACTTCAAAAGGAATGGTAAGATTTTTGTACATTATATTTGCGATATGAACCTTTAGCTCCACTTACTAAGAATACCCTACTTCCTGGCCAACCGCATTATCTTCTTATAGAGAGGACAGCACAGTCAGATTTTTAAATGAAATTTTTTTTTCTTGTTAACATTTTTTCAGGAGATGCCATATATTATGGCTTATATTGCTAGTTTTACACACACGCACACGCACACACACATGGAGTCAATATGATGATAGCATTTACACTCTTTACCTCACAGCATTATTGTAAAAACAGTGCACATGTTTACTTCCCCCATCCTCACCCTACCAACACACACCTACATACTGTACATGATAAGTAGATGAAGCTTAGCCTAGTGGGGAAAAGTACTATTTCATTTTTTGTCTTTGCATCTCCAACACATTGTACAACACTTGGTATATAGTGGGCACTTTAAAAACCTATAGACTGATTGAAAGGGATTTAGAAAATCTAGGTTCAGGATTAAGTTCTCCCACTAAATAATCATATGACATTGGGTGAGTCAATGAACAACTCCCCATCTGCAAAATGGGAGTGATAAAACCTATCCTACCTACCTCATAGTTGATGACAGGATCATATGAACAGGATGTAGGTGAAGCACCCTGTCACTTGCAAAGCCACATACAAATGATGAGTCTGTGAATCGTTACTTAACACTAAAACAATACCCCCACCCCAACCTGGGACAGCTGGGTGGTAGTGAGTGGAACATGCGGTCTGAAATCAGCAAGACCTATGTTCAAATTGGGCCTCAGTCACTAGCTGTGTGACCCTGGACAAATCACTTAACTTCTGTCTTTTTCAGTTTCTTCAAATGTAAAATGGGAATAATACTAGCATGTTTCTCCCAGGGTTGTGAGAATCAAATGATGTGTTTGTAAAGCACTTAGCATAGGGCCTGACACATTGCAGGTGTTCAATAAATACTTGTTTCCTCCTTCCCCCACCCCCAAAGAACCTCTCCATCCAACTCTCCCTACTGGATACAGAATCATAGAATGAGTTTTGTTCTGATTTAATATACATTACATAGCCAGGAATGGAGGGCTGGGTTTGAGTATGCCTTAAGTTCTGCATATTCTTGGGTTCTGTCCATGATGCCTTGATTTATAGCCACCCTTGCTATTTAACAATCCCTATAACAAAAAAACTGGCTGAATGAATCCCACTAATCTCCCCTATTTAGTAGAGCATCAGTTAGCTGGGATTTCCTAGACAAAGACTTAAGTACATGCAAATCACATGCAAATCACTGCTACCTTCCCATGGATGGCATTTTTTTTCTTGCTCAGTCCTGCTTTGCTGACTTTTGTAAAATGAAAAAATTGAGACTCCTTCTTGGTTAAAAAAAAAATCCTGATGGGAGCTGTGCAATAGTATCTTTATAATGTGATATATATTCTCCTGCAGAGTTTGATCCGTTTTTCAACAGCTAAGAATCATGTTTTCCTAGCCAGTAAAATAATACTTGGCAAGAATAAGTACATTGGATCATAGGATCTTAGGTCTAGAGTTGAAAGGGACCATAGAGGTAATCTAATCCAATATCCTCCTTTCCCAGATGAGAAAACTGAGGTCCATAAAGGGTAAGTGGCACAGGATGTAAGTGACTGAGTTTGGATTTAAACTCCAGTGTTGTGACTCCAAGTTCAATGCTCTTTCTGTTGCAGAGCTGAGGATGTGAGCCATGTGTTTTCTAAACTAAAAGTTCTTCATATACATGAATTCTCCTAGATATTAATATTTTTAATTTTTAAAAATCTTAAATGGGACATCTTTTAGAAGATGTTAATTCTCACAATTACTGATGAAAATTAATAGTTTATAAACTCATTATTTCCCTGAACCAGGTATTACTCTCCCCCATGTTGCACAAAGAGAAATCAAAGTACAGAGAGGTCATATAGATATAAGATGTAGAGTCGAAAGGTGCTTTGGAACCCATCTAATAAGGAAATTGAGACTCAGAGGTAACTTGCCGTGGTCACAGAGGTAATAAATGGCACGGGGGCCAGGATTTAAAATTAAATCCCCTGACTCCAAATCCAGTCTTCTTTTGAATACATTATATTGACTTCCCTGAGATCACAGATCTTCATATGTCTTCTAAAAGTCCATATTCCTGCATTATATAGTCCTAAAACTCTAC
The DNA here is from genome assembly GCF_028372415.1 of Notamacropus eugenii. NCBI lineage: Eukaryota > Metazoa > Chordata > Mammalia > Diprotodontia > Macropodidae > Notamacropus > Notamacropus eugenii. Next base: position 89,814,254 of record NC_092874.1, read on the forward strand.
TTAATACATTTTAAAAAAAAACTCAATGAAGAGATCTCTGCTTGACTGAACACCAGACTCCTAGTAGTCATGGGCTCCCACCAATTGGCTCTGGTTTATATGCACTAACAGAACTTTAAATTTAAGGTCCTCCAACAAACCTTGAAGGAACCTTCCCTTGTCATTCCGTCTCTTGCCTTTTCCCAGCCTCACCTCTTCAAAACAAGCTTGTTGATGGAAAAACACTCCTTTCATGACCTTAATGTACTGCAGGAATTTCTGGGACCATAACAACTGGACAGTAACTGCATTTCTCATCCTTCCTCCCTAAGATCATCTACTCTGGCCACATTGCTGCCCTCTTCTAGATCTCAGTTCTTGGTCCATCGGATCCTACCTCTCCAAACTGGTGTAAACAAAATCACTTCATCCACTTACACCTCTATTTATATATTTTATATTTCTCTTTAATGTTTCTGTCACTATACATTCAATGATACAGAAAAACAGAATCCAGAGCTGGGAGGGACTTCCAAGTCAATGCAGTATTGGACTCAATACATTTCATTAATGAAGGATGCTAATGATACTGAAAATGATTTTGATGGTCAGTTTTAAAATGAAAGTTCCCCTCACACCTTTGTTATAGGGACTCTTCTTGGGCAGTGACTGTACCCAAGATAAGCAAATTGTGTAGTTCAGAGATTCTCTAAAGGTAAGGTTAAAGTTCCATAAAAACCTACCCCAGTCTCTGGAATGAGGAACAAAATGACATTCCTCTTGTTGCCTGACATCTCAAACCGAGGTCTGGAAGTTTTATTTATAGAAAGCTTAAGGTTTTTTTGTGACATAGATCCCTCTAGCAATCTGGTAAAATCTATGAACCCCTTCTCAGAATATTTTTCTGTGAATAAAATAAAATATATAGGATTACAAAGAAAATCAATTATATTAAAATATAACTATGGAAACTTTTAAAAACAAATTCATGGATCCCAGATTGAAAACCCTTGATTGAGGGGCTCTCAAGAGCAAAGCAATAATCAAGAAGGGAGAGAAGAATGCCAGGGGCTGAGTGTAGATATGATCACATGACTCCGGCATTCATGAAACATAGAAACACTGAATTGGAAGAAAACCTAGAAGTTCTTTAGTCCTAATTTCCACTGGATAGAGCCACTTTTATATAATAATCCCGAGAGGATCATCTAGATTTTGATTGAATATCCACAGTAATAGGTAACTCACAGACTTACAGGGCAGCTCATTTAAGTTTTTGAAAGCTCTGAATGTTGGAAACTTCTGCCCTCATGGGTATAAGCTTCAACGTGTCTCCTTGTAACTTTTACACACTACTCTTAGTTTTGCTTTCGAATCCTTCTTTCAGTTGACAAGCCCCAAAATATTAAAATATAGCTATTATATTCCTCCTGTTGAAGAAAAGCTTCCTCTCTAAGCTATATATGACAAGTTCCTTCCATTTTTCTTCATATGAATGGTCTTATATCATCTCACCATACTTTTCCCCCTGATCTGAGCTGGCTCCATTTTACGAAAGTCCCCCTTTAAGTGCATTGCCCCAAACTAACCCCAGTTCAGATGTAGTATGGCCAATGCAGGCAGAGTACAGAGTACAGTACAGTCACTTATTCTGGACACCACTTTTCAACAATTGTAACTTAAGGTGGAATTAGCTCTTTTGGTATCTGTATTTCGTTGTTGACTCAATGAACTTTTGATCATCTAAAGCCCTGAAAATTTTTTCCATGTGAACTTCTGCTAACTTACAGTTCCCTGTCTTATGAACTGATTTCTTTTTAAACTAAGTGTAAGATTTTATATTTCATAGAATCCTAGAATCTAGGAGCTGGGAAGAATTTTGGAGATGAGTTATCAAGCATTGTAGTAAGCATTTACTATACGTCAGGCTCTGTGCCAAGTACTAGAGATATAAATACTAGAATTTCTGCCTTCAAGGAGCTTATTTATGGAGATGACATGTGCATATAATGTATAATACACAAAACATATGCAAAATGAATGTTAAGTAGTTTGAGGAGGGAGTGTATTGCTAAGTGGGAGGATCAGGAAGGAAGTCACTTGGACATTGGTGCTTGAGTTAAGTCTTAAAGGAAACCAGTGAGTCTGAAAAGCAGAGAAGAGAAGGGACTTCATTCCCAGTCATGGGGGACAACTAGTACAAGAGTATAGAGACTGTGTGCCTTTTCATCCCTTTAACATTTCACCATATTAATTTGAATTCACCTGGTTGAAGCTTCGGGGCTTTTGTTTTTTGTCACACAAATGCACAGTATGAAGCCTTTTAGACTCTCAGAGGTACAATAACACTTAGAAATCAACTAGTCTAAGCATCTCACTTTAGAAATGAGGAATTTAGGGCACAATGATGTTAAGTGACTTGCAAAAGGGAACTAACATAATCCAATGTTCCTTTCAGCTTGATGCTATCTGAAACTTTGCTAAGCAATAGATCTATTGTCTTTATACAGCATTTCAATACTCCAAAAGATCTGACTGAATCAATCTTCACTGATACAGATCACAACTCTCCTAGGGGATGGCTTCATAAGTTGTTGTAGTAGCTGAACATTTCATCACCTAGTGGCCAGCCTTCTGATAATGAGCCTCTCTGGGCTTAGCTAAACTAGCAACAAACTGATAGCTCCTGACTGAGCCTGTTCTCAAAGGCTGCCTGACTTGGTAGGATGCCAAAACTTATTCAATTCAACAAAAATTTATTATTTATTTCAAAATTCTATTTTATTTTCAGTTCTGAATTCTCTCCTTCCCACCTCTCCACAAATCCCCATTGAGAAAGCAAGAAAAAACCCAACCCTGTTGCAAACATGTATAATCAAGCATGGCAAATTTCTGCATTAGACATGTCCAAAACAACCACAATATGTCTTAATCTGTACTCTGATCACCTCTCTATCAGAAGCTGGGTAGCATGTTTCATCATGAGTCCTCTGGAATTGTGGCTAGTCATAATGTTGATCAGAGTTCCTAAGTCTTTTAAAGCAGTTTGAATTTATAGTATTACTGTTACTATACAAATTGGTCTCATGGTTCTGCTTATTTCACTTTGTATCAGTCCATATAAATCTTCACAGGATTCTCTGAGACCATGCTGTTCATCATTTCTTATAACACAATAGTATTCCATCACCTTTACATAGTATTCCTCAATTGCTGAACATTTTCTCACTTTCCAATTCTTTGCCACTAAAAAAGGAACTGTAATAAATATATTTGCACATATGGGTCCTTTCTCTATTTCTTTAATATATTTGAGATATGGACTTAGCAGTGGTGTTGCTCGGTCAAAGAGTATGCACAGCTTAATAGCTTTCGGAGGCATTGTTCAAATTGCTTTCTAGAATGGCTGGGTAAGTTTTCATTTCCTCTACCAATGCATTAATTCAACAAACATTTATCAAGTGTCTATTATATATAAGCTACTGTGCTAGGTACTGAGAATACAAAGACAAAAACAATATGTTCTGACTTTAAAGTGTTTAAATTTTATCTTCAAAAACCCAGGAGTCCCTGACAAGTTATATTGAGGCATCTGAGCGGGACTTCAACAGAAGCTGAAGTCATTTATATAATGGTTGAACAGAATAAGCAAGAATCCCTCCAAGTTGACATTAAGCCACTAAACAGCACCACTGGATGTAGTTTTTCAGTCAATCAGCTACAAATTTACCTAACTATAGTGACTTATTTCAAACCATATTGTCAAGTCATATTTCTCCATCTTGACCACAAGCTTATCATGAAAGACTGTCAAATACCTTGTTGAGAAACCAGGTGAATAGACCACACCTAAAACCTGCTCTATCAGCCTTGTAACCTCATAAAAAAAAGGCATAAGGTTACTCCGATATGTCTTGTCCTTAGTGAATTAGTTCTGACTCCCTCCTCAGGATCACTGATTCCCTTACAACATGCTCACAAAATGACGTCTATTTTCCTCATACAGCGTTTCAATACTCCAAAAGATCTGACTGAATCAATGAGTATTCTCTAACTCTGAATCAATGACTAACTCTCTGATAATCTTCCATGAAATTTTTCTCACCAGTTTATAAAGTGTGAAATATACCTTTTTGGAAAACTATACAAACATTTGCCCCAAATGCTGCAAACAGCACCAAATCCTTTTAAAGTTATATCAGATCTTTTAGGAACCTCTCCCATTCTTCACAATTGTTCAAACATCTTGTCTATAAAGTCTTTCAACACTCTGAAATAGAATTCTCCTGAGCCAAAAGACCTGAATTTATTTTGAGTAACTAAATCTTCTGCTCTCTTCTTATCTGCCATAGATTTCGATTTCTTCGTAAAATGTTTGTTCTGCCCTTTTCAGCCTAAAATTCATTCTTAGTTCCATACTGTCTCTCTCTCTTGTCTGTTAACATATACCAACAGCCCCAAGCACTAGACCTTTCCCTTTCTTATTCTTTTGCTTCATTCAAACTTAAGTTTAGAAGTCCTGACAGTTGTCAGGCACTTCACAAATCCTCAGTTCATTCTGGGGTTTAGTCTTCTTGACACTACTCTTAAAAGTTCATACCATTGTTTTAGTTTGGAGTTGTTTTTTTTTTTTTTGCCAACCCCTCTACCACAGTTTATACCTATTTTAAAATTTTAGTTTCCTTGGAGAGCATCTTGTGAAAGCACATTGGTCTCTTTTAATTTCTTCCCAGTTTCTTCAACATAAAAATTATGTTTTTAGAACCCTTTACCATTCCTTTTGAGCCATTTTCCTCTTTCAGAATAAAATCACATTTGTTGTTTCTCTGAACCTTTAAAAAATCTGCTTTACTGAAGTCTAAAGTACATCACTGACAATACCGCATACTTCCTTATTTGGTTAGCACAAACTCTAATAGTAATGGTGTCTTTTCCCAAAGTTCCAATCACTTCTGTTTACCCAAACATTTCTTCTTTGCCAGAATTTTAATACAGAGAATCAATTTTTTTCATTGTTTTTCTCTACCTTCTGAAAAGTAAAAATTTTCAATGAGGCAATAATTTGTCAGATGCTCTATTTTTAGTAGAATGTGGTTTCATGCAGGTGCTGATGGAATAAAAGTCTCACACGATTACTATATCTTGCCTCTCTGCCATTTTGGTGCTATGGATCAGACAAGCATAACGCTTATTTTTGCTGTATATGATGTTCAGCTGGTTCTGCTCATTTCATTTTGTGTCAGTTCATATAAGACTTTCCAGGCATCTTACTTTTCATTTCTTACAGCACAATAATATTCCATCACAACATCATATACAATAATTTGCTCAATCATTCCCCAATCGATGGACATCCCCCCAATTTCTAATTCTCTGTCACCACTAAAAGAACAGCTATAAATATTTTTGTACATATATTTCCTTTTACTTTTTGTTTTTATATCTTTAGGAAACAGACCTCGCAGTGGTATTGCTTGATCAAAGGGTATAAATGGTTTTATAACCCTTTGGGCATAGTTCCAAATTGCTCTTCAGAATGGTTGAATCAGTATACAACCTCACCAACAGTGCATTAGTGTCTCAGTTTTCCCATATCCCCTCCACCATTTGTCATTTTCCTTTTCTGTCATATTAGACATTTGTACCTTCAGGGTCTTGGAGCAGCTAGGTGGTGCAGTGGATAGAGCACCAGTGCAGGAGTCAGGAGGACCTGAGTTCAAATCTCACCTCAGACACTTGATGCTCACTAGCTGTGTGACCTTGGGCAAGTCACTTAACCCCAACTGCCTCATCCTGGGTCATCTCCAGTCATCCTGATGAATATCTGGTCAGTGGATTCATGGCTCTGGAGGAAAAGTGAGGCTGGTGACCCTGCACAGCCCTCACTCACTCAAAACAAAGTCAAGTGCAAGTCATGTCATCATTTCTCCGATGGCACGATCTTCAGCAATGAAGGATGAACACAAGACAATCTGATAGATGTAGAGTGGTAGCTCAGAGTTGTTTTAATTTACATTATTCTAATCAATAGTGATTTAGAGCATTTTTTCATATGACTATAGATAGCTTTGATTACTTTGTCTGAAAACTTTCTGTTCACATCTTTTGACCATTTGTCAATTGAGGAATGGCTCCTATTTCAATAAATTTGACTCAGTTCTCTATAGAGTTGAGAAAAGAGGTCTTTATCAGAGTAATTCATAATGCCTATTCTTCATCTGACCATGCATAAGAAATGGTGGCAGGATTCTATTTTGTGCAGCTTTCTTTTAGAGAAGTTGCTTTGGATTCTCTGTTTCACAAATGCAAAATAAAGTTTTTTTCAATGGTTTTGAATGTGTCTTAACTAGGATATACTTGAGAAGGTTCATGTCAAGCAAAAATTAATAATAGATAGCATTTAAAAGGGCCAGGGTCTCCCATTACATCCTGGGCCATCTCCAGTCATCCTGATGAATATCTGGTCACTGGATTCAGAGAAAGTGAGGCTGATGACTTTGCACAGCTGTCCCTCACTCAAATCAAGGTCAAATGCAAGTCATGTCATTATTTACCTGATGTCATGGTCCTCTTCAAAAATGAAGGACAAACACAATCTATGAGTAGGCTAAGCTGGGGACCCAGATAGTTGGATAACTCAATTCATCCTCTCCCTCTTCTATTCCTTCTCCTTCTCCTCTCCAAAGGAAGGTAAATTTTGATTGCCAGATCTCCCCATATTGATGAGAAGCTGCCCAGTTAACTTGGGGTTTACTGGCTAGATTTCTTTCTTTTTTTCTTTCCTTTTTCCTTCCTTCCTTTCTTTCTTCCTTCCTTCCTTCCTTCCTTCCTTCCTTCCTTCCTTCCTTCCTCCCTCCCTCCCTCCCTCCCTCCCTTCCTTCCTTCCTTCCTTCCTTCCTTCCTTCCTTCCTTCCTTCCTTCCTCCTTTCACAAAACCTTAAACCCAGTTCACTCTGAAGCTCATAGATTGGACCACAGTAAGTCCCTGTCCAACCTCCACTTAATGGCTATATTTTGGGCCCTCCTGCCTTAGAGTGAATGTCAATGGTAACTATTTCTCTTTGGAACAGCAACCCTGAGGGTCTTTCCCTTGCAGCTTGATTTTTTTTTCTTTTTTCCTAATTAAAGAGGCCATTCCTTGACTCACTTTTTAAAAAGGCCTATTCACTGAATGGACATAACCTCACTCTAAGTGAGGACCTGAAAAGGCCTTAGTCTATAAGGGCCAGGGTCTCCCATTGCATCCTGGGCCATCTCTGACAAATATCTGGTCACTGGATCCAGAAGGTTCTGGAGGAGAAAATGAGGCTAGTGACCTTGCACAGCCCTTCCTCATTCAAATCAAAGTCAACTGCAAGTCAAGTCATTATTTCCCTGACATCATGGTCCTTTTAGAAAATGAAGGAAAAACACAACAACAAGGTTTACAAAACACTTCACAACTGTTATCTCATTTTATCTTTGCAACAGCCCTGGGAAGTAGGTGTTATTTATCATTTTGATTTTACAGTTCAGAAAATTGAAATAAACAGAAGTTAAGTGCTTCGCCCAGGATCACACAGCTAGCAATTATCTGAGACCAAATTTGAATTCAGATCATTTGATTTCAGGTCTAGTCCTCTAACCACTGTTAGATTGTTCTCACAACTCATTCCCAGAACTCGAATGAATCCAAATTGAAACAGTCAAATCACACCATGATATGGAGAATATTTTTGCTTTCTTCTTGCTGAAATGTTACTTTATATATGTCTTGAAAAGCCTATTTCCTTTGTGATGTAGGCATATGTATGTGTTATTTCCTCAAGTAAAGACTGAACTCCTAGAATGTATTTCACATCTCTCCCCATATTGAATATAATGAAACTCTGTATCTTGTCTGCCTTCAATAAATATAATTGATTATCCTGAAATGAACCTAATTGAACTAAGTGTAACCTAATTGGAGAAAATATTTAGAGTTCCCTGGATTAAAGTTTATCATAGCAATAATCATTACAATGACAGTAGTAGGGACTTAAAACTCACCAAGTTCTTTGTAGATCTACAACTAAGAAAAAAGTGTTATGGGGAGTGGGGAGAGGTGATGTATAGAATTATAGAATACCTACCCAGATCTAACGTCATCCATGTGTCTGTCTTTAGTTGTTGATCAGTCATTTCAGTCACATCTGACTTTTCATGACCCCATTTGGGGTTTTCTTGGCAAAGATAGAGTGGTTTGTGATTTTCTTCTCCATCTCATTTTACTGATGAAGAACTGAGGCAAACAGGCTTAAGTGATCTATCCAGGATTACATAGCTAGTGTCTAAGGATGGGTTTGAACTAAGGAATACAAAGTCTTCCTGATTCCAGGTCCATCACTCTATCCATTGCACCACCTATGTTCCAGTAAAGCTAAAAGTTTTAATAGTTGAGTAAAAGTTATAGTTCATCAATATCAGAACAATGCTCTCTCCCCTACAACTCCCTCCATTTAGCTAAATTGTAAAATGGCAAAGTCATCTTGCTCCTATAAAGCATCTTCGTAGCATTACCAGAAAGGTCTTTCTTAAATATAGATCTAACCATATTACTTTTCTGCTAAAAACAAAACAAAACAAAACAAAACAAACAAACAAAAAAACCCAAATCTCCCATGACTCTCTGTTCCCTCCAAACTTTCTTCCTGGCATTCAAGGTCATTTAGCACTGCCCTACCTTTCCCAACATGTCATATTAACCCTCTCCATGGAGATCTTACATTTAAGCCAAACTAGATAACCAAAAACTTGCAATGTGTTCTCATGCCTTTACTTGGGCTCTTCCCTAAGCCTGGAATATCTATACCAGTCAGTATCTTAAGAGAAGTAACCCATTCAATGAAATTTACACTGAGATATAAATTGTGGAAGCAAGTATTACTAGAAGGATAGGATAAGAAAGCAAAAAGAAACTTCCTAGTCTAGTGACTTCTCTGCATTTCAGTTTTCTCAACGCTAAAGTGGGTATAACTTTATTTTCACAACCTACCTCCAAAGGATATCATGGGATACAGCTCTATTAAAAAAAACAAGACCATTTCAAGCACCTAAGGAGAACTCATATTGATTTAGGAGGCTCAGGGAGAATTTTACTGGAGGATAAAGAATATGAACTGATTCTTGGAAGACAGAGATTATTTTTTTAAAGCAGAGATGAGGGTAAAGGGAGGAAAGAGGGGATATTCTAGGTTTACAGAAATGGAACAGAACATGAAAAGTCTAGGTCTCCTTCAGGTGAAACTCAGATGACCACTGTTGAGGACATTATAGGACAGATTCTTGAGCAGGCAAAGGTTGACATGGATGGACTCTAAAGTGCCTTCCATAACTGAGATTCTATAAATTTACAAACTTATTTTAAAGTACACTTCAAATTCCACCTCCTCTATCAAGCTTCCCCCTAGTTGATAACAGCCTTTCTCTTCAGACTTCATCTGGCACCATTTTGTAACTCTGTAATTTGCTTCTTCATCCTCACAGCATCATAAATTTAAAGCTCGCACAGACCTGAGAGGCAATCTCAATGAACTTCTTCATGTAACAGTCAAGGAAACTGAGGCTCAGAGAGGCTAAGTGATTTGTCCGACATCACCCCAGTAGGGAGTGGTAGAGCATGGATTTAAAACCTGGTCATCACGTTCTCCATTTGCCATGCAATGCTCTATATTACAGCTCTCTGCATTGGTGATGTCTTACTTATCCCATTGCTGGAATGAAAGTGTCCTGAGTGCCGGGACAGTGTCTTACGCTAACTCAGAACCTTCCTTAGCATCAAATATAGTATTTTGCTCATAACAAATGTTTAGTAGGTGTTTTTGCTGCTGTCTTTATCCCCCTCCCCCTGCCTTTTTTTTGTCATTTAGTGAGTCAACGGGCATTTATTAAGCATTTACAATGTTTTAGGCTCTGTGCTGAGTACTAAGGATAGAAAGAAAAAGAAAAACAGTCCCTGACCTCAAAAAGAGTACATTCAAATAAGGGAGAAAATATGTAAATAACGAGATGGAGACACAGTAGAAGGAAGGTAGTTACAGAGGGAAGGCACGAGCAGCTGAAGAATCAGGAAAAGCCTTCTGCAGAAGGTGGACTTTGAGCTTTGATTTTGCAGCTTTTCATGCAATCAACTCTTTTTTTAAAAAAATTTACTGTGTTATGGAAATACTTGTTTTGTTTCATATATTTAAAATAAAATTTTAAAAAATTTAAAAGGAGGTAGACTTTGAGCTAAATTTTGAAGGAAGACAAAGAAGCTAAAATGAAGAGAGGAAGGGGCAAAGCATTCTGGGAATATCTGGACACCCCTTCCTCCCTCCTCTAAATCTACGCTTGCATCAAGAACACAAATGAACAGTGAGATAGTAGCTGTTGCAGATGGTTCAGTGGCTACTTTTCTCCCCCAACCCTATGTCAATTCAAGAAGCTTCTCTCCCTCTATGACCTCAGACAACTTTTTTACCTCCACTCCGTCTTGGCCTCCTCCTGGGCAAAATGAGAAGAGAAGCATCAGCCCTTCCCACCAGAATTACTGTTTGCAAGTGATGAATAAAATAACAGTGAGGTGATTTGTAAGTAGAAAGGACTTTGGGAATGCTTCCTAATAAAGTAGAATCTGCCTTTCATCAAATCTGGGAGGGTGAGAAGAAGCCAAATGACTGGGTCTGAGTATCTCTAAAGAATGCTGATGATGAATACATGTAGTTGTAGAGAGGAAGGCAGTAAGAGGGGGAATATGTTGCTGTGTTCCAAAAATCTTTAAATGGTTATCAGTACTGAAAGGGAGTAATCAAACAGATAATACCTAACGCCAGCAACCTTCCCCTTCCCTTTCCCCTTTGTTGTCAAAATCCTATTCCATAAGGTTTGGCCCAAGTCTTATCCCTTCCATGAAACCATCTCTGATTACCCTAGTCCTTGTACTATCACAGTATTTAGACCATGGATTCTTAACCTATTTCATTTATGTCCTATACAACCCTTTGGTAGTCTGGTGAAACCTATAAAATAGGCTCAGAAAAATGTTTTTAGATGCATAAGATAAAATACATAGCATTACCAAGGAAGCCAATTATATAGAAATGCAGTTGTCAAAATATTTTTTAACAAAAGGTTCAGAGATTCCAAGTTGAGAATTCCTGACTTGGAATCTATAATGAGCAATTAAGCACTTAATTACATCATTCACATTGGAGTAGCTTAAGATTTGTTAAGTACATGATATATATTATCTTGAGGCAGCTAGGTAGAGCAGTGGATAGAGTGCCAGGCCTGGAGTCAGGAAGACCTGAATTTAAATCCAGTCTCTCACACTTATTAGCTGTGTGACCCTGGTCAAGTCACTACCCCCGTTTGACTCTGTTTCCTCATTTGTAAAATGAACTAAAGAAGGAAATGACAAACAATTCTAGTATCTTTGTCAAGAAAACCCCAAAGGGGTCATGAAGAGTTGGACATTAATATACATTATCTCACTGGATCTTCAAAATTACCTGACCCCATCTTACAGATGGGGAAACTAAGGTTAAGAGAAGTTATGTGACTTACCCAGGTAAGAGTTCCATCTATACATTCCTGACTCCAAGTTCTGCTGCTTAGAGATGACACACCCCGATTAATTTTTTACTTGTTCCATAACATTCATCTTGTCTCCCCACCTAGATTTTAAGTTATTTGTGGGGATGGATTACATCTTATACTTTTCTATATTCCTCAGAGCAGTTACCACAATGCTATTCAATAAGTATCTGCTGATTTATTGATAAGGTCCATAAGAACAGTAGGAAGATGTTCAATTGGGACTGCGCAGCCCAAAGCACCACTTTGTAGGAATTGAAAATGTTCAGAGGTAAGCTTACCCAGATGTGAGAAATACTCTTGGGCAAAGTTCAATGAGTCCAATTCCCTGCATTAGTACAATGAGAGAGGAAAGGCAGTGGAGATGTGGGACCAAGAAGACAACAGCTGCTGATACTAGCCTGAAGGAGGGCACTAGCCAGCCTCAGCTTTGAAGCTGCCTGCATGAAGTATTCATAGTTGAGAAACCCAGGACTTCTGCTAGGTGTTTCTCAAATGGCCTTTATATTATGGCTACAGAGTTAATTGTCTTATTAGGGAGGTGGGCAAGACAGCCAAATGAGACTTGAAGTCCTTAACGATGGGAGCATACCTATAAAGTAGGAAGGGACCTCAGAGAAAATCTAATCCAATCCCCACATTTTACATTTGCAAAAACTGAGTCACAGACAAGTTAAATGGTAGAGCTCAGTCACTCTAATTTCAAACCCAACACTCCTTCCATTGCACCAAAGCTTTGGGACTTTTGTGGCAGAGCAGTGTGGCTCAGAGTGCCTGGTGTTCCAGACTGAGCTGAAGTAGTCTGAGGTCTTGATCACAAAGAATCCCTAAGGTTTGGGGAATGAAGATGCTGGATTACTAGGTCACCAACAACACTTAACATATCTGACAACACTTTTGGAACCCTCTTGGGCATGTCTTTATCAGATTGTAGGATCCTGATGTTGGAAATCTTTCTTAATTTTATTTTTCTTAAGATGTTTGCTCTTTGCTCAGGAGAAAAGACATTTGTAGTGTTCTAACTCTGAATATACTTACAGAAAAAGGTTGAAAAATGGACTTTTAATTTGTAAAGCAGACATTTTCCCAAGGTGGCCCTATGTACTTTGGTGACCTGGAAGAGGTGTAACATTTCTCGCTATAGAGTCATCACTGAATTTGAGTGGAGGAGAGGAGATATTTAAAATGACATAGAAACACTGGCTTTAAATGGAGTGGAGAAATCAGCAAGGCTTAGAGATGATCTACAGACTAGATCCTAGGCCAACCACTTCATTTTAAAGATGAGGAAACTGAAGAGAAGGTACTTGCACAAATTCATATAATGAGGAGGGACTGGAATCCTAGCATTCTGGTGCTCAATTCAACACTCCTTCCACTATGTTAACTGAAGCACAATGCACTGTGTTTTCCCCTTGTATGATGTTAAAGGTCATTCTAAAAGCATCTCAGAAGAGTCATTCATGTCAGTGAGCTTTCAGGGAAGAAAAAATTCAGAAAGTCCCTCATACAGACTAAAGCAAAATAATAATACTAGCAATGATGATGATGATGATGATGATGATGATGGTACCTTATGCTTGGAGTGTTTTATGCATTTGTATTTTATGCTCCCCATGGCTGATGAAGTAGTTGTCTGCATAGATGATTTGTGATTTCATCAAGGGGTAGAACTCCCAGTATGGACTCTATCTCTCCATAGATACAGATGGGCATCTGCTTTGCAACTTACAGCTTTAGAGTGCCTATAGGACAAATGTCATTGTTTAAATCACAGAGGTAAAATGAAAGCGCTTATCTGGTTTGCCTCTTTCACATGGATGCTTGGTTGGTGGAAGGACAAGAACTGGGATGGGTCCTTCTGATGGGTTTATAGTCAACTGCTCTTTCTACTACATCACGGTCTCTTCTCTGCCTTTGCCCTCATATTTGTACATCTCTTATTTCCATTATAATCATAACTTCCTTCTCCCACTAATGTTTAGCATTTCATACCTTGGGCCAAACAGAGAAAAGTTTTGCTACTATAATCTCATTCTCTGATTCTCATGAGTTACCCTTGTTCCATTTGGGTCTTTTGCTGGGGCATGGTAGAGAAAAAAAGGGAAGTCTGAAACCCTCTGGTCTAGGGTTATGGTTCTTAATTGGGGGAACAGGAGATCTCAACCTCAACTCTTGGGGTTTCCATGGGGAAGGCTCTTTGGGAAAATTTCTAGAGATTCAGAATTCATCCCTGCTTACTCCTTGGCCATGAACCGACTTGATTCATTTGACAGGCCAAGGAAGAAAGAGGACTATGGCTTTCCATACCACACCACCATGTTGCATGTGAATGTTACCACTGTGAAATTGGAGGGATAGGCCAAGTAAGATTATAGAATCATAGACTTAGAACTGGAAAGGACTTTAAAGGTCCTCATTTTACAGATGAGGAAACTGAGGTCCAGAGAGTTTAATTGACTTTGAATTACCTAAGTTCAGACTGATGGGGTTAGGCAAAGAGAAGTCAGAATTGGAACCAGTCTGGAGAAAGCCACTTCATGTTACATATGCGTTGCCTTGTTTGCTTTTGACATGGGAAGGAATACTGAAGACTATTGCCACAAGTTCTTCTCTTTAAAAGTAGCTGGTGACTCAGTGAATGGAGCACTGGACTTAGAAGTCAGGAAATCCTGAGATTGAATCCAGTCTCAGACACGTAGAAGTTGTGTGACCATGGACAAGTCATTTAACTTGCATTTGCCTTAATTTTCTCAACTGTAAAATGGGGATTATAATAGCACCCATCCTACAGGGTTGTAATGAGAATCAAATGAGATGATATTTATAAAAAGGCACTTAGCATAATACTAGGCATTAAGTAAAATGCTTATTCTCCTTTCTTGGGGCATGACTCTCGCTTAGGGTATGAGAAGCACTGGGTGAAAATTTTGAATGAATATCTCTGTTTTCTCCCCTCCCCCTACCAGGATTGCTAAATAAAGACATAAATTTTCACCTATAAGTCTTTCCATTTTCTCTTGCTCCTTTGTTCCCACCTATTTCTAATATCATTACCAAAATTAATCTTTCTTAGGCATAGATCTGACTATTTCATTCCTCCTCTCAAAAATCTTCCATGGTTCCCTACTGCTTCCTCCAGGAAGCTCAAACTCCTTGGCTTGGTAGTCAAAGATTTTCAAAATTTAGTACCAATCTGATCTCATATTGCTAACTCCCATGCCAAACTAGTCTAATTTGTGGAAGAGCAGCATGTGCTCTTCATTCAGTATCAGGGGATGGGATGATAATTATATGCACTAAATAGCACTGTTTCCCTCTATCTTCTTGCCTAGAATGCCATCATTTTCACTGAGACCAGACTGCACAAGACAATTTATACATCTTAGAGTTGAACTCTTAAAAAATCAGTAGCAATTCTACAGGTAAAGAAGGAAAAGAGAGGGAGACCAGTTAGAAGGTGATTATACTAGTACAAGAGACAGATGACATGAGCTTTAACTAGGGTGGTGGCAATGTAAAAGAAGAGATGAGTGCATGAACAGGAAGTCTATTGTAGAGGAAGAAACAGCAGAATTTACTAATGGATTGAATATGGGATGTGCATGTAAAGAGGAATGAAAGGTCTCTGATGATTGATTCCAAGATTTTGCATCTAAGATAGAAGATCCATCAACAGAAGTAGGGAAGATTGGATGGGGGGAGAGGAAGGGAGATTTTGAATGAAAGATGACAAAATTAGAGTTCAGTTCTGATCCATGCAGGTGGATCATTAGGTAGAGAGGTTCTGAAGCAATGAAAATGGATTGGGGGTCCAGGGCAGAGATGGGGGCTAAAGGTATAGATTTGGAATCCATTCTATAGGAATGATTATTGAAGCTATGGAAGCTGATGAGATCACCAAGGAAAAGTATCAAGAAGAGAAAGGAGTCAATGACCCTGGGGAAGGGAGAGTGGCACACCCAAAGAGAAGGGCCCAGGAAAGGGAGAGGGTGAACCTATGAATAGAACGAGCATTAGTCCAACATCTAGGACAGGAAAGGTGTCATGAAGGTCAACAGAGGGCAAAAACTGACCCAAAAAGCTACAATTCCAACAGACACATGATGAACCATGCCACCTACCTTTTCACAGAGAGGCAATGGACCCAGAATGAAAATACATAAATACATACATACATACATACATACATACATACATACATACATACACACACACAATGATTTGGATTTAGTTTTCTTGACTCTACATATTTGTCACAAGAGTTTGGTTTAGTGGAGAGGACGTGGGAGCAAAAGAAAATAGATTTTATTTATTGAAAAAAATAATTTTTATAGTCACTGGGTCAGGCAAATAAGAGATCATTGGTGATTTCAGGGGGGTAAAAAAAACTAATCTTAATAGAATGGTGAGACCCAAAAGTCAGAATGAAAATGGTTTCAGGAGTAAATGGGTGGTGAAGAAACACAGCTAGTTATTGAGAGTAGACTACTCAATGTTTGGCAGTGAAGAGGAGAGGACAGGAAGGACAATAATTGCTGGGGAGGAGGGGCGTAGTAAGAGGTAGCTGGGTCAAAGGAAAGTGACTTTTGGCTTTTTATTTTTATACTAGGGGAGAACTGGAATTGAAGTCAGAAGATGTGGGTTTTAGTTCGAGCTTGGTCATTAGCTAGCTGTGTGACTGTGAGATGAGATTTGACAGTTGAACTTCCAAGAGGTTGTGATTTGCCCAAAAAGTTGTCATGAAAATCAAATGAGGTAATATTTTAAAAATATGTTTGAATGGAATAAAGTAGCTACTCATATGGAAGGTATTATTAGGAGAGATCAGGTTCCCAAGGCAATGGTACACAGAAGGCGGATTTCATGTGAGGAGGAGATAGGAAAATGTCTCAAAGAACCAACTTCTATATAGTGGTAGTCTGGAGAGGGGAACAAGAGACAGAATTAGAGAAGAAATTTGGGGATATGGGGCCAAGAAAATGAGGAGGTGGGAGAGAGGCTGCCAAAGCAAATGTTCCCTGTTTTTACAGTTCTTCCCCCAACCTTTCTACCTTTTCACTACAGAAGGCTCTAGGAGCTTTGGGCTCCTAAAGACAGGCTGCCTGGCACTTGAGAATTCTGGGCTGTTGGAGATCCAGCTCCAGCCAAAAGTGTAACCCTCAGGCTGAAAGACAAAGAAATGAAATCCAGAATGCCCTACAGCCTGTGTAACAATAACCTTCACCTAAAATTCTGCTTGCTTAGGGCCTCATGTTGGTATAGGGACGGCCCTGGACTCTTGAAGACCATATCTGCAGACCACAAGCTTTGACTTCTAAAGCTTTGCAAGTCAAAACCATGGATACACTGTCAGAGGTGGACCAGACTAGGTAAATATTAAGGTACTCATCACCACAGTTGGCTGCCAGGGGATGAAATGCTGTTGGCCACAACAGTTCATGAATAGGGTCCACTAAGGCTTGGAGGGTTTACAGGGAAATGAGAGATTCTTGAAAAAATACCAGCAAATATCAGTTTGGTGCTTGACAAACCCTAAAGCACTTCTCTTAAAGCAACCCTGTGAAATAGGTAATAACTGTCTTTTTATTTTTCATTTAATTCAAATTTATTTTAAATGAAGTATTTGCTTTCTTTCCCTTTTACCCCCCTCAGAAAAGAAAAACAAAACCCCCCTTTTAAGCAAATATGATAATGAAGCAAAACAAATTTCTAAATTGGCCACATCTATAAATTCCTATTTCATTCTGCATCTAAGTCCATCATTTTTCTGTCAGGAGGCGTGTAGCATTCTTTTTCCAATGGTCCTCTGGAGTCATGATGGGTCACTGCATTAATGTCCTGAAGTCTCTGGAAGTTGTTTAGTTTTGCAAATTTGTTGTTATTGTGTAGATTGTCTTATGAGAACTGCATACGTTCTCATAAGTCTTTTTAAACCCACTTTACACCTGAAAAGACTGAGGCCAAGATAGGTGAAGTAACTCGTTCCAGGTCATACAGCTAATAAGTGCTTAGACAACAGAAGCTGGGATAGTGAGCTGATGGGGCAGCTTGGATGTAGCAGAGGCTGGGTCCTGTCAACACTTCCGAGTCTCAATCTCCCAGGTAACCCAAGCAAGGAGGGAGACTGGTAGGGATGAGAGAAAAGGAGAGAGGCTTCCCTGGAGAAGATAGTCCCGGGGAAGCTTCGTTTCACCCGTGGCTCTTGCCCCATTCCAGGGCCTAGGGAAACGGTCGCTCAGGAGAGCTCGTTCGCCACCGTCTGACTGTAATCGATAGCTAGATGAGAAGTGGGAACGGATTTTGCACCTCTGCACCGCAAACCTGCCTCAGAGTATCCAGCTCACCTCGGAATCTTTCTAAGGGGAACGACCTACCAGCTTGGACAGCGTTCCCAGAAGAAACATCATCAATGGAATATACACAGCATCTTAAATAAAGTTCCCCCGGGGAACGGAGCCTCTCTGCCCCGCCTAGACAATGCCGGGGGGCGGTTTCCCGCCCTGCTCTCCAGTTTCATTGCCATTTGCTCTTAGGAACACAGTTGCGCATTGAAGGTTTGTGCCTATTTCTAGTGATGTGTGTTCCTTGCCTGGGAGCTAAGGTTGTTGAAGCATTTCAAACAAAATGAGCCCATATCTCACTGTCTAGATGACAGCCTAATAGAAATAGGTAGTGTAATCGCTTTTTAAGTAGCCATACATTCTGGCAAGTAAACTAGTTTGGGCTTCACACCAGGTTAAAATCTGAGAGGCAGGGACCTTTCTCATTGGAAAAGGCATGGTCCACTTTCTCCTGTTTAGTGTCTTGCATATGGCCTACTGGATAAGGGGATGGATTTTTGAGGCAAGTTCAAATTAGACTCCTAACACTAACTAGCTATGAGATTTAGGCAAGTCCCTAGCTTAGAACAAAGTTATAGACACATTACAACCCATGTTGGAGGGATTTCCCTTAATGGTTCAAAGTATGAAGCACCTTGTTGTTTGTAGATTTATACTGATTCTTGCCATATTCAAGCTGTGGGCCTTTGGGATGGTCCCTCTTCATCTTAAACTTGTTAAGTAAATTGCCTTCCAGTTCTCCCTAAGTAATCCCAAGTTTACAGAGGAAAAGTTTTTGATGGTTGATCTCCCAAAGTAGGAATATGCAAAAGGCCTAGAGGGCTGATCCAAGGAAGAAGCAGAAGAAAAGCGATGGATGGGAGTCGAGGGACCTAGGTCCTTATCTTGTGCAAACGACTTATCCATGCTAGGATCAAAAAGAGGTAGGACAATAATAGATTGGAGGCATAACCGAAAATTATTACCCCGGGCAAGTCACAATCTCAGCCTGTTTTCTCATCTGTAAAATGGGGATATGTTCGTATTTGTAGTGAGCACCCACCTGGTGCTTACTAAGCCTGAAATCACCATAGAAGTGCCAACTACTCCTAAGTATTCCCAGAAAGTGCTGATGGGAATGAAAAGTTGCCTGAGTTACTGACCCACAAGGGAGGGTTTTTGACATGAAGTCTTGGTCAAAAGAATCCAAGGGATCCTTCCTTTTCTCTCATTCATTTTCCTGAAGTTTTTAAGGAGTAGATGAGAAAGTATAGTCTCCAGGGTGAGATCCCCACCTCTTAAAGACACCAGAGATATTGTGGGAGGAAAAGTGCAGAATCTTCTCCCTTTTTCAGCCTGTCTACCCTCCTCAAAGACCAACCAGTTCTATCTGGGTCATTCTTCATCAGGAATTTGGAGGGACATGTGCATAGGGAGATTCAGAATAATTCTTTCCTCTCCTCCTTGTCAGAATTCAGAAGAAAGGAGACCAATTTTCTCCACTTTTAAATCATCAAGGTTGGCACATTTTCTAAGGGTAGACCTGCTGTTTTCTAAATTTTGCCTCACCCCTCAGCTCAAAAGCAGGGTTGGTGAAAGGAAGAAAAATGCCACAGATAAATACATTCAGCTGAAAACCACCTTAGGCTAAAGGAAAGAAAAGGCAGGACCCAGAGTAAGGGATTTACAGCCCACACCCACTTACCTCCCACTGAAGTAGAATCAGTAGACATCAGAAGCACCATTCTCCCAAGTGGGACCTACAGGTTTCCTCCCCAACCACTCCTGCTCTTTTTTTTTTTCTTCGAGGGGTGGATAGGTGGGTGGGAGGGAGGATGGCTAAAGAGGAGGGTCCAGCTTTCTGTAGTCAAAGGAAATGGAAAGGTCGAAATAAGCGGGCCTCATCCTTATTAGGCGGGGTTCCGCCTGGGTCACTAAATGGGAAGTGTGTCTTGGAGTTGGGGTTATGGGTTGAGTGAGGGGCGGGGGAAGGAAGAGGGAGGGTTAGTGATGGTGAAGTGTGGGGGTGGGGAGCTGGAGGTCAGACCCACAGTAGCCTCCTGTGAAAGAAAGAAATGAGCCGCCAGGTCAGAGACCGACCCCTGGGGCACACAGCAGGATTAGTTAAACTGTGGAAATGGCCCAGAGAAACACCCGCTGCTCTGAGCGCATTGAACTCCGCCCCAGTATCGAATCTCTCACCCGGGATCTCAGAACTAGCGGTTTGTGGCTGCTTTGTTATCATTTTTTCTGTTCAAGGTTGAGTGTAGAAAGAAAGAAAGTAGGAAGTCATCCTCCTAGGCTTTGGGAGAGTCAACATTCACTCTGATCCTGGAAAGTCCTACAAAGCACTTCCTCCCCAAACCCCCCACCCCAGTTCACCCATATGTCCACCCCGCAGTAAGAGAGGCTGGAAAAAATAAACCCAACTCTGATTAAACGCTTGCAAACCAGTGCTGGTCTGGGAAATGGTTGGGTTCCATGGCCGCTAGAGAGCTGCCTAGGAGAGAGAGAAATTGGGAGAAACAGGGAGGGAGGAGGAAACAGAGAAGAAAAAGAGGAGAAAGTGGGAATGGCGGAGATGAGAAGAGAAAGAGCAGGGGGAGGTCGCCATTTTGCCAAGGCCTTAATTAGGCCAATTACACGAAGAGAATTGACCAGGTGGAACACCCTGGCACTAATGAAACAGCCTGCTCACAAGGCGCCTTGGAGAGGAAGGAGTGGGTCCATCAGGTACCGCATGCAGGTTAAGGGGGACATAACTTGCAGCTCCCGCAACCTCGCCTTTCCTCCGTTTATCTCCTCCTCTCCCTTACACACATACGCACTCCCACACGCGCGGGGTGTGCACGTACACACACACACACACACACACACACACACACACACACACACAAGTTCTAGAGCCAAAGGAAGTGTCAGGGCCCTGCGTCGGTGGGGGAGGATCAAGCAGGGACGCTCACCACTACACCCCTCACTCCTCTTCTCCCCCCTTTTCTTCCTCAGCTGCAGTACTGTACATCCCCTCGCTCTGCCCCAATTCCCCTCTGTGGCGGAAGATGGAAGTTGGCTTTTGTTCGGTCGGGGTCAGACAGAGCCGTTTTGTTGGATAAAGCTTTAACGCTTTGTGAACACGCAGAAAAAGCTCAGTGCTGGGCCCTCTGACAATCCCTATTGTCTCCAGGCTCAGTCGGGCTGGTTGGGTCTGAAAGCGCCAAGTTCATGACATTTCAAAGAGAAATGATACTAGGGTATGGATCTCCGAGCCCTCCCCACTCCCACATTGAAGGAATGGGTGTGAAATAAAAATAAAATGCCAAGCTATCAGTATTTGACTCCACCATCTAACCGCATCACCCACCAATCTCGCCCCTCCTTTTTTAAAAGCTAGGCATTGGTATTAGGGCCTATGGTTTGGGGATACCAGGTTTTTATGAAATCAAAGACAATCTGAGACAAAATCACTAAAGACTGGATGTTGGAAGGTTAAAATGTGAAAGGACGACTTGTATAAGCATTGCTAACCTTCCTGGGAAATGGTATCTCAGTTAGAGATATCATCAGCACCCCCTTCCCTGCCTCACCCTATTCTGAAAAGAAAAGTTGTCCCCAAAAGGTCTTTAAATAGCAGCTGAGTTTATTTTTCAAAGAGCTGGAGTTATTTTTCCTTTTATTGTTTTCATTATTCTAGTATACATATATACACATAAAATATTTTAGATATTATTTTCACAGTCGCAGGAAGCAAAGGAGATTTCATTTTGAGCATTGAATTTGTTGAATGTGCCTTTGCAAAAACAAATAACCCAGGAGAAGGAATGGAATCAGGAAATTGAATGTGTTTTTGTCTCCAGTGAAGTTTCCCTTGAGTGATTTCATTTGGTTCCTGTCTAGCCTTGCGGGCTGTATAACTCAGAAGACCTCCAGCATGGACCATCAGTGGCCCCGGAACGGTTCTCCAGCTCTGTCCTCTCTCTCTACCTAGTCGACAAGGAAAGAAAGGGGTGAGGAAGGAGAAACTCCTCATAATGCATTTGTCATGTAAAACGTCTGCCAGAAGAACAAAATATGTCATTTCACAGTCATTATAATGCATGGAGAAAATAGGATTAGGCCAAAATATCAGCAAGGTAAGTCAGATTAACGGGGAGGTTAAATACATTTTGGCATTTTTTTTCAGTTTAAAAAAAAATTCTTTCCACTTTCTTGTGCTATTTATTCATCTATCTATCTGTTTATTTATTTTAAAGAAGTTGTTTATTGTGCCCCAGAGGTGAATGATGAGCGATAGGAGTCTGGGTGGAATTCGAAACGTATAACCTTGCAAAACGACTTTTAGCCTTGTAACATGTGATACACCAGAAAAGATGAAGGGGGGAGTGGGGGAGAGGGAGGGAAGATGCCTTTTTAGCAGGCCTTTGTAAACTCCTCTTGCCCCCTGGTGTTCCCTTGATGTAAGGACAGCTCAGATGCTCTGGCAAAGTCCACACTTTTTTGTCTCATTTTTAGTATTTCCTAAACCAAGACCATTTCGCCTCACATTGAGCTAAAGGAGACCCTTCTCATTCAAGTCAATTTGTTATTGTTGTTTAATGAACAATGCCAGATTGGTTTTTCAGACTTTAAAATTAGAGCCGCCAAATCCTTATACTAAACTGAAGGCAAGGAGGTGTAGGCTCAAATGGAACAAGGATGTTTATTAAGGGCTCTGTGTTTTTTCTATTGTCCTTGCTTACCTCTTTACCCATCCAGACTAATTCAATTGAGCAAATCTAATTACTCATCATGAAGTCATGTAGATTTTTCTGGGACTTTTAAGTTATTTATTTGTTAGGCAAAAACAGTTTGTGTGTAACTAGTTAATTAAAGATTAATGTGTGTGTGTGTGTGTGTGTGTGTGTGTGTGTGTGTGTGTGGACAGCAGCTCTGATTCAGGCACCCAGACCAGAATGTAAGTGGTCTGGGATAAAGGGAGGAAAACTGTATTTGCAGACTATGATACAGAGCCAAAACCAGCACCAAAACCTTGGGCTGAAGGCGATACCCAGGATCCAGAATGAAATGATGGATTCTGTGGGGTTCTCCACTAAATGAAAAGAAAGCCTTCTTTGACAAGAGCCCCTACTGAGAGTCACAGGAAGACTAATAATGACAAGTATAAATATTATGATTTTGGTGGTGGTTGGAGGTATTGAGTGAGAGAAGGAAAGACTTTGCTTGGGCTGTCTGTTTCATTCTCTTCACACAGAGAAATGGCAGGCTCCCAGGTTGGATTATCACGTGCGACAGGTGTCCCCAAAAGACCCTGGGTCAAAACTTCCTAAAAAGAGCAGCCCGAAGCATTTCTGGAAGGGCTTCAGTAAAGAGTTGTTTTTTTACACAAGAAGTGAAAGCACAGATTGTTTGGTCTGGCCTCTTTTCGACCCTACCTTATTTAATTGTCCTGTAGGAACACATGTGTGTGTGTGCGTGTGTGTGTATGTGTGTGTGTGTGTGTGTGTGTGTGTGTGTGTGTACTTAAGTGAACTCAAACGCATGGGGCTTTTCCTCTTGGGGGTGGACTTTTTGAAGAGTAAACTCTTTTGACTACAATCAACATCCAAGAAAGAAAAGTTCTATTGTTTTCTTTTTCTTTTTTTTTAAATTTTTTTGCCTAACAAGGCCAGTAGTTATTTCTTTTGCTTTCTCCTTCTTATGGTTTCCTTTCATGCCCAAATGTAGGTATATATGTATACATGCTTCTACATGTTTTTGTATAACCTGGAAGTAGTCTAGCTATAGATACACATTTGGAGGCACCGTATCTTTTGATTTCATTTTGAAAACTTGACTTTTCTCAAACTCTTGACTCATGTCCTTGAAAAAAATCAATAGAACATTGCTAAGGAGCCTAATAACATGTACTTACTACTTTCATTTTAAAGAAGTGTGAGCCATCCAACACTTGGTTTGAACAAGGTTGGAAAATATGTGCGTGTGTGTGTATGGTCATATATATATACACATATGTATGTGTTCATACATATATACACATATCTCCTTTATATATACATATTCCACATATATACATACTTGTATATGGATGCAGATATTTTAAATGACAATGGGAATTCCTGAAATCTTCAGGAGAACCCAAGTCTTTCTGGTCCACTTCCACTCACTATTTGGATATCTGTTTCTTGTAGTTAAAATAACAAAAACTTGAGGAGTTTCATTTCATATTAAACATTTGCTCTCTGTCTGCAAGTTCAATACTGTTTGTGATCTGTTAGATTTTCTCAGCTTTCTTGTTGTCGGTTTTGGGGACGCTTCCTGGGAGCACTAGCTGAATACAGTGTCTAACAGATCCTAGTCTGACACGCTGAATATCTTCTACCTGGCACATCATTCTGTTTACCTGGGTCCAGGGCCTTTAGTTCGGCCTGTGGGGGAAGGGTGACAGCCAAAAGCTTCGAAGCCAGTGGATTTTTGAAAAATAATAGAGGAGGCGAGAGCAGTCCAGACATGCACTCAACATGTGTATTTTACTGTACCTACACATGAACGTATCTAGGTTTATGCGTACTTATGTCATGCCTGTATGTTGTTGTATATAGCCGATCATATGAACTGATATTATTCCCTTTATTAATATGCGAAATATTGATTTTTAGACTATTAGCCAGAAGTAAGCAGTGTGTACGGAGAGAAGCAGCCCACAGATTGTCTCAGGGAACAGAGAGACATTGAGTGCACACATCCTTCTCCCCAGTTTATACTGGGAAAACCTAGTGTTTCTGTTTATACTCCTCACTTAATCCCACCTCTTGCAATGCTTGGAGACCCAACCCTAGGCTCTGCATTTTGGGGTTCCTTTGCTCTGCTTTTTTACCCCATCCTCCCAAAACCTAAATTTCCTAAAGAAAGCTCAGACAGGGATCTGTTCCACCTGAGGCCTGTTGGTTCCTTTTTTGTTGCTCTAGAGCTGAATTGGTGGCCAAGGAAGCAGCACCATTGACTCTGCCAGGGAGAGAGAAATAGACACCCCAAGACTCTGAGGTTGAATTGTCCTGGGTCTAAGCCAGGGCTGGGGGGAGGGGGCAGGGAAGGAAACATCTCGAGAATGATTTTAGCAGATGCTCGGTATGCCCAGACCTGCCCTTTTTCCCAGTCAGTTGGAACACAAAACACCGTGGAATACAAGGTTTGAGACTCTCAGGACTACGGAGATCATACATTGGGGGAGAGGCATGGAATCCCTGCTTTCTGGTTTTAAAATGATTTCAGGCAAAGGCCTAGTTAGGCAGGCTTTAGGAGAAAAGTAAGGGGACATCTGGTCCAGTGCCATTCCCTCATACCAAGACCTCATTTAACATTGATCTCAGGGAAAAGCCAGTCTGGCACTTTCCTGATCCTGTCTCTCCATCCCACCCTAGTATCCATCCTCACTGGAAGCGTTTTGGAAAAAAACTCAGCTCCTATGCTAACAATAAGTGGCAAACACTCAGACCATAGGTAGCAGTTGCCGAAATGCCAGAAATGTTCGCTTTTTGTAGTTCTGTGGTGACTTGGTGAAGGGTTAGTTCTAGTGTATGATAGAATTACTAGAAGTTATTAATTTAATGAGAAAGCGTAGAGGGTGTGTTTGTGTGTGTTGTATGTACATTTATGTTTAACCCACCTATACATGCAAATATATCTGTCAAGTTCAGGGCCACCAACTACAGAGGAGAAATTGGATAATTCTTAAAAATGAACCAGACTTGGAAGAATGGGGACAAAAAAGTCTTGTTTTCCAATAAGGTGGTAAAAAAAAAAGGCATTTCTGTTCCCCCTGCAACTTCGTTAAAAACAGAGTATAACAAAAGAAAACAAAATTTAGACTACCACCATAACTCTTCATCAACAGTCTTTTGTTTGGCATTTTAAAGTCAGCTTTGAAATAATTTAGACCCCATTCTAGACAGTTATACAGTATATACCCCAATGTCTGTCCTCTGTGGATACGCCCACGCAGTTTACTTATACATGAATATATTCAAACTTATTTTTGAACTACATTAAACCCATTTTATTTGGCTAGTAAAGATTGTGTTTAATTCATTGAATATGCATTGTAAAAGTTTAGCAGCCATCGAAAGCCTGGTGTCCAAATTGGGAAGTTAAATATTTGTTTTTAATTTTCTGGCTCAAAAATTTTAACTAACAGAAATTATTCTTCCCGTCCTAATGTGCTTGCATAAATGGGTTTGTTATTAGGACCTTCCAGCTAAAACAACATTTGCCTCCTGTCCTGACACATTATGTTTGGAAACCCAAACCCGAGGAGAAATTTTAAATAGATTGTGTTTTTAAAAATGAAAAGCATTTCAGCTTACAGAAGGTGGCAAGGAAAAATGCCCCAAATGTGGCACATTTAATTAAGAATCTAGGTGATAGACACATTTAAGCACAAGATTACATATTTGTAAGAAGGGATGTTCCCGAGAGCTTGTTTAATGGAAGGTATTCACATTTAATGTGAGACATTTGTGTGTGTGTGTGTGTGTGTGTGTGTGTGTGTGTGTGTGATGAGGAAAGACTAAGGAAATAATGTGGAGATTCTCAAGGGATACCTGAGAAATGTGAGGACTTTGTACCATGCTTTACCTGTTTCTTACATTACGCAACCTCTCCTTTTCTTCCTTAAAATATAACTGTCATAGGCAACAATTTATTTTCAATAGCATATGAATAATTGAAGGTACACAAAAAATGTACTCTTCCCATCACACAAAACAAAAGCCACTCAAACAATAATTAGTGAAGGAACTGTGGAAAGGTGCTTCTTTAAGGAGCAGCCTAGTCAGGTAAATGGAAACATCATAAAGAATGTAGAACAATATAGCAGCTTCCAGTGTGAACCTTAGGCTTGTATGAACTGGCCGTAGAATAAAGAACCTAATTTGTGTAACTTTAGACCATTAGACACTGTTTTGATTCGTTATGATGAAGGGACAAAGATCTAATCACTTGGGGGAAAAGACCATGATGGTAGTAATAATTATTAACCGTGCTTATGGTGATGTGCCCCTGATTTCCGTCCTTTTCAACTGCCTTTATATTTTAATGAGTTAAAAGATGACTTTCTTTTGTATTCGTAATGAGTGTCACTCTTTAACTTCAACTGGCATCCTCCAATTGAAATTGACTTAGCAGGTGTCGGATGAACCTGAAGATGAGGGGATACAAGGACTCTACAATGGTAGACTTCAAAAACAGGAACACAAAATTTCCTTTCTGCACTCTTTTGGACTCACCTAAGTCAACCTCCTCTCCCCAAATTGAAAACACCTATAATAGACTCATCCTTCCATGTCTCTTTCAGTTCAAAGGTTTAAATTGGCCTCTCTATCGACAACACATTCTTTGTGTCCTACGTGCCACATGCAAAGAGAAGGATAAGTTTTTATTGGTCAGAGATAACCACGAACTATAGTTCCTACATCCTGATTCTCTATATGTTTTGATTATGTTCTCCCTACCCATGTAAAAATAAATTATAAGAGTGAAGGGAGAGAGAGGAAGGATTCATAGCACTGCAAGTTCTGACTGATTACACAAAAGAAATGGTGGTGAGGAGAAGGAGGTGGTTTCTAATGAGTAGGACATTCCCATCACCAAACCGAGGTGCTTAGGAGGTCATGCAAGTTATTAGTTCAGGCAACTTTGTTTTCAATGTCATTTCAAAACTATCATCAGAAGCTCCACTGGCTACATTTTTTCACCCTATTCTTCCCTCTGTCTTCAGGAATTTAGAAAGGGAAAAACCAGACTCTATTTTATTACCGTCTGATTTTTTTCTAGGTTTTAGTTGCCTTAATCTCCCTCCCTCCCCAATTTTAGGGCTATATTGTGTCAACATTTCTACATCCTGGGGATTTTGATGTTTATTTTTCACTCTTTTCCTGCCTTGGCCTAGGATGCATGATGAGAGAGGGAAATAAAGGGAGTATACCCCCCCCCCACATTTATCTAATATTTTATCTTTTAAAGATTGCAGAGAGCCAGTTTGAAATATTAGCCTTCCATTTCGTTCACCATCCCTGATTTTAAAGTGACCTTTTATTTTTTTTTTTTTAATACTGTTTGGGAAATTGATGTGGGATTTGGCTGAACCGAGATGAATTTGCTGCCAACACGTGGACGATCCAGTGTAGGTGTCTGGTGTGTGACAATCCCGTGTGCGAGTACGTTTCTGGTGTAACTGATTTCTCCATCCACATACAATCAATCCTCAACTGCTCTGTGCAAAATGGAGTGGAATGGGTGGGTTTTAAAGGAAGGATGGGAAGGCAGAAGTGTGAGTCAAAAGCATAGGGTCGGGAAGGAAGAAAGACAAATTAGGATCTTTACCAGCATCCAACTTTCCCACCTTGCCTAAGTGACCTTTAAAAATCTCACCGTCTTCTTTCCTCCCTGTAGCTTGAAAGGAGGGAAACAATATCGATTAGGGACCTCTTTCCGGTTTTACAATACCGTATTCCACTGAGCAAAATGAACCATTAGTGGAGGCTATTGATCGAACACCGTGCTGAATTGCCTCTCCCCATTCACATGTCCCCACGTAATGAATTCGTCGATTTAAAAACATTACGAGGAATATTGAAGATTGACTGGCAGAGGAAGTGACACTTGACCTCCGAATTCTGCACCCCAGAGGGTCCAGCCGGCGGATTTCAAAATAACAGTCCCTGCCCATTCTGCAGCGAGGAGATAGCCTGGCCCGGGGAGTGGGCAGTGGGTCCCGTTCCTCGTGTCCTCGGCTCTGTAGCTTTCTCTGCCCTCCTGCTTTTTCTTTCTATTTCCTTCTCGATCTCCATCGCCCTTGCCTTTCTCCCCCTTGCCGCATCCTTTCCTTGGTTTCCCCTTGCCTTTTCCTTCTATCTCTTATCTCTTTTTTCTCTCTCCCTTCCCTGTCCCCCTCCCCCTTCTCTCCTAGTCTCTCCCTCTTTCTTCGACACCTTCTTTCCAGTCGCGTTTCAATCAAACTCACTGGAACGGTAAAAGGCAGTAGCCAATGACAAGAAACAGTATCAGCGACAAGCGGGAGAACAAGACATAACACATCTCCCCCCACCCCCAGTCAGACGCTTTTGACTCGTGGAAGCCCAGCGCCGACACACCGGCTGTTCTGAAAGAAAGCTAGTTAGTTTTCAGTCCCAGCGACTGTCTGTCTCCCCGACATCCCCATCCCCGCCACCACTAAGGGTTCTAGCCCAGAGGTTGTTTATCTTCGCTCTCGGGTTCAGTGCTGGCAAACGTAAATAAACTGGTTGAATTCCCCTTGAGAGTGGGCTGTTTGTTGGTTTGGGGGTCTTGTTTTTTAGACCAAAAAAAGAAGGTACAAGCTCCAGCTGTCTGGGTCCTTTCGGGGTTACAGACCCAGGCACACTAGAGAGAGGAGGTTAAGTCTAGGAAATTTCTAGATTGAAGGGGGTGGGGTTGGGAAGAGATGGTAGTGAAAAAGAGAGGGGAAAGGGCGTATTGTTGTCTTTTTATGCCGCGATTATCCAGCCAGTAGATTTACAGAGCGACTTTAGAAGGAGGAAGAAAAGGGAAAAAAGAAAGGGAGGGAGGAAAAGACAGAGAGAGAGAGAGAGAGAGAGAGAGAGAGAGAGAGAGAGAAGGAGAGAGAGAGAGTCTGCCCATTTCCTCATTCTGCTGTCTCCCAGTCAGTCCACTTAAAACTCCATCAATGCCCCTGGTGGCCTTGGCTAGGCCCGATGACTGCCTCAGACACCTCCAGACATTGAGCCCGGAGTTCAGGCTCCCTGCAGCTTTCCTTCGTTCCTCAGTGAGTTGGGGGCTCAGTAGTTGGGAGGCCCCAGGGTAAGACGGAGACGGGAGCGAATTTAGGGCACAAGGATGCATTAACATAAAATAATAGGGCTTCCAAATTTGGCTGTTTAATTTCAAAGCCAGGGAGGCTGTATGACAGGCTGAGAGGTGAGTGAAAACTCTCCCAATCCCTTCCCCCCTCGATTAATTTTCGTGATCACCTCACGACGGCGAGGCTGACCCTGGAAGAGGGCTCAGTTCGAAAATCCGCATTTCCCTTTTGTTCAGTCTATTAGCTGTAATTTAACATAAAATGCCTATTAGAATCGCGGGTGCCTCGACAACAGTTTCGCCTTGTTTTGCCACCAACTAACAGGATTATCCAACAAGGGCGAGATTTCAAATTAACCATAAAAATTACAATTTGAAATTCATTTAGCTGCCCATTTACTACATTAAAAAAACTTACATAGATGGCTGTATATTCAGAAGATTGAAAACAACCAGGAAAAACATAATCAAGTTTGCATAATACTAGAACCTTTTCTTACACTTTCAGGTAGATTTGCCAAGGGAGGGGCTCCCGAATTTTGTTTCATAAGCGTAAACTTTAGAGACTCACGTACGAAGGATTGTTATTTTTACTAATATTATAATGGTTCCCTACAGC
Source organism: Notamacropus eugenii (assembly GCF_028372415.1). Taxonomy (NCBI): domain Eukaryota; kingdom Metazoa; phylum Chordata; class Mammalia; order Diprotodontia; family Macropodidae; genus Notamacropus; species Notamacropus eugenii. The sequence continues at coordinate 89,844,620 of NC_092874.1, forward strand.
TGGTAGCAGAATTTGCAACGTCTCTTCCTGGACTGTCTTGAAGGAGTTGCCTTTGGCCAGGGGGCCACTTATAGAAAACTTAAAATAGAGAAAAAGGTATCCAACACCTCAGGTGTGCGCAGCTCTATGAACCCGAATTCTTTGCTCAGGAGAAATTCTTTACTCGCTGGGAGAATTCTTTACTCTTGGAGAGGAGGGAGCTAGCAAGGAGGAGGAAAGACAAGGGACCCCTTTCTTTTGCGAAAAGGATTTAGAAACTGACAAAGGTAACTTGTCCCAAATCCAAGTAAGTAAACCTCTCGGTTGTTCGGAACCTATACTTGAAAGGAATAGCAAGGAGACTCATTTCGTAATTAATTCGCATGTGGAAACATTCAGACTGAAGATGTGTTTTGTTTGGCTAATGACTGAGAATAATTTACAGGTTATGTGTTAGGTGAAGATTTTCTTGTCCCTTAAAAAGTTGACCCTAGCTTGGTTACTCCTCAAGTTTCTCAGTGGTTGAAGTCATCAAGAAAATGGAAGATTTGTCCAGAGAAGTAGGTCTGGCTTTTATCAGGCGAGAAGAAATGTTTCCAAACCGTCAGGAGGAACCTAAAACGGTCGGCCAGCAAAGTGGTTATAGCATGAGGGTGTGGAGAAACCCATAATTCCACTAGCAAAAGTGCCCTCATGGTGAAAGTGGCCATTTACACACCCAGCTGCAACCGCGCCCATTTTCTTTCGGTGCCTTTAGATTTTGTTTCTTAATCGTATTATATTTGGGGATGAACGCTAATTTCATGACCCTTCTCTGGCCCATGCACCTGGTTGTCCGTGTTCGTTCACAGAGCTGGTGTAAGCGAGAGGGTTGATTTGCCTCAACTTAGCCTGCCACTGAAGGAGGAGAGTTGTAGCTGCCCTCGGCTACTTAAAGTCAAGCCTCAAAGCTAAGGCCCTAACGCAAATTGGTTACTTACACAGAAGTGAGATGGAAGGTAGATTCTTCTCTGTTTCACTTGGGGGAAATTGCGTGGCTACAGTAATAATATACATTTTACTCAACATTAAGCAGTTGTTTGTTAAACGCCTTCTGTGCGCAGATCACTGTACTAGACTCGGGGAGGGTGCGTAAGCAGGCGATTGTAGGTGTTACAAAGTTTGACAAGATCCTTGCCCTCATGGAGTTTATAATCTAGCAGGGGAGAATACTCCAACATAATACCGACTACATATTACGTAATAACTGCCTCTGACATTTGCAAAGCAACATTTTTATACCACTTTCGGACTTCAGAAAGGCTTCTCTTAGTAACATTCCTTCGACATAGGTAACAAGTAAGAACCTCCTCTCCATTTTACAGACAAAGACACTTAGACTGAGAAGTGGACTGATTTTCCCATTGTCAAACACCTAGGAAATGTAGACAAATAGCACGGTCCATTGGCAGTCAATGGCTGAGCCAACCCTAGGGAAGTCTGCTCCCCCAATCCAAGTCCTCTAGATCCTGTCTCGGTTCAGCAATCTATTTAACAACACCCACAAACCAGGACCAAGAAGTGGTGTAGGAACCAGGAAAAAGGGGGAATTTCGTTGCTACTTAGAACTAATGGGGGCTAACATAAAGATCAAAAGCCCGGGATCGTAGGTGAGAAGAAATTGAATTTGAACCTAAACTTAGCCTGGGAGAGTACCTTAAGAAGGACATGACTGAAGGCAATTGGCCCAGAGTCGGGGACTGAGACAAGGATTGAGACAGTGCCATTAGACCCGCTTTTGTGAGATCAAATAGGGCATTCAATTGGTTCCCTTGTTTCCTTAGGTGAAAGGAACTGAGAATCTCTTCAGAACTCCTTGCAAAATTGTGGGTCTATTTTTCCAGACTCACTAAGTGCCAAAAATCAGATTTTCACTGGTCTACGAACATAGATATAGTGACAGATTATATAATTGTGATTTTAAATGATTGTTACTTGTGTAGAGCAATCCATATTTATAAATCAGGTACTAACACATGTGATCACATATAAATACGTATCGTCCCAAGCAAATCACAGTCTCACACACTTAGAACCCTCAAAGGTTAACACAGTCCAACCTCTATTTTGGAATATGAGAAAACAGAAGCCCAGAGAGGTGAGATGATTTTATAAGTATTTCGGGATTAAAGCCCACATCTTTCTCCTTCCAGGTCCAAGTTGAGAAGATCAAATGAGCCTAAGAACTATTCTCCGGACACACGTTACACAGCCACAGAAAATGGGGTTTAAGAAGGAAACGGGTGGGGCAGGAAGGAAAAAGAGCATTAGAAAGGAGTTTTGCTAAATGAAAACTCTAGCCTTGGGCTTTCTAGCGCATTTGCAGTTTCCTCCCTCCAGTCACGTTCCTGCTTCGCTACACGGACTGTATCCCTCCAGGGTAGGCGCACCTCTTCTTATGGGGCCGCTTTTCTCGGTGATGCTCCACACCGGAGAAAAGTCCCGAGCCTCCAGCCTTGCAGAGGCGGTAGGGGAGCTGAGGGACCTGGGAGAGGTGTAGAATGAACCCGGCAGACTTTTGAGAACCGAGTTGAGCTCTCTCAGGTGATTAGCATAAGGCCGCAAGCTCAACCTCCTTTCAGCTCTTCTTGTCGTACTAGGAATATTGATGCTAGAAAGAGGTGGAGTTGGATTTTGGGGAGGTGAGCGGATTAATTACGGCCCAGATCTCCAGCCTTTGGTCTTCCCAAATTCCCGACGAGGTGCCCCAAGTGCCGTCCTGAAGCAGCCTGAGTGCTGCCACCCGCCCCCCCCTTCTTCTGGGCACACAGTGTTTGCTCTTTCTTCCCGAATGGCATAAGGCCCACCTCCGGCTCATCCACCACTTCTTCCTGGGTTTATTGTCCCAAGAGCCCGGCGTACTGGGAAGACCCGGCATCTCGACCCTTCTGAAGCATCAGCTAGGACATCCCAACCGGAATGCCATGTACAACTGGGCTGATTCTCACTGGGAAAAGCGGGTAGGGCGGTATCCTGGGGGTGCGGGTGAGGGGGAAAGGGAGAACTAATATGAAATTGTATTTTCTTTTCCCTCTGCTTCCCTTTATCAACGTGTGACACACTCAGAAAGGAAACACAAAAGAGAGTTCTTTAAACTATCCGCCAATAAGAGGGCGATCAGATTAGGGGCATTATATTTCCCTTGCCTTCTCTTCAGCTCGACTTGTTATGATACAGTTCCCAGGTGCAGGGAGCAGTTGAAGTGCCTTTGTGAGGTTTCACAAAGAATGGAGAACAGAAAACTCAAAAACAGGAGGATCATCAGTCTTATTCAGCCATACTATCTCCACAATCTTCCTCTACTATCTCTGTAACTTATTAGCTTGGTTGATTGGAGCATGGAACCTAAGAACCCAAGAGGTCAGGCTTAGAGGTTTGATGGGAGGGTGGCTGCCAAGGCTGGTTAGCTATGTTCAGTGGGATGCCCACTGACCCCGGCCTCCATCCCCAATCTGAAAACAATTGGTTATGAGAAAGAGTATAATGTGTGGTGGAGAGTACTAGCTTTGGAACATTTACTCCAGATGCTCCCACACTTGATAGCTGTGTGCCCATGAAAGAGTAATTTCCCTCTCTGAACCTATTCCTCAACAGCAAGATTCGAATAATCTATGCACAGCATACATCACAGAACTGTTGTGTGAAAAGTGTTCTGTAAAACCTAAATACAAATGTGAATTGTTATTGTCCTGGTTTGGGGACCTTAGAGATCTAGTCAAACCCACTCCTTTAACCCTCAAGGAAACTGAGGCTGAAGGAGATTAAGTGACTCACCCAATCACTCAGGTAATTAGTATCAGAACTGGGATCTGAACCCAATTTCAGTGACTCCAAATCCAGTTCCTTCCCCCCCACCCCCTTTTAAACTATCTGGTGCTTCCTTCCTGGAAAGGTCACCAGGACATTGTAAATCTGTAAAATGATTGGGTTGGACTAGATTATCTCCAAAGTCCCTTTCAGCTCTAAATCCTATTAGTCTATGAGCTGGGGTCCCATAGTGACCACGTTGGAGTAGGGGGAGAGGAGTATATGGGATCAATAACATGTCTTCTTAATGTAGAAGGACTAGACTAGAAAGATGAACAAGACAGAAACAGGGGAATAGTTATAGTACAGAGACTAGTTCAAGTGACTGGAGTTGTGGTTTGTTTGTTTTTTCAGTATTCCTTAGGTTTTTATATTCAAGACAGAAAAAGGAGTTGGCTTGAATAGATCTTTAAGGGCCCCTCCAGTTACAAATCCTAAGACAATTAACAACTCATATTTATATTTAGGGTTTGACAACATTTTCTCATTAGTTAGGGGAGCTAGACTAGGAATATGGAAAATTGATCTCTAGTCCAATTTCAGACTAGAAATGTTTGGTGACCTTGGACAAGTCATTTATTTTTAAAAATGAGGAAATTGAGGCCCAGAGAGGCTAGTGACCTGCCCTATGCACCTTTTTGCATTCTTTTGTGCATCTAATGAAAGAAAGAATGCAGAAGAACTTGCACTCTAAACATTTATTTTTGCAGCCAAAGTTATTACAATATATATTCTGTTTTCTCTGTTTCTTATTGTTCCAACAGAACAACTTTTTAAGGATTAAATACAAATGTGTCTTCTCACAAGTGCTTATTACTTTTTTTCTTTCCCTCCACCCCAGTTTAGTACTGTTGGCCACATACTGTTGGGTAGAGATGTTGAAATAATCAAAGGTCAGATGCTTCTTGGGGAAAATCCACACAGTCCTGCACTGAGATTATTTCTGTGGGCAAATGATATCGTTCTGATGAGAAGATTTGGAAACCTCATCCAGTGATTCAGTCCCTCAATAAATCTTTAGAATCATAGAATTTTAGAGCTGGAGCAGACCTCAGAGATCACACACACTGTTATTTTACTGGGGACTAAATTGAGGCCAAAGAGGTTAAATGATTTGCTTCAGACCCCTCCCAGCTTGTTAACAGTAGAACTGAGACTTTCTGCAGAACTGTATAGCAGAAAGAGTGCTGGATTTGGTGTTCAAAGACCCTGGGTTCAAATCCCAGCTCTGCTCTTTCTGACCTTGGGCATATCATTCTCTGTGTCTGTTTCCTTGGGCTAGGGGAAACTCTGAAGGGCCTTCCAACTAGATGTCTATGATTCTAAAACTCAAGTTTATCAACTCTTGCTTCTGGGCTCTTTTTACCACACCACTGTGTCTCCAAGTAACCACTGTGTTCTCAGCACCATGAGGAATACAGAGCATAATATCTGGATCGATCTTTAAGAAGTTCACAATCATAAAAAGAATTATAAATAGACATCCCTAGGTTATTGCTAGGATAGGAGTAAGTTTTTGCCTATGATCAATCTGGGTTTTTCTCAGGAAAATTTGCAATGCTGGTACAGCCTCACTGCTCAGGAACTCAGCTATCCAGAAATTTCATCCATGTGGAACATAGCCAAGAATCAGGAAGTTAGAAGAAAAATACCCTCTGATTAGCAAAAATGATACAATAATGTTAATATAGTTCACTCATAGGAAACCCCATCAGATCTTAATTCAAAGCCTAGTTACTTTTAATTTAACATAATTCTAATTCATTTAGTAATCTTGTTTCTTAGGAGCTTATAGAGGCAGTCACACTGAGAGCAATGAGAAATGACAGTAAAGGACACATCAGAAGAAAAAAATAGAAAATTTGAAAAATGTGTCTGTGGTCATTTAGTGCAACGGCAAATAGTGTATATGTATACATATGTGTTGTGTACATGTACTTGCATGTGTGTACATATATATATATTCAAAAGTCCCTAAGGGTGTCACTCTACTATGGTATACTCAGTACAAAAATGATAATCATTATGAAGAGGTTATCATTATCACAATCAAGTTTAAAATTTTTCAATTTAAAATGATTTAAATGAGCAAAGTTTTTATGCCTAAAGGACTAATAGGTCACTTAATGGTTTGTGGGTCTCAGTTTCCTAATTTGTAAAAAGGATTCTATCTCTAAAGATCAGCTCTAAATCCTATATCAAATCCTGAGTAAAGTAATGAGTGCAAAAAGAATGTGTGTGTGTGTGTGTGTGTGTGTGTGTGTGTGTATCAGACATGTTGTTTACAAGATCTCTAAGTGAGATCCATGGAGTCTAACCTGTATCTCTGGTAGTTGTAAGACCTTGGTAGCAAAGAAGGAAAAGAAGAAGAGAAAGAAAATTGTGTATATGGCAGGGAAAAGAGGGAATAGAAATGGTAGAGGAGTGAGGGAAGAAGAGGGAAAGGATTTAAGAATGAGAGAAGAGAAAGAGGGAGGAAATGTGCTTAAGAGACAAAGGATAACACCAATAATTGTCTCATATCCGTGCCATTGACTATACCTGTGACATATTCTAGGTGCTTTGTAGTTGCTTCATTGTTAATATGCATTGCTGGTGGGTTCAGAAAAACATATGGTATACATTTCTAATACCTCCCATACCTTTCTAATAAGGCTCTGTTGTAATCAGATCAATGAATCAGGTTATTTCCTTTTTACAGTTTGTGCAAAGTTTCCCAAAATGGTATGTAAAAGATTTGTAATTGCTTGACTAAATTTTGCTCAGGGAACCTAATTACAGATTTGAAAGGGTCATATGATCTCCTCCTCCTCTTCTTCTTCCTCCTCCTTCTCCTTTTCCTCCTCCTCCTCCTCCTCCTCCTCCTCCTCCTCCTCCTCCTCCTTCTTCTTCTTCTTCTTCTTCTTCTTCTTCTCCTTCTTCTTCTCCTCCTCCTCCTCCTCTCCCTCATTCCCCCCTTCTAAGACAGGTATTAGTCTCTCATTATACTAATCTATCCATTTCTCAAATAATTCAATTCATTCCTTCTCCACTTCCTAGACCTGTGTAGTAGAAGGGGTCCTGGGTTTAAATTCAAACTCAAACACTTCTTAAATGTTTGACCATGCATGGTCATCACTAAACTTCTCTGTGCCTTAGTTTCTTCATCAGAAAAATGGGAGATAATGATACACTACTATTGTGTGTGCAAGGGTATGAAGAGTCAAGAGATGGAGATTGTTATAACTTTATAAATCTGATACAAAAATGAGTTATTCCTCTCTCTTCTTACTACCTGTACTAGTTATTTTGCAATTCAACTTAATTCAACAAATAGATATTTGGTTTCAAAAGAGGAGTTCAGTGGCACAGTAGATAGAATGCTGGACATGGAGTCAGGAAGACTTGAGTTCAAATCCAGCCTCTAACACTTAGTAGCTGTGTGATCATAGACAAATCACTTAACCTATCTGCCTCAGTTTCTTCATTTGTAGGATTATAGTGAAGCTCAAGTGAGAGAATATTTGTAAAGTGCTTTGCAGACCTTAAAGAGCTATATAAATGCTAGCTATTATTGTCGTCATCATCTTCATAACTATCATTATTATTTTTATCACAGCATTGGGATATGGAGATAAGATCCAAAATAGTCCTTGATCTTAAGGAACTTATTCTATTCTATTTATATTATTGGGTAAGAATACATATTTATTTTTTAAAATTTAATTAATTTATTTGTTTTCAGTTTTCAACAATCACTCCCATAAGTTTTAAATTTTCTTCCTTTCTTCCCCCCTCCCTCCTTGAGATTGCATGCAATCTTGTAGGGGTTCTACAAAGAATATATATGTATATCTCTTATTCCTTCCCTCCTTGTCCCCTGGCTGGATTGTAAACTCCTAGAAGATAATGATCTTGCTTTATATAGTGTCTTTTAGAATTTCCCCTATTACAAGTGCTTTGTACATGAAAGGAAATCAAGAACATGTTGAATGAATGTGAGAAAAATGCTACTGCTTTTCTTGAGTGAAGAAGCTTTGCTTTAACATCTCTGGCTTTTTAAGTGCATCCTCATTACCTTTTTCCCATCCTACTGTGGAGGATCATGGGCCTACAAAGAAGATAGCCAGCTCTCTTTTCTCTACTGCAGCCTGAATAGTGGTAAAAGATCTAGATTTGGAGTCAGAGAACCTGAGTTCAAATTCTGACCCTGCCCCTTACTCCATATCCTTGAGAAGTCATCTCACTTCTGTGGGCTTCAGTTTCCTCACCTGTTAAATGATGGAACTGGAGTAGATGACCTCTAAGGGCTCTTCCCTTCCAGTGTTAGGTCTAGGAACCTATAAAGAGAGGAATGAAGTCACCAACCTTTCTCACACTGTGGGGTGTATCTTAATGTCCTAGAAACTTTAATGACCTGTGTTAGCAGTGGAAGGAATCTTAGATGAAGAAGGTGGAATAACACTCAAATGCAATGAATTGTCTATTACTTGGAACTATAAGGATAGGAATTACATGAATTTTCCCTATGTATTTATTGGAATTGCTGATAAATTCTAAAATGGACCCTCTGGTGAAGGTGGTGATTAACCGTGCCATGACACCAAAGGGGTAGGGCAGGAAAAAATCAAGATCCAGGCTAATCCACTAACTGGTGTGAGGATGGAGCTGAGCCCCCTAACAGTCCAGCATTGACTTAATTAGTCCCTGGTTATGAACACTGTGTAAGCTAATTACAAAGCAGACTAAAACCCATAGCACATTTCTCCCTTGCCTGTAAAGCTCCGCTATTCTCTTCTCCTGATCCCCCATGAGCCTGTTGAGAAGAAAACCAGTTTGACCATTTCCTGTGGAGCACACTAATCAGCATTATAAATGCAAAACAAACCCCCTGCTAGGGAAAGAGGGTTCTATAGGATGACCTTTTGGGTTTCTTTTTGCTCCATAACCTATGATGCTCTTAAGCATCCTACCCTCCTATAATCCTTAGGGCAGGGAAGAGATCTTTTGCAACTCAGTAGATCAACTCTCTGTCTGTCTGCAAGAGACAAATGAATTTCTCTTTACAGAAAAATCCATTTGTTGGCCAGTCAGTGCAAATGACTAAATCGTTCTGGAACACTGTTTTCTCAACTGTAAAAATGAATATGCTTTAAAGGATGATCTTTAAGGTTCATTTCAGCTCCAACAATGAGCTAACAGAAAATTAAAATGGGCCTGGCCTCTTAGAATCACATATTAAGCATTTTCTTGTAGTATTGTCTAGCTGACAATGTACAATCTAATTTAAAATGCTGAAACCTGCAAATGAAACTATCCAGTGGCCTCACAGATGAATCAGTCAAATATCAGATCCGCCAAATGCTTGTCAGGACACTCCTTCCCTCTGTAACTTTTTGTTATATTTATGTCAGTGACCAGAGATCACCTATGCTTAAGGGGAAGAGGCAACTATTCCACAATAGAGCCCTATTAAATCCAATCTGGTCCATTTCTGTGGTGTGAAGACCTAAGATGGAATGTTCATGCTGAAGCTTCAGGGGTGATTGTTAAAATTCTTCTTTCTAGAGATCAGGGCTAAATAACACTGAACTAAAAGAAGATCAGGTCTGTGAAAGCATTTTGAAAAAATATAAAATACTATACAGAATACAAAGTATAATGCAGAAGGAAAAGTATATAAGGAAGAATCAGTTGCCAAAGCTATAACTGATGTGTGACAACTAGGGTTTTCTGCCAGATGCCAAAATTAGGAGGGAACAAAATATTTACAGTCCTTTAGAGGCTAGAAATAATTAAACAAAGCAAGAAAAATTACATAAATAGGAAAGGGATGGCTTACTTCTCCCCTCAGCAGCTGCACTCTAAGTGAGTTCCTATCTGGCCAAGTTCCACCTTAATTCTTCCTCTCCCTCCCAAACCCCTCTCCTTAGTGGTCCCCCCAAAAGTAGCATTGATCCATCCCAGGGACACCACTTTACATCAACTGATGTTGTCTTAGGAAGTTGATTTCAAGATATTTTGTGCCACATTCTCCTGGTTGAAAAATTGGGGAACCATTTGACTCATGTAGGTTTTTTTAAATTGTTTGAAAAATTGACATTAATTATCTGGATAATTTAGGCACCTCTGTCTCTTGTCTGTCTGTCCATCTCTCACTGTCTCTTTTCTTCTCTCTCTCCCTCCCTCCCACTCCCTTACTTTCTCCTTAATGGAAAAAAAGAAAAGAAAAAAATAACATATTTGTTACAAATATTTATAACCAAGAGTTCCCACCCTAGGCAAGTCCAGAAAATATATGACTCATTCTGCCTGAACCCATCACTTCTTTTGGAAGAGATGAGTAGGATGCTTCATCATCAGCCCTCTGGAACTGAAATCTTGGAGACCTTTCAGATCAAAAGAGAATGTAATCAGATAATAAGGAGGGAACCACTTTTAAGGTTTAAAATAGGCAGCAAGGAGGTCTTTTCCATTTCATGTTTGGCCACTTGTCAACTTTTCTGGGGCTGATTTCCTGAAAGTATATTCCTATGTATTCATGCAAGACATTCTCTGCCCATTTTTGAGTTTTATTGGATTCTAGTTCAAGGGTGGGGAACCTACAACCTTGAGGCCACATGTGGCCTTCTAAGTCCTTAAGTATGCTCCTTTAACTGAATCCAAACTTCACAGATCAAATCCCCTTAATAAAAGAATTTGTTCTGTAAAACTTGGATTCAGTCAAAAGTTCACAGCCAAGGACCCAGAAAGCCACATGTGGCCTTGAGGCCAGATTCCCCATCCCTGTTCTAGTCCATGCCCCCAGTTCAGACCTCTCTTCTCAGTATTTTCCCATCCCATGTTTTTTTTTGCTTTAGGCATAGGAGAGGAGCTTCCTAAGCAGAGATTCAATTGTATTTCATCATTCCAGTGACAGGAGTCTGGTGATAGGAACTGTAAATGAGAAAGGATGGAACAGACTTTACAAGCCCCTTGAAACTCTAAACCCTGTGATTCCATGACACCAGCAGCTGGGCAGATGGTAAACTAGTAAGCTTGCAATTAGCTGGCCTAATAGAAGAGAATGGTGGCCCACATCATCAAGGGCATTTCATGGTAAAAACAAAAACAAACAAAAAACCCTTCACCTCAATGAGAGTCAGCCTTATCCTCATGGAACTTTTCATTTAATAATGCTGATACCAGCAATGGAAACAGCCAGTTGCCTAATAGATAAAATGGTAACTTCTAGCCAAGTCAAGGTGAAGGGGGAGTTACAAAAAGGAACAATGAAGAGGTGCTAAAGACAAACTTCACTTCCTTTCTGCTTTTGCCACAGGCCAGTCCTGGCCCCCACTTACGGTTGGGAAGCTCTGTTATATATGAAGCTGTATTAAGCCCATAATAGAACACACTCAGCCCTCATAGTGTCTCCTCTCTGCATTGACCTCCAGGCTTCTCCATGTGCTGTCTCAATGCCTGAGGATGGAAGGCTAGGAACCATTCAAACTACTGACTTTCTGATCAAACCATGTTTCCCCCCACTGTGTAGCCACTTGCTTAGTATACTGAATGGGAGGACCCCTGGTGACCTTGAAAGACTGAACATAGCTTTGAAAGGTGTCAAGCTTATAGTGATACATGGGGAGAATCTGGCTCCACATCTGTTTTGAAATATGTGGATGAAAGGTATTTCTGTCTCTATAATGACAACATAGGCCTTGAGATTAGGGGGAGAAAAGTAACTGAAATGGTAAATGTCAGTCTTTCCACTAGCTTTCACCATATCATCATACTATGCTTTGGGTTTTTCAACAAGGGAAAGAGAACAGAAACTGAGAGAGAGAGAGAGAGAGAGAGAGAGAGAGAGAGAGAGAGAGAGAGAGAGAGAGAGAGAGAGAGAGAGAAAGAAGTCACTTAACCTTGTTTCCCTCAGTTTCCTCATCTGTAAAATGGTCTAGAGAAGGAAATGGCAAGCCACTCCTGCATCTTTGCCACAAAAACCCCAAGTGGGGTCACAAGGAGTCAGACACAACTGAAAAACAACTGAAACATACGAAGCCATATAAATATAAATAGAATGATAAATGGCTAGACATAGATATATAAATAAATATACATGTATGCACACATATACATATGTATGTAGGGAACACATATAGACAAGGAATATCCATGGCTGGACCACTTATGACCTTTCTCAAGATCATACAGATAATAAATAACAGCTTGGATCCGAACTCACTTCTTCTGGTTGAAAAGTCAGAGATTAGTCCATTGCCACATGTTACTTCTAATGGTTCCCCTTTGACCATTTTAATCATTCTGTTGACCTGCTTGTGAGCTGACTGCTCACAGATTCCCTCTCTATCTCCCTTCCACTTTCTGTATTTGAAGTTGCCTTGGAAGAGTTAGCATAACATGAGATGGGAGTGAGGGAAGATGAAAGTGAAGACAAGAGGAGGAGAAAAAGGAGGGAAAGATGTGGATCTGATTCAAGAACAGCAGGGACCTGATAAGAAAGTTGACAAGTAGAGATAAAGCTGCCAAAAGAACAATTCTAATACTGTTTTCCTCCCTCCCCTTCCCCTTCTCAGATGTTTCTCCTTAGATCAGTTTCATCTTTTGGCATAGTTGACTAGCCCAAGTGGAGAAATTTAAGGAGGATTTTAAAACAGTTCTTATTGTTGGCTTTTCTGCCAAAGGTGAATTTTGCACCCAGAGGTGCCAAAAAAATCTCTTCTTAATCAGGCCTGGGAGGAGTTAAACACATTTGAGTGTTAGTAGTTCTTCATATCTTATTGTGAATGGGCTTTTAGATACCTTTCCGAGTGGCAGATAGCTTAGAACAGAGTGCTGGGAGAGAATGAATATTAAATGGTGGAGAATCCTGGAGGAAAAGTATTGGAGGATGGAACACTTGCCCTAGGGAAACTCAGAACTCTCTTACCGTGCTCTGAGAGTCCACGATTCCTTAAGATCTGAGAGTAGAGTCATAGGGGAAGGGGAAGGAGGTGAAAGAAGAAAACAGAAAGGAGTACTAAAAGCTAAACTTTTCAATTCAAAAACAATGTGTACTGATTTCTTAATCCCCTGAAATTAGTGGCCAAAATATCAGAAAATTTCTAGTGCATTCCATACCAGTCCAATCCAACAAGCATTTTATTATGTGCCTTCTACCATAAGGCAAGGATGACTCTTCCTTCACTTCTGTAGACAGTAGAGTAAGTTTGATTACTAGGAGCAAATAGGGTGAATTCCTTTTTAATCTTGCACCCAAAGTGGTTATCATGGTCACCAGCAGCACTGCAATATTTGAAAAGACTCTCTTCACTCCAGTTTCTTGTAGCTTCTCTGCACTTTTGCTAAATGGACTCCCTAGAATAATTTCAAGATTAGTGAGCCAGAGGTATGATAGGAGCATAACGGAATTGTGGACCATAACTCGAATAAGAGAAGTGAAGTAGCAGCAAAGGATAACACAGTTCAAAAGTCAAATTTTAAAATGCTGAAACATTTCTCTAGTTAGCTGGTTGGGTATGGCTGGCTGAGGCCCATGTCACAAAAGATAGAACTCCTAGGGCTATAAGCTAAGAAGAGGGGAGTCAATTCCTTATATGCAGAGAAGAAAGTATCACAGCTGAATACCAGTATATGATAGTAGAAAGCAACACCAGCAGCAGCTCATTAAAGCTGATGACCAATAGGGCCCCATGGAAAACAATGCAGTGACATTTTTAAGGAATATTTATGACTGCAGCAATGAAGACATTAGTTATCTTAGCCATATATGTTCTCTGGCTACATGTGTTCCTTACATATGTATCTGGCCCTATATGTTTCCAGACCATAAACATTCCCTACATATATGGACCTCCATATGTTTTGTCCAGTCATGTATGTTCTATGAGCTTCATGCTTGTATAGCCTTTCTGCAGGACAGTGAATCTCTATATGTTTAGGGAAATATTTATTGCCATGTATCTAGGGAAAACCTTTATTGTCACTTATTTTGTTTTGTTGTTTAATTAAGCATTTTTTTTTGTACTTTGGATCTTTGCCCTTTGGTTAGCCTGGTAAACGTAGGGCTCTATTTCTATTAGGTCTCACAAGTTAAGATTTTGGTGAATGCTCACTCACTGGATGCCTCAAACCTGAGTGGTTTTCAGGAGGACCATGTGTGAGGGGATTCCTGGTGTCACACAAGTTCTCAGAAATACGCCTGTGTAAACCTTTCTCTATAAATATTTCCTTTCTGTAAATGAGACTAACCCTATGATGGATTAGGTGCTCCCATCCCAAATATTAACTCCATTATTGTAGCTTCACCCCAGTATAACACCCCAGTATTATAGGTTTGTTCTTTTGTGACTTGAAAGTGATTCCTCTCCAAGAATCCTCATCTAAAATACAAATATCCTTGAGAAGTCCTGTATTATCAGTCTAGGTATCAGTACAGAATAACAGTCACTCAAGGACCAGAATGAAGGGACTAAGAGAGAAATGCAGATGAATAGAGAGATGAGAATACTAAAGATTAATTTCACAATTTTGCCCAGAGATGACTCTATCTATAGCTTGTCAATCTTTGTTCTACATTAAAGCCAGGCTTTGAATCAAATAGATGGAAGAGTAGGGTTGCAAGTCAGAAGTGAAATACACTATAGCTATTATCTTGTTCTTCTTACTGATTTTTCCAAGCCTACCGTCCTCTCATCCCAACTACTTTCTAACCACAGGCATAGAAGAGTGTTGGCAAAGGTGGTGGTGGCACTGCCATGATCAATAATACTATGGATCCACTCTTCTATACTTTGCCATCCACCAATCAGTCAATAAGTATTTATTGAGTACCTACTTAATATGTCAGGGTTTCAGGGAGCTGGTGTCTTGGCAGTTTAGATTTGAGATTAGAATGAAACTAGAATTTACTGATCAGCAAAAGAAAATCTGCTTAGCCATAGTAAGAGAAGGATTCAGCAAGGATATGACACTGAGTTGATTCAGTTGAGTGCAACTTGTGTTTGTCCTTCATTCTCAAAGAAGACCAAGACATCAAGATGATGGCATGACTTACAGTTGACTTTGATTTGAGTGAGGCAAGACTGTGCAAGGTCACCAACCTCACTTTCTTCTCCTGAATCATCTGGGTCCAGTGGCCTGATATTCATCAGGATGATTGGAGATGGCCCAGGGTGCAATGTGAGACCCTGGCCCTTTCAGGCTAAGGTCTTATCACATTCTCACTTTGAGTGACATACATGCATTCAATGAATAGGCTTCTTTAAGTTACTGGTCTACTGATCAAGCATCAGGAAAGAGCTGTAGTTCCTCATGAATTTTGGTACTTAGATTATCCCTCTCAGATTGATGCTTTTAGTGATGATAAAGTAGGCCATCTACTCAATTCTTAGTAATTGAATGAGTGTTGCCTCAGACAAACTGAAACCTGGGAAAGACCTTATTTAGAAAGTTCAAAGACATCCTGTGTCATTGCCAGTCATTTGGACTTTTATCTTACACTGGACTCTGATGATTCTGGAGAAGTAAGATTGACCCCTTAGTACAACTCTGTCTCACTTAAATCCAATCCACAAACAAGTCAAGACCTTACCTTTATGATGTCATCCTCCTTGAGAATGAAGCCTCACCATCATCATTATCACCATCATCAACAACCACTCAGACTACCTGGAATTTTCATCAACTACTGGAACTTTCAGTCCAATGAGTCAATTAAACCTTCAAGACCATTTCAGTATTACCTTTTAGGGAAAAGAACTAGTCCAACCCACATGAGGGGTTATTCTGGAAGATATTCTTCCTACTATAGTCAGGCACCATCTTAGGAATTCTAGGTGCTAGAAATAAAAAGACAAAAATGCAACAACCTCTGCCCACAAGGCTACAGTCTATCAAGGGGGACAAGTACATATATTCTGTTTGTCTCTTGGACCAGACTTTTGATTTCATTGAGAGGCAATCTACTGTAATTCAGTCAGAAAGACCTGGGTCTAATTCCTACTTGTGACACCTATTGACCATGTGACCTTTGGCAAATCAATGAACTTCTCAGTGCCTCAGACAACTCTGTAAGAGTATAAATTACAGAGGAAGGTGCCCATCTGTCCTGACAGGTATTTCCTATATTGTTGAAATCACATACTTAAGTAGATAAAAACATTTAAGGATTTTTGGGGGGTAGGGAGTGTAATAGCATCTGAGAGGAGTGGGTCATTAAAAGTTTCATGTAAAAGGTAGTAGTTGAGTTGAACTTTGAAGGAAAAGGAGGAGGTAAAGAGGAATACATTGCCAGCATGGGAGAGAGTCGGTGCAAAAGTAGGGAGATTGTGTCTAGAGAAGACAGTAAGTTAGTCTGGCTGTGTCAAAGAGTTCATGAAGAGGGATAATGTATAAAAAGACTACAAAGGGTAGGTGGGGACAAGTTGTAAAGGGCTTTAAATGCCAAACAAGGCAATTTGTATTTAATAACAGAGGTTAAAGGGAGCCACCAGAGTTTATTGACGGGGGGAGTGGTTTGGTCAGACTCTTGCTTAAGGAAAATCATTTTTGGAAGTTGTGGGTTAGATGATTGAAGATGGTACAGACTTGAGACTGGAAGATTAATTTGGGGGCTATTCCAATAGGTGAGAGGTGATGAGGACCTGAACTGAAATTGGACCAGTATAAATAGAGAGAAGATTCTGGTTAATGGTTGTTCTTCATCTTCAAAGAGGACCAAAATAAAATCACCATATAAATTTCAGCGTGTCCTACTGTGGCTGGTCAGACCAATACGAGCTCGGAATGCTCTACCACAGGTTGGGCACAGATAGTCTGTGTGAATATTTGGGGTGGATATCCCAAATTTGCACATCTTGCGTTTACTTTGTGCTGTCTCAATTCTGCTTTGCTCAAAGAGCACAGTGCCTTTTGTTATGTAGGCATGCCATACTGACAGGTCCTGTGCCAATGTCTCCCATGTTGCACAGTCAAATCCAAAGTTCTTGAGAGAGACTTGAGAGTGGCTTTGTATCGTTTCTTCTGGCCACCATGTGATCACTTGCCTCATGCAAGTTCTCCATAAAATAGTCTTTTTGGCAAACATACATTTGGCATTTGAACAACGTGACCAGCCCATCAGAGTTGCGCTCTCTGAAGCACAGTTTGAATACTTGGCAGTTCAGCTCGAGCAAGGACTTCAGTGTCTGGTACCTTATCCTGCCAGGTGATCCTCAGAACCTTTCCAGGACAGTTCAAATGGAAACGATTCAGTTTCCTGTCATGGTACAGGTAGACTGTCCATGTTTCACAGGCATACAACAATGAGGTCAGCACAATGGCTCTATAGACTTTCAATTTGGTAGTCAGTCTAATGCCTCTTCTCTCCCAAACTTTTCTTCAGAGTCTCACAAACACTGAGCTAGCTCTGGCAATGCATGCATCAACCTAATTGTCAACATGCACATCCCTGGAAAGTACACTACCAAGGTAAGTGTATCCATAGCATTCAAAACTTCTCTATTTGTTGTAACCAATGGTTCCATGTATGGATGGCGTGGTGGTGGCTGATGGAGCACCTGTGTTTTTTTGGTGTTAATTATTAGGCCAAAATTAGCACAGGCAGCAGAGAATTGATCCATACTTTGTTGCATCTCAGCTTCAGAGGCTGCACTGAGTGGACAATACTCTGCAAACAGAAAATCATGCACCAACACTCCTTTCACTTTGGTCTTGGTTTGTAGCCTTTTCAAATTGAAGAACTTATCATCAATATGGTAGTTGACCTTGATGCTGTGTTCATCTTCATTGAAAGCATTTGTCAACATGGCTGAAAACATCATGCTAAAAAGCATGGGAGCAAGCACACAGTTCTGTTTCCCTCCATTGGTGACTGGGAAGGCACGAGAGCTTTGTTATTATCCAGAACCCGGGCAAACATAGCATCATGACATTGACATACAATATTGATGAACTTTTCTGGGCAACCAAATTTTGACATAATTTTCCATTAGACCTTACAACTAACAGTGTCAAAGGCCTTGGTCAGATCCACAAACGTTGTGTACAGACCTCTGTTCTGCTCCTGGCCTTTCTCCAGGCAGCAAACACCATATGGACTGTTCCTCAGCCCTTTCTGAAACCACACTGGCTCTCATATATATGACCATCTTCCAGGTGAAGGATCAGCCTATTAAGGAGAACTCTAGTAAGAATTTTGCCAGCAATGACTAAGAGAGAGATCCCCCTGTGATTGTCACAGGACAATCTATTCCCTTTACCCTTATAAAGGTGGACAATGGAGGCATCCTTGAACTCCTGGGGGATAACCTCCTTTTGCCATAATAATCTGGAAAATTTCAGTCAGCTTTTGTATGAGCAATGGTCCCCCTACCTTGTAAATCTCAGCTGGAATAGAATCAGGACTAGTTGCTTTGCCACATGAAAGGAGCCTAATGGCTTTCAAAATCTCTTCTTCAGTTGGAAGTTCAGCTAAGGAGGGATTGATTTCAACCTGAGGTAAACGGTCAATGGCCTCAGCATTGATTGATGATGGTCTGTTGAAAATACCGTGGAAGTGTTCAGCCCATCTCTCTAGGATCATGGCCTTATCACTAATCAATGTGACTCCATCAGCACTGAGTAGTTGTGATGCACCATAGGTTTTTGATCCATAAATAGCTTTCAGGGAATCATAAAAGCACTTTGGACTGTTACTATCAGCATAAAACTGAATTTCATCTGCCAAAGGACACCAAAAGGTGGAGAGAGTGGACACCAAAGGTGGAAAGAGTCCCAAAAAGGACTTGGCAGCCATCACACCAAAGGTACTGGCACTGGTCCTCCCTGAACACACCCTACACCCCAGAGAGAAGATTCTAGAGATGTTGGGGAGGTAGAATTGACAAGATCTAGCAACTGACCAAAATCCTGGGAATCCTGGAGTATGGGAGAGTGAGAAGAAGATGACTCTGAGGTTGGAAACCTAGGTGACGGAAAGTATTGTGGTGCTATAGAATCAGGAAGACCCGAGTTTGAATTCTGCCTCAGACATTTGTTAGCTGTGTGACCTTGGACAAATCACTTAAACTCTCAAAGCTTTAGCTTCCTCATCTGTAAAATGGGAATAATAATAACACCTATCTCATAGGGCTGTTGTGAGGATCAAATGAGTTAACACACATATGAAAATCATTTTGCAACTATTAAAGTGCTATATATAAGTGATAATTACTAATACTAGGGAAATTTAGAAGAGTGATAGGTTTTGAAGAAAAGTCACTAATGCTATTAGGGGCATGCTGAGTTTGAAAGGCCTACTGAGACATTCATTTGGAAACATCTAATAGGCAGTTGATGAAAAAGAATTAGTATTCAGGAGAGAAAATAGGGCTAGTTATAGGTTATCTCCCCCAATAGAATGCTTGAGAGTAGGAACTTTTTCATTTGTGTCTTTGTCTCTCCAGTACCCAACTCAGTGCCAATACATGGTAGTAGCTTAGTAAATATTTGCCAGTAAGTCAATTGGTACATAGATTTGGATGTCCTCTGCATAGAGATGATAATTAAGCCCATGAGAACTGATGAGATCACTGGGAGAGTGTAAAGGGGGAAGAGCCTTGGGGTACACCAGTAATTAAAGCATGTGATTTGCATGATGAACCCTCAAAGAAGACAGAGAAAGGGTAGTAGTAGAGATAGAATGAGAATCAAATGAGCAGTGTCACAAAGTCCCAGAGAGGAGACAATATATCAGAAGAGAATTTGATCAACAATGTTGAATACCATGAAAAGGTCAAGGAGAATGAGGATTCAGAAAAGGTCAGCAGATTTGACCTTTAAGAGGTCATTGGTAATTTTGGAGAGAGGGGTTTCAGCTGAATATTGTTAAGAGCCTGATTGTGAAAGTTTGAGAAGTATGTGAGAGGACGGGGAGTGGAAGCAATAAATATAGACACTCCTTTAGGGGTTTGGAGCTGAAAGAAGAGAAGTAGGATAATAGCGAAGGTCCAACAATGGGCTTTCTTTCAGGATGGGGGGAAACCATGGACATGATTGTAGTGAGTAAGGGGAGGAACCAGTAGCTAGAATGGCAGTTGGATGGTAATGGTGGCAGTCTGCCAGAGGACAAAGAAAGGAGTAGGATCAAGGGTATTGATAGATGTAGAGGGTTTGGTTTTAGCAAGAAGGGCCACTTTTTCATCAGTCTAGAGTAAAGGAGAAGAGAGTGGGCTTTGAGATTTGGAGAAGAGAGGAACAGAAATGTTACCCAGAATGGCTTGTACGGAAAGTCTGAGGCAAAGATCTCAGTAGAAAGGAGGTGGAAGGGGGTCAAGGAGAGAAGGGAAGGTTTGGAATAGTTGCTGTAGGGAGAGTGATAGAAATGCAACAGTGGGATAAGTAAAAGCTTTCATCTGTTGCATCTAGAGCCCAGCTGAGAGTAGATAAGATACATCCCTAGTGGACCTAGGCAGTGCCCTTGTATGTCTTCCTCTAGCTTGATTCAGAAGCACAAGAGGGATCAAGGAGGTAAGTGGTAGAACTTACCTAGGACTGGGATCTTGTATGTGCTCTGTTCTGTAACTTCAGACCATTATGAAAAGAATCAATGAATACTTTCCCTCCTGGATGAAGACTGAGAAAGTTGCTTCCCTCCACATTCAAAATCGGTGGTTATTGCCAAACAGGGCTGACAACATGACTGTCATGTCCTGGCTAAGTCTGGCAGACATTTGATTAACTGCAATTTCCAGAACAGGAAGGATGCACATTTTTACCTTGCGTTTCCATCCATAAGCTACTCAGGGCAGAGATAAACAGCTTTGGAGAGAATTTTCTTTTCTTTTCTTTTCTTCTCTTTTCTTTTCTTTTCTTTTCTTTTTTTTAAATGGTAGCTTGATTTTGCTGCTTTGACAGATTCTTCCTGCAAGGGAGTCCATACTTGGATGGCATCACAGTACAAAGTCACCTCCTGGTGGAAGTCTCCCCAGTGAGCTCATTGTGGTTCATGCTTCAGCTATGGTAGGTCAGTTACTTACTCGTTCCATTGGATTTTGCAAGTCATTGAGATGATTGGTGCCTGGAGCAGGTTTTTGTTAGTGCCCCCTGAGGCTCAGGAGAGCCCTTGCAGCCTAAAAAATTGAGTAGAGACAAATTAAATGATAATATCACACCTGCTCTGATCAGTAATTTTAGACTTTAATGAAAAAACAATGAACTACTTACCCTTCTTGATGAGCAGGCTGCTTTCCCTACTCCATTTGAAGTCTATTGCTGCTTCTGCCGAGGTTAAAAATTAAAAGCCAGTAATGCCCCCATAAGACAAAGAGCTTCCCCAAGAAAGAAAAGAGGCAATTAACAACAGATCATTTTCTGACATGGTTTTGCCTTATCTCATTGGCAGTGACTTTGGGGAAGTTTCTTTACCTTAAATCCTACCAGCCCCTTGTTCTGGAATATCCTTTTTATAGAATTATACATTTAGGGACCCACTCATTTTACAGATGAGGAAACTGAGATAGAGAAGTTAAAGAACATACACAAAGCTGATAAATGCCTGAGGCAGGATTTGAATTCAGATTCAATGCTCTACCCACTGTTCCACCTAGCTGCCTCCCACAGATTTTCTTCAGTCAACAGAACATTTTGAAAGTTTTTGTGGTCTGGAATAAAATATAAAGGAGAAGCATCACAGGGTAATGTAGTGCATAGATGAGTAATGTTGGAGTCAGTGACATCTAGGTTGGGATCTGACTGACACATATTGGCTATGTGAACCTGGGTAAATCATTTTATTTCAGTCAGTTGTTTTTCCTTAGTGGGAACATTTTTCACACTGATAGTTCCCTGTCCCTGGATCACAGATCCAGGTTCATTCATTCTCTCCCCCTCTCCCCGTCTCCCTCCTCCCTCCTCCCTCCCTCCCTCCCTCTCTCTCTCTCTCTCTCTCTCTCTGTCTCTCTGTCTCTCTGTCTCTCTCTCTCTGTCTCTGTCTCTCTCTCTCTCTCTCTCTCTCTCTCTCTCTCTCTCTCTCTCTCTCTCTCTCTCTCTCTCTCTCTCTCTCTCTCTCTCTCTCTCTCTCTCCACACACACAGTCAATTAATGGTAGAACCACCCGACAAAATGCCGCAATTTCTATTTCCTTGTTCTTCTTGCTTTTCCACGTTATCTCACCCATGTAGTCTCTGAATTTCAGGAGCTCCAATGGAGCTGTGTTCAGTTTCAGAATGGGAGAAACCTAAAACCTCTGACCTCTCGATAAATATTTTTTTTTTAGGTACAGGCCTATGATTGATTTCATGATATGGGGAACTTCTGGAGAGAAAACCTCTTCTTTTGCTCCAGATGGGTAAATTTGTTTCTGAAAGAGCCTCCATTAGATCATGAGCTCCTAGAGGATAGGAATTGTTTTTGCTTTTCTTTGTATCCCTGCCCTTAGCATAGTGCCTGATGGGTAATAGGGACTTCAATACATGTTGACTTGCTCTTCAATTTATCATGATAAATAACTGCAGGGGACTGGAGGAGGAACTAAGGTTATGGTTATGAGATTTTTTTTCCCAAGCTCACCTAGCCAGTGTGTGTCAGAGGTGGGGCTTCCAGACCCGGTCTTCCTAAGGCTAAGGCTGCTTCTTTTATCCTGTTCCCAAGTACCACTTGACCTAATGCCCTTACATGTAAGAAAACTGAGGGCCAGGAGGAGTGACTTACCCAAAGTCACAAAGTCAGTAAGTGGCAGAGCCAAGAGAAGAATCTAAGTCTTCTGATTTCACATTATCAGCTCTTTCTAATCCATTCTTCCTTTCCAGCTACAAGGCAGGAACTCTGACTAATACATATTTTGTGTTGCCTCGAAATCATCATTGGGTAGATAGTAGATAAGAAATAGACACTTACTGATTAATTTTCTTGGAAGCAGACAGTGATTTTAGTCTCTCATGAGTCAAAAAGGGCAACCAAAATCACAAACTGGATACAAATTGTTGATTATAACAATATTTCTTGTTCTTGTTTGTTAACCTTGCTCAGTTTATCTACAAAGAAGGAATTAAGTACTTAACTGTATTATGTGCCAAGTGCTTTATAAATATTCTCATTTAATCCTCGCAATAATCCTCGAAGGTTTTTTGTTCAGTCATTTTTCAGTCGTGTCCAACTTTTTCATGACCCCATTTGAGGTTTTCTTGACAAAGATACTGGAGTGGATTGCCATTTCCTTCTCCAGCTCATTTTACAGATGAGGAAACTGAGGCAAACGGGTGAAGTGACTTGCCCAGGGTCATGTCGGACATTAGATTTGAACTCCAAGAAGATTCATCTTCCTGACTAGGGACCCACTCTCTGCACTGTACCCCCTAGCTGGCCTAATCCTGGGAGGTAAATGTTGTTATTATCTCCATCTTGCAGGTAAAGTGACTTGCCCAGGGTCACACAGCTTGTAAGTGTCTGCAGCTGTATTTGAATCTGGGTTTTCCTCGGTCCAGGTTCAGTACTCTATCCATAGAGCTACCCAACTACCTCTATAACCACTTGTACTTAAAGAGGGGCTAATTTCCAGCAATGAATAACAATGGGCACATTTCATTAATGAGTGTCCGCTATCATCCCTTCTATTTTGAACTTTGAACTATTTGTTTGGATGCCTCCCTTGGAGTCTTTAGTGCCTGGCAGTAAATGATAATGTATTTGGATTTCTTTTTAAGTAACTTTACATTTACACAACTACAACCCCCAGCAGGTAGCCTCAGTCAATATTTTCACATGCCTAACATTTGAAATAAAGACCCAGGCCTTTCTTTGGATAACAAATGATTGTCTTCACAATAGAATTACAAATGGAGTCTTAAATAATGGATGTTTTAATTGTTCTCTCTCCAGAGTAATCTTGGGGAGACAGAATACCCTAAAGCATACAGGTAAAGAGTTGGCTAGGGAAATCAAAAGGGAGAACTGGACACATTATTTCCAGTTTATTTAAGACAAACCTGTATGTGTTCCTTCCCATCTTTCCCCAATAGAGAACTACCTGCTGTATCTTTTGTTCCATCCCACTTCAGGGAATTTATCAATGATAACTGTGCTGTGCTGTGGAATATTATAACTTTTATTATTATACCTTTCCCTTTCCCCAAATCTCTACCCCTATACCTCCTCCCCCCACCAAAAAGAAAAAATGTTCAGCTACCTAGAGACAAGAAAAGTACCCTGACTAGAGTTTACCCCTATGCACGTTTCTGTTTTGATCAATCCAAATCTTACCTGTTCTTTGAAGTCCAGATCAAAGTCCTCTTCCTCCTTGAAGCTTTCTTTGCTGAATTTTATGGTCCCTGAGTCTAGCCACCACATTTTACAGGTGAGAAAACTGAGGTCCAGAGAGGTTATATGACTTGCCCAGGGTCACATAGCTAGTAAGTGACAGAGATGGGATTTTAACTCAGGTTTTCCCAACTTCAACTCTGGTACTCTTATCTAATAGGGACCTTGATGCCTCTACCCATTGATTACCTCTTTAGTGACTCCAGCCAGCACAGATTTCTTCCTTTTCTAAGTTCCTGTAGCACCGAGCAGCCATACCAAGTCATTCAGTATTGTCTTCTCGTTTGAGTTGTTAGGGTCTTGTCTTTTGAATCAAACTCTAACTTCTACCATGGCCTTTACTTCTTCTTCATCCACTATAGCACCCTGTACAGGATGAGTGCTTCACAAAAACCTGCTGACTAACTTAGCTGACCTTTCCAGACAGACTCCCCTTTGCTTAGGACAGGTAGGGAAAACTGAAGCCTCTCCCACTGGTACCCCCCATCCCTCACCCTTAACCTCCCATGGGTTCATGAATGTTAAGTCAGCCTTCCTGAGGCTCTCTAGCTAAATGGAAAGAGCCATGACTTTGAAGTCCTAAACTTTTTATTGGATCAGAGTCCAAATCCTGTGTAGGCGACCTCCTAGCTGTGTGACCTTAGGTAAGTCACTGCTTGTCTCTGAATCTCAGTATGTAAAATGGTGGGGGAAGTGGGTGGGGGTAAACTGGGTGACCTATAAAGTTCCTTCTAGCTCTAGACATATCCCTTTCCAGCAGAATAAATGTGGGGATAACTATGGTTGAAACAAAAGTGGGCATCTGCCATGTTGCTTCTGGCATCTGCCATGTGTTTGTCTAGGAGACAGAAACCCAGCTTGCAAGGTGTCACTGTTACCAGGACAAAGAACCCTTAGTGATTGAGACAGAATATTCCCAATATTCAGTGGAGTCAGTTTTAACTTTTTCCACATCTGACTCCTCCCCTTTCTGTCCTATATCTGGACCTATGTCTTTGCAGTGCCCAGTGATGTGCATAGGGCTTCTCAAGTTCTCTGGGATGTGCTGAGAGGAGGAGAAAGTTGATGAGACAACTTATAACTCCCTTGTCCTTTGTAAGCATTTTTAGCCTGATCTTTGCTTTTTACGTTTTTCTGGAGCTGAGTCAACACTTAGGAAGGTCCTTGATATATACTCTCCTGAACATGAAAATTTACAGGGCCGTATGACTTGAGAGGAGAATGCCAGGAGAGAAGGCAAGTTCAAATCTCACTAAAACCAAGTGTAGTTACACTGTGAGGAGAGTATCTTACCTTCCACTTACTCTGGATCCCCAGAGTAAGGCGACTATATCCTGTGATGCTTCTAGGGGTAACCCTGAGGAATTGGGCGTGAGTGGGAAAAGGCTCTATTGTTATAGCTCTAAAGCCCTTACTTACCCCTGTGCTTCTCAGCAAGATTATCAATTGAGAATCAATTTAGTCAGCAAGGCTTTTAAAGAACTTCTAGAAAAGGGGGTAATTACTAAAATAGCCACTAGGTGGCATTGTAGATAGAGCGCTGGTCCTGGAGTCAGAAAGACCTGAGTTCAAATGTGACCTTAGAAACTAGATATGTGACCCTGGGCAAGTCACTTAACCCTATTTGCCTCAGTTTCATCATTGGTAAAATGAGCTGGGGAAGAAAATGACAAACCACTCCAGTATCTTTGCCAAGAAAACCCCAAATGGGGTCACACAAGAGTCAGACACAACTGAAATGACTCAACAACAACCGACATAATCCAGTAAGAATAGTTATTATAAAATATCTCTCCACCAAAGTCTGTGACACACTGTCCCACCAGTAAAAGTGAGCTTAAACTTAGAGAATATAAGTGGCAACTGGGAGACTCCCAGCTCCTGGTCAGTGGAAACCTTTTTCTTCCTTTTCTGGGGAGTGAAAAGAAGGTCCCTTTAAGCATGGTGTAGTTTCTTTTCTAGGCCCTTTGTAAAATTGTGAATCCGGATCCAATCTGCCTTTGGCTCTGGATACAGACCCTGTCATCAGAAACTAGTGTCCTAAGAGATGGGGGGAAGATGGGAAGTCCAGAATCTTCTGGACCCTTCAAAACTCATATCATTCTCCTTCAGCCAAGGTCAGGAAGAGAGGGGGGAGAGAGAAGACCAA
This sequence comes from Notamacropus eugenii, assembly GCF_028372415.1. Taxonomy (NCBI): domain Eukaryota; kingdom Metazoa; phylum Chordata; class Mammalia; order Diprotodontia; family Macropodidae; genus Notamacropus; species Notamacropus eugenii. The sequence goes on from NC_092874.1 coordinate 89,870,871, forward strand.
GGTCAAGGGCATGACCAAATTTCTCTCCTCCTCCTCTTCCTCTTCTCCTCCTCATCTTCTTCCTCCTCAGACTCTTCAAAGGATTTAGCTGGAACTCTCTTCTCTCAAGTCTGAAGATTTGCCATACTCTCCAATGTTTTGGTTTCTTAATGGTCCTCACTTTCACAGATGACCACCCCTGGGGCATGACTAAATTTACAAAGTCAATTTTAACACTTTTCCTGCCAAGTTCACTCCAAATTCACCCAAAGACTTTTCGCACTTAATCTAAGGTCTTTGACTGGTTGGTTGATTGAAACTTGTTCTTGCCTTCCTAAGATATTAGAGCATCCAATCACATATTTAAAATGAGGTTATGTTTCTTGATTGATTTACATAGTCAATTCATTCTAATACAGGAAAATTTTACCTTCTGTAACATTACAGATCCATCATCAAGCATTTATTAAGTGCATACTATGTGCTAAATACTATGCTCAATGTTTACAGTATAATGTTTACAATTTACAATGTTTACAGTATAGTGTTTACAGTTTACAATGTTTACAGTTTAAATTAACACATACTATAGTACTAAACACTATGCTCAATGTATCAGTATGATGTTTACAGCGTACAATGTTTACAGTATAATGCTTACAGTTTAAGCTAGCACATGCTATAGTACTAAACACTATGCTCAGTCCTAGAGATAGATACAAGCAGAACAGAATCTGCCTTCAAAGAGCTTCTGTTCTATTTGGGGAAGATTGCGTTATATCAAGATCTCTTGTCCCAATTCTAGTAAATGCAGAATAATACACCATAGCTACAAAATCATTTTGGAAGATAGAGCATTTAGCAGCTGAGGTGGGGTGCGAAAAGGCAGCAAAGGGCTTGAGCTGCCTCTTGTACCAAAGGAAACAGAATAAGAAGTGATGTACAAGCAGACTTCAGAAAATCCTGGAAAGACTTATATGAACTGATGCTGAATGAAGTGAGCAGAGCAAGGAGAACATTATACACAGAAACAGCCACAGTGTTCAATGACTGATTTTGAAAGACTTAGCCCAGCAATGCAAGGACCTAAAACAATTCCAAAGGACTCATGATGGTAAATGCCAGCTATGTCCAGACAAAGAACTATGGAGTATGAATGCAAAGCGGAGCATACTATTTTCTTTTTTGTTTATTTTCTTTCTCATGGTCTCTCGCATTCATTATTATTCTTCTATGCAACATGACCAATGTGAAAATATGTTTAATAGGAATGTGTATGTAGAGCCTTTATCAAATTCCATGCCATCTGTGGGGGGGAGAGGGGAGGAATGGGGAGAAAATTTAAAACTTATGTGACATTCACTTTGTAAAACTAAAAATAAATAAATTTTAAAAATTAAAAAGAAAGGGAAACAAAATGATTTGTATCAGATAGAACTGTCCTAAGGAAACAGTGTGATATAGGGGAAACAAAACTGGACCTGTAGACAGGATACTTGGGTTCAAATCTTACTTCAGACATTTGCTGTGAATGTCATCTAGGTGTGCAGGGACGGCTAAATTAAGGACCAAGTAAGGATTGGCAGGTTGGAAAATAAGTCAATGAAAGACCCTTTGATGTAACTACAAATGGAGACCCTTAGTAAAAGAAATATTTGTACATAATTGAAAGAAATATATTTTGAAACCTTTGCTTGATAAGATTGCCTCTGTCCCCTTATGAATCCACTAACATAGTAAGAGGGGTATCTGCTGCCTGGGGCCCTGTCATATATAGTGTTTGAGATAAGGCGCTCTGTAAGGCCCATGGAGACACAGATATCAGGTTTCTAATTTGATAAGTATAAACAAACTGTAAGGCACTAATCACAGCAAATTTGAATTCCTGAGATGCCCCAAAGTAAAGATCAAAAGTAGGAGAGGAATCAGCATCTCAGAGAAACAGGATCTAAGAACCAGCATGGAGGAGATAGATTGTCCATGTTGAATTGTATCCTGCGTTGTGTAGACATGTGATTAAATACTCAGGAGATATCTTCCCTGGAGAACTGAAACAAGAATCTTTGAGACAACCTCAAACAGGTATGCCTCACCTCCATCAGGACTGGCTAGCTGTAGACTGTATCTTGGTGGGGGCAGCTAGTGAATAGAATGCCGAACCTGAAATAAGGAAAACTAATCTTCATGAATTCAAATCTGGCTTCACACATAGCTGTGTGACCTTTGGCAAGTCACTTCACCCTGTTGGCCTCAGTTTCCTCATCTGTAAAATAAGCTGGAGAAAGGAATGGCAAACCACTCCAGTATCTCTGCCAAGAAAACCCAAAATGGGGTGTGGAAAATGGGAACACGACTGAAGAATGACTTAACATCCACAACAAGGACATATATGGCTGTTGTGTTATCCATTATTTAGAGAGTACAGCAACTCACTTCTGTTGTCCATCTCTGAGATGGAAGGGGCTGATCATGGCACTCACCTTTGCAGAGCCCAATGTAATGCTTGTCTATTGCCTGAGTGCTATGAACCAGTCCTTCTATACCTCAGCACCCAAGGGTAACTCATATAACCCCAAAGAACCTCAATTTCCTCACCTGTAGAATGTAAAATACTCACCTTACAGGAATATTTGGGGGAGATCACTTTGAAAATTTAGTGTCATATTAGTGTTCTTCCTTGATGCCTCCTAGGGCTATGAAGCTAACCTGGGGATCTAGAATGAGAAATTACAGTTCTCCACTTTATTTTCAAGTCTGCATGTTTCTTCCTAAGCCAGTGTTGGCAAGGGACTGTCCAACTTAATTCAAAATCATGGAATTATAAAGCTACAATACTAACATTTCCATAGCACCAATAAGTGTTATATAAAACAAAACACTTTACAAATTTTATCTCATTTGATTCTCACAACAGTCCTAGGGGTAGACATTATTATTGTCCCGATTTGATAGAGGAAAAAATGGAGGCAAACAGGATTAAGTGTTTTACCCAGGGTCACAAAGCTAGTAAATGTCTGAGGCTGGATTTGAACTCAGATCATCCTGATTCCTGGTCCAGTGCTCTATTCACTGAATCTCCTAATTGCCATAGATATTATCCAATGCCTTCCTCTCCAAGGTTACCTAGAATTTGTTTTATATGTGTTTTGTATACACAGACGTATGTGTACATATGTATGCGTGTATACGCATACATACATATACACACATATTCTCTTCCTCTTTGAGTCTGGAATCAGGAAGACCCCAGTTCAAATAGCCTCAGACACTTACTAGCTGGGTGATCCTGAACAAATCATTTACTCTCTGTTTGTCTCAGTTTTTTCAACTATAAACTGGGTAGAACAATAGCACCTACCTCTCAGGGAGGATCAAATAAGATAATACTTGTACAGCACTTAGCACCATGCCTGGCACATCATGGGCATTAAATCAAGACGTGTTCTCTTCCCTGCCCCACCTCTTTCCCTAAGGGAAAGGATTGTTTTGATTTTGTCTTCATAGTTTCCAGAGCCTAGCCCAGTGCCTGCCCCATAGTGGATCCTTAATGAGTGCTTGCTTGCTTGACTAACTTACAGATGAAGAAATTGGTCTAGATTGCAGAAATGACTTGCTCAAGGTCAAAGAGTTAATAAATGGTTGAGCCAAGAGAGGTTAGAAGACAAAATGGACTACAGCACTCTGCCCAGGCAAGTTATTTCAGACTCTGTGAAACTCAACATTTTGTTTCTCCCAGTCCTGGAACCTTCAGCCTGTCACAGATCATGTCTCTTTCCCTGTTTTTCCAGTTATGTGATCTTTTGGTACCAATGCATATGGTAGCATCACATGGTAGAAAGAACACTGGATTTGGGATCAGAGGACTTGATACTAAATCTATCTTTGTGATCTTCCCAGAGTGAATTCCTCCCTGAGTCTCAGTTTCTTCATCTATAAAATGATGTGGTTGAACAAAATGATTCTCAAAGTACCTTCTATTTTTACAATCTAGGATCTACATTATAGGGTGCCTCTCTGCCCCTCTACCTATAGACCTTCTCTGCTCAGTACCTCGAGGAACCAAACCTTTGACTCCACATGATTAATCCAGTGCCTATGGCCCTCTCTCTGAGGGAAGGAACCAGACCCTCTGGCTTTAGTGTTTCTGATGTTAGAGGACTTTCAGCTCAAGAAGTTTCAGGTGGCATCATGGGAGATCTTTAGGTTGTAGAAGATATTACTTGGCCTTATTCTGGAGCATGACTGGAAGGAGCATTGCAATCCCACACAGGCAAACAGTAGGTAGAAATCATCAATTAAATATCTATGGTTTGATGGTCAGGTTTTACCAAGTGCTTCTTTAGGATGGGAGAATCTCATCTCCTGGCAGGTGAGGAGATTATACAAGGGACCTTCTGCTAGATACTCCTTGCCACATGTAAGTAGAGGCATCTTTTTATATAGTAGTGTGTTGTAACCATTGTTGAGCAGTGATTCCTGGCAAAGTAAACAAAATTTGTCTCTGATGCCCTCCCATCTCATATGTTGCCAGGTCCCCATGGCTACCCAGGGTCCCCCCATAACCCAGCAAGAACTTTCCAGAAGACATCTGCCCTTCCTAGATAATAGCATTCCATTCTCCAGTGCTGGATTTCTTAAATTTTTTGAGTGTCATGGACCCCTTTGGCAAGATGGTGATGCCAATGGAGCCCTTCTCAGAATGATGTTTGGAAGTAATGGAAGGAAATGCTAAATTTTAGTTAGAGGTTAGTTAAAATTAAGATACATATTTTTTCCATCCAAGTTCATAGAAGCCCTGACATGACCTCAAGGGAACTGTGGACCTCAAACCCTCTATAGACATTTATTGAAATTTCCAAAGACATGAAGTTGAGGTTGAATCTCAGAATTTCAGAATTGAAAGGGAATTTGATCTGGTCCAATTCATTCCTGAACAGAAATCCCTTCTTCAACATAGCTCCAAAGTGGTCATCCAGCCTTCTTGGGAAGGCTTCTAGTGAAAGAAATCCACTGCTTGCTGAGGCAGCCTATTTCCCTTGAGAGATTCAATTGTTGAGCAGCTTTTCTTTTTATTAAGTCCTGTTATATCTCTCTGTAATGTCCTCTTAATGCTCCCAGTTCTGCCCCCTGGGGCTAATTAGAACACATTTAATTTGTCTTTCATCACTCAAACGCTTGAAGTTGGCTATCATGCTTTCTCTTCTCCAGGAGGAATTTTCCCAATTTCTTCAGCTGATCCTCACGTGTCATGGAACAACCAGAACTAAATATGACTCACCAGATGGGAAGACAGGACAGAAAAAGGCTATCACCACCTCCTTATTCTTAGATACTGTGCCTTTCTTAATGCAGACTAACATAGCACCATCTTTTTTTGATGACCAATTCACATTACTATCTTGTATTGAGCTTGGATCTCTCTGTCTCTGTCTCTCTCTCTTTCTCTGTGTCTCTCTCTGTCTCTCTATCTCTCTCACTCACTTTCTCCCTCTCCCTTTCTCCTCCCTCCTCCCTCCATCCATTTTTCCATCTAGCTATCTATTCATCTTAATGAACTTTTGTTCAGTTGTCCCATTCTCCATCACCTTAATGCTTACAAGGTTGACTTTCTGAATGCAAAGTGTTAGCATTTACACTTATCTCTTTTTTTAAAAAAAATAATTAATTTATTTGTTTTCAGTTTTCAATAATCACTTCCATATGTTTTAAATTTTCTCCCCCTCCTCCTTCCCTCCCTCTCCAAGATGACTCACAATCTTATATGGGTTCTACACATACATTCTTATTAAACACATTTTCACATTAGTCATGGTGCATAGAATTTCTGAATTAAAATTAATGAGAAAAACCATGAGAAAAACCAAACCAAACCAAAACATAACCCAAGAGAAAATAGTCTGCTTCATTCTGTATTCTGATTCCATAGTTCTTTCTCTGAATGTGGATGGTATTTTGCCTCAAGAGTTCTTTGGGAATGTTTTAGGTTGTTGCATTGTTGTGAAGGGTGTAGTCTATCAGAAACAGTCCTCACACACTGTGCTCATTACTGTACATAATGTTCTCCTGGTTCTGCTCATTTCACTCAGCATCAGTTCATATAAGTCTTTCCAGGCTTTTCTGAAGTCCACCTGTTTGTCATTTCTTATAGTGCAATAGTATTCCAAGACATTCATATACCACAACTTGTTCAGCCAATCCTCAGTTGATGGGCATTCCATCAATTTCCAGTTCTTGGCCACCACAAAAAGAGTTGCTATAAATATTTTTGTACATATTGGACCTTTTCCCATTTTTATGATCTCTTTGGGATACAGCCCTAGAAGTGATATTGCTAGGTCAAAGGATATGCACATATTTATAGCCCTTTGGGCATAGTTCCAAATTGCTCTCCAGAATGGTTGGATCAGTTCACACCTCCACCAGCAGTGGATTAGTGTTCCAGCTCTCCCACATCTTCTCCAACATTTGTCATCTTCTTATTTTGTCATGTTAGACAAGCTGATATGTGTGATATGCTCCCTCAGAGTTGTTTTGATTTGCATCTCTCTAATCAATAGTGATTTAGAACATTTTTTCATATGACTATAGAAAGCTTTAATTTCTTCCTCTTAAAACTACCTGTTCATATCCTTTACCCTTATTTGTATTAAATTTCATCTTATGTCATTTACAGCCTATTAAAACCTTGTTCGATCCTAGCTCTGTCACCTAACATTTTATCCTTCTGAGTTTTGGATCACCTGCAAATTCAATAGACAAACTATACCTTTATCCAGGTCAGGACGTTAAATTTGAAGTCAGAGGTATTGATTTTGACTCAGTTGAGTTTGGCCTGGCTGCAATTTATTACATCTGTGACCTTGAATCATTTAACCTCTCTGAACGCTCCATTTTCTCATTTGGAAAATGAAGGGATTTGAATAGATTACCTCTGAGGTCACTTCCAGCTATGATTATTTGATCCCCATTTTTCCTAGGACTCTGTATGCACTTATAGGAGATCATGTCCTAGACTTAGAGGAAGGAGAGAAAATGTACTTTCTTGCTTGCCATAGCTTTTGAGTAAACATCCCTTTGTAAAAGCTAATAGTTGATGTTAATTGGTTCATTGATATTAAGAAATATCAACTGATCAATTGATATTGAGGGAAACACACTGAATGAAGGCTTGTGAGTAGTAGAAATACCCAAACAAGCAAATCACTCATTTAATGGCCATGGCAGGAAGACAAATACCCACAGCCGATTACCGCAAAATTCCCTGTTCTGGAAACAAGATCCTCAGATCTTGGTTGCTCTTGTTAGGAGTACCATGGATTCCCCTGGAGACCTGCTTTGTAGGAGAGTAGGTGTGGTTGTGGGGCTGAGAACATTATCATGGACCCCTCAGCCTGTCCTCAATCCTCCCCATTCGCCCTCTAGTTGTGCTTAGAACTTCCCTTCCCAGACAAATCAGTTATACCCATTGTGAGTGACTATAGGCTTCATGCCAGGAATAGCTGACATTAGTCCACTCTGAAGAGACCCTGTAAGTATCTCTTGGAGCCTCCTTGGATACAGAGGGCAAAAGCTATTATAGCGACAAGCCAGGAATAGCAATTCCTAATCTAAAGGGGGAATGAAATCGAGTCTTCATCATCTTCAACAACTATCGAGAATTGTCCTGGTAGTTTATATGCAGAAAGTTTCCTCCAGCCTGCAATAGATTTTTTTTCTCCTAATGTTATTTTCCAGATGTTTTCCTCCACGAAGGTTGTGGAAGAGGGAGGGGAGGGAAGTGCATTTACTTCATTAGTGTTCCTGCTATCATTTTTTACTTATGTAAAAATTCATTTTGGCAGAGGCTGCAGCATCTGTTACATTTTTACCTGGGCCTCAAGGGCAAAGGTTCTTACCTTTCCAGTCTCAAATTATTGTGCATAAGTATTTTCTTTGCCTTTCTGGGCTTCAACAGCAGGCAAAGGCATCTGGGAATTAACGGGTGGCTCTGCTTTTTTCACCAGGTCAACAGACGGCTCTCTCAGACTCGCAATGGATTTGGCAGCTGGGAGACACCTGAAGGCAGTTGTGTCCGCTAGGGTCTGGACTCTACTTTGCATCACATGTGACTCCTTGTGTATCCACATGTGCATATACACAAATACACACACACATACACACACACACAACCTTGCAGCAATCTCATGTCCACCAAGGATCCCATTTCATTGAATTCCTGACAGTCCAGCCTCCAAAGTCAGGGTTTTGAGCTAGGAATTCTCTTTCCCTGTGGAGCAGCTCTTTTAATTGGGGCCATATTTGGATGTGGGAAGTGTCAGCAATTTTCTTTCTGAGAATTCAGGCCTCCCTGGAAATCCCACAGTCTGTAATATCTGTTGGTTTCCAACATGAGTGTGAGTTTTTCTGGTTTGATTTTTTTTTTTTAATCAGCAGATTTGAAGGTGGCCTGGGAAAGAATTCATCCATGATAATATGGCAATCTCTATTGCATAATTAACTTGACCTTCTGGTGACAAACTCAGATCATTTAATTTTCAAAACTTCCAGTTTTAGGGGCACAGAAAAACAAATTTGAATCCCAGATTCTTGCTACCTAGATGAGTAATTCACTACCTGGAATTTTCTCATATGTTAAAATAGAATTTCTTTGGGGGAAAGGAGAATATTAATCCTAGTGTTTTGTTACACCACAAGAAATCCCATTTCAGTTTGGGCAGGGATAAGGAGGAGCTATAATGTAAAGATTCATAGGCAAGGAATTGCCTCAAGTCTTTAATTGGAGGTAGGAGAAAAGAGAGAGAAAGAAGGATGGTAATAAAAGGAAGGAAGATGAGAGAGCAAAAAAGGGGAGGGATGAAAGAAGGCAGAGGAAAGGTAAGAAAGAAATAAGAGGAGAAAAAAGAAAAAGGAAAAGGAAAGGTGAGAAAGAAAGGAAAGGAAAAGGAGAGAAAGAAAAGTAAGAAAGAAGATAGAAGGAAGGTAAAAAAGAAATGAGGGGAGAGAAAGGAAGATAGAAGGTGAGGAAGACAGCAGAGAAGAAGGAAAGAAGAGATTAGAATGGAGAGGAAGGAAAGGGGAAAAAAAGAAAGCAAAGAAGAGGAAAGGAAAAAGAAAAGATGCACAAATGTTCTAATAGCCAGCAGGGGGCGCCGACACCGTATAATCAAAGTTAGGACACTAAACTGTATAACAAAAAACAATTAAATTGATATAAAAAGCTGGGCAGTTACTACCTTCTTTCCCACAGCCTAAGCTTCTGGGGGTAATTTCAAGGAGGTAATGTTTGTGAGCATGAGATTCTAGAAGAACCTGTGGCCAAGGAGCCCATCTGCCTTGTTTTGTGGCTTCCACAAAATGGAAGTGTTGGATCAAAATGGAAAGCGGTTTCTCTCTGCCAAAGTGGTTAGGAAGCCTTTCTTGTTGCTAAACCATATCTAGGTCACCAGGAGGCAGTTTTGGGGATGTTTGAAAAACATTCCAGGGAAATTCACTATTCTACCTGGAGAAAGATAGGAGAAACTTCAAATAGTAGAGCAAAAAAGCCTTGCTGGAAACCATAACCAGAATACTCAGCCAGGGAACCTGCTGAATGACACCAAATCAGCTCACAAAGTAATTGAAATAGCTCAGCTGGGAGAACATTAGTCGGCCAGCCTGGTTTGATCCCGGGTTTGGGCAATTGGTGTTTGGCGGCAGCATGGCATGATTCCAGTGCCAGATTGGGAGTGAGAGGAATCGGTTTCAAGTCTCACATCAGCTACTTAGTATTTGTGTGACTGCACACAAATTCCGTAACCTTTCTCAGTCTTAGTTTCATCAGTCAAATGAGAGGATTGGCCTATCTTATTAATGACCCTTCTACCTCTAAATCTCTAATCCCATAAATCTCAATTAGTTAATTAATTAGAAGACCCATTACTTTTAAATTGAGTGTTCATTTTCTTTTACTCCCGGTTCTCTTTCCTCACCTCAGTGAATAACTGTGTTATTTAAGGAAGTTTAGAAGGCAAAATCTATGGGAGACCTGATTATTGACAAAGGATTTGAAGAGCCATCATGTAGAAGAATCACTAGTGTTAGGTTCAAGTTCTCAAATGTGTCCTTAGGATGATGGGAGTCTCAGAACATGTAGACATATCAGAAATACACATGAAGTTTTCTTTGAAACGTTTCATCATAGTCTCATCCCTTAGCACTGAGGCCTGGACATTTTGGGACAAAAACAAGACACACAAGACTTTGAGGGAAGAGGCAGACAAATACGCAATCTTCCTCAAGTGGACTGGGGAGAAGATATGCAAGCATGCCCATTCCCTTCCTTAGAAAGCTGGGATGAGACAGCTTCCAGCTCAAGACTGAGAGTATCATCCAGGTTTAACTCTTACTCTGTGAACATTCCAAACCTCCTAAAGAAACAAAAGTCAGGAATGCTGCTTAAATCTTTGAGCACTAGTAACTGCCCCTTATTTTCTTTGAATATCTAACTGTACTCATGATGGTAACACAGTGCTATGAGTTGCTTGGCTCTGTCTTTTATTTTAGTGCTGACTCAACCACAGGTCTCAGTTTTTTCATCCTTGACTGTTGCTAACCACTTTTATAAGAACACAATTGACATCATATTTCCTTCTAACTCAACTTCCTTCCCATACTATTCAGCCATCTCTGAAAAGAAATAGGAGATTTGGCTTATTAACAATAGACTTGATAGGCAAGGTCATGAAGTTAATTCCTTGATTTCCTTGCTTCTGTGGGCACAATCTACAACTGGTTAACTCTAGAAGTTGTTGTAGTTTAGTTGATTAATTGTATCCCACTCTTTGTGAGTCCATTTGTGGTTTTCTTGGCAAAGATACTGTAGTGGTTTGACATTTCCTTCTACAGCTCATGTTACAGAAGAGGAATTGAAGTGAAGGATTAAGTGATTTGCCCTGGGTCACACAGCTAGTAAGTATCTGTGACTGAATTTGAATTTAGGAAGATGAATCTTTTTGAGTCCAAGCCCAATACTCTATCCACTGTGCCACCTAGCTTTGAAGCTCAAGAGGATCCATTGTACTCCAGAGATAAGCAAAAATCACAAATCAGGGCTTTGATGATTATTTTTTCAATTGTTCAGACTCAAGAAAGTGATAGGAAAAATGCAAATTAAACTTTAAAATGTCAGGGGTACATTTTTTCTTGGGAGAGCCAGTTGTTAAACATTTACTGCAATAGCTTATTGCTGATTAGCTACTTCCCATACTTCACACAACTCATAACCTCACAGGCACCTCCATTTAGAGCTGGAAGTGACCTCAAAAGCCACCTAGTCCACTTTCATTCTAGAAATAAGGAACCTGAAGTTTCAGAAGGTTAAGTGATTTGCCTAAGGTCTCATAGCTAGTAGGTGAGAAACCTAAGATCGAACTTGTATCCTCTGTCTTCAAATCTAGCACTCCTTCCCGTGCATTACATTTTCTGAGACTAAATTATGTAATTTGATATTCTATGCTCGGAACTCTCCTTCCTATGATTATCTCTTGTCCCCCTTCTCTTAACGGGATGCATTAGTAATAATGACCATTTCAATTATGTTCTATTTCCCATTTGTACTGTCAGGGTCTTAAGGCAGCTAGGTGGTGCAGTGGATAGAGCACCCAGTGCAGGAGTCAGGAGGACCTGAGTTCAAATCTCACCTCAGACACTTGACACTCACTAGCTATGTGACCTTGGACAAGTTACTTAACCTCAATTGCCTCATCCTGGGTCATCTCCAGTCATCCTGATGAATATCTGGTCACTGGATTCAGATGGCTCTGGAGAAGAGGTGAGGCTGGTGACCTGCACAGCCCTCCCTCACTCAAAGCAAAGTCAAGTGCAAGTCATATCATCATTTCTCTGATGGCATGGTCTTCTTTGGCAACAAAGGACAAACACACATAAGTTCTCTCCTACCTTACTTAGGCCATGGTACTAATTACTCTACAGTAAAATGCTAAAAATTATTTTGGTAGTTACAAGGAGACAGATTTGTATCAATATTAATTTTTCCAATACTCATAACTAATACATAATACAAAATTATGCAGGAGCAGTTTCTGTTGTGTACCCATGCTTTCTGAGCCAAGCCCCCATTTCACCGCCAAGATCTGCCAAGTAGACTGGAAATCTTAAAGCCTCTATTGCCTCTGTCTGTGGTTCAAATGAGCTGGTTGCCCTTGTGAACTAATCTGAAGCAAAGAAGACTTCCCACAACTTGGGCCAGTTTTTCTACCTATTGTCTGAACTTCGACAAAGTCTCCATAATCTTTAGCTTTCAGAAAATCTTGGAAGTTGGGAAGGTTTCAGCCTCTCTCACTAATAGTGGAAAGACATCAAAATATAGTGGAAAGAGCACTGGGTTAGGAATCAGAGACTTTGCATCACATGAAGATGGAATCACAGAATTTGAGATTGGAAGGGTCCTCAGCAATCATCTAATCCAACCCACTCACAAAAGGAATAACCATCCAACCATCCAACAAGTGAACTAGGTACTGCTTGAAGATTTCCAAGGGCTGAGAACCCACTCCCTGTTCAGGCAACCCATTTTACTTTCGAACAGATCAAATCATTTAGAAGTTCTTTTTATCAAGCCTAAATGTGACTCTGAAACGTGCACTGATTGTTTCTGATTCTGCCTACTGGAGCCCAGCAGAACAAATCCAATCCTTCTGCCATATGGCAGGCTTTCAGATACCTTCACTTGGTTGTTGTATGCTTTGCCATTATTTTCTTTTCCAGGCTAAACTGTCCCCATATGACATGGTTATGTTATGTTAAGGCTCTTCAGTATCCTTGTTGGCCTTCTATAGACACTCGCCAGCTTTTCAATGTTGTTCTTAAACCACGTGCCCAGAACAAAACACAATACCCTAGATGAGGTCAGATGAGGCTAGAGTACACTGGGTATCTCTCACCTCACTAATCCTGGAAACCATGCATGTCTCCATTAATGCCCCCAAATCACATTAGCATTTTTGTCTGACAAATCACCGTGCTGACTCATATTGAGCTGTCAGTCCATTAAAAACCTAGCCTACTTGGATGCTTTTCAGAAGAACTACTTCTCCCTATGCCTTACCCACCTCTTATATGTAAGGAAGTTGATTTTTTGTACTCACTAAAGTGCTAAAAATTATATTTGTAGTTACAAAGAGACAGATTTGAATCAATATCAATTTTTGCAAAACTTTATATTTGTCCCTGTTGAATTTCATCTTATTAGATTCAGTCCACTGCTCTGGCAGTTCAAAATGCTTGGGGGTCCTGACTTCGTCACCCATTATGTTAGTTACATGTCATCTACAAATTTGATGAACACAACATCCAAGGCTTTATCCAGGCTGTTGATAAAAATAGGATGAGTTCGATCCCAGCTCTGTTATTTCCTGTGTGACCTTAAGCAAGTCATTGGCACTTCCCTGGGTCTTTATTTCCTTACATGTAAAAGGAGGAGGTTAGGCTAAATATTTCCAAATATCCTATGATCCTTTCTTCTGGAGTCTAGGTTTTTTAAAAATGTCCCTTCATTTTTTTTCATTTTTTCATTTATTTTTAAAAATTTAATTAATTTATTTGTTTTCAGTTTTCAGCAATCACTTCAATAAGTTTTAAATTTTCTGCTCCTTCCTCCCTGCTCCTTCTCTGAGACAACATGCAATGTTATAAGGGCTCTACACATACATTCTTATTAAACATATTTTCACATTGGTCATGTTGCATAGAAGAATTAAAATGAATGGGAGAAACCATGGGAAAAACCAAAACAAAACAAAAGATAACAAAAGAGAAAACAGTCTGCTTCATTCTGTGTTCCAATTCCATACTTCTTTCTCTGAATGTAGATGGCATTTTGCATCAAGAATCCTTTGGAAATGTTTTAGGTCCCTGCATTACTGTGAAGGGCCAAGTCTATTAGAAACAGTCCTCTTACACTGTGGCTATTACTGTGCAGTGTTCTCCTGGTTCTGCTCATTTCACTCAGCATCAGTTCATATAAGTCTTTCCAGGCTTTTCTGGTCTGCCTGTTTGTCATTTCTTATAGCATAATAGTATTCCATTACATCCATATACCACAACTTGTTCAGTCATTCCTCAACTGATAGGCATCCCCTTATGGAATTTGTTTTTTTTTAAATAACAGTTCAGATAATATATTAAGGTTGCAGGGTCCCCGCTAAAGGATTTTCTTGGCTCCAAAGAAGTGTCCAAGGAAAGTATGAATGAGTATTGTTAGAAGCATTATAAATGGAAATTCTCACCCTCTGTGAAGTGTTCGGTCAATGTCATGGAAGTTTGCTTCCAACTCCGAGTGTCTGTGATTCCTACTTAAATGTTCTTTGTGCTTTGCAATGAGTTTCCATATTTCTTTTTTCAATAAGCCCTCATATCAATACTGTAAGATTGGATGGGTATTACTATCTTCATTTTACAGGTAAGGAAACTGAGGTTCATAGAGGTTAAATACTTACCATCACTAGCCAATGGTAGAGGAGTGACTGGTAGGACATTTTTCATCATATCATAATTTGGGATTGTTTTCCTGGAAGGTGGTAAGAGAGAGAGAGAGAGAGATTTCTAGAAAAGATGATAGACAGATATGGCTGCAGTCACTTTGTCTTCCAGAATATCTTATTTCCTTTTCCTAAATACATATGTTCCCAGGAAAAAGAGCCTTCCAGAACTCCAGAAAGTTGATCAGCCTTACTAATTTGATGAGTCCCCTAATCACCTTTATGAGGTTATAGCATGAGTCATTATTTGAAAGACTCTAAGGTGCCCTTCCAAATGGAGAGTCTGAGGCACAGAACTGACAGTTGGTTACTAGGAGTTAGCAATGTTGTCTGAGATGATTGAGTGGGATTCAGAAGGATTCCTGAGTTGTCCCTCTCTGTGGTCTATAAAAGTGAGATCATGACACACCAGCTTAGTCTCTTTTAGACCTTTTTTTTTGCCTTCCCCATTCACTAAAGTGACCAACATGCAGTGTTGCAGTTCTGGGAAAGCAAAGTCCATGCTCAGGCATAGTCTTTCCCCAGAAATGTGTATAGGAGTGTGGAAAGAAGTGTAGGAGAATTGCATGTGCTTACATGCAGCCCAAGAGGAACCTGAGAGGGTTTTCCCAGAACAAGAGATAAAAGGAGCCAGGGCCCTGAGAAATTTCCAGCAGTATTAGATGTGTGCTTGTCCACTTAGGCTAAGAGGAGGTATGCCAGTTATGAAGATTGCCTCATGGGGGACCTCAAGTTTGAGAGTTCAGGGAATAAAACCTTCTGGGGTCGGGGTGAGGGTTTCCTGATATTGTATCCAGCTTGGAGAGCAAAGTCATTGAGTTATTTACAAAATAAAAATGAATTTACAATAAATTTCCTGAAAAAAGAAAGAACTTGTGGTGCTGTCAAAGGGTTCAATATCAGAAACTGATATGATTTATAGTGGAAATGACATTAAAGAAGGGATATTACCATCTGCTTTACCATTGACCCCTAAAGACCATTGAAATTTTTTCATCTGACTTGCATCTGAAAGCCTCCTCATATGTTATTTACCCCTATTAGAATACAAACTCTTTGACAGCCTTATTTTTCTATCTGTATCCCTAGCACTTAGAACAGTGCTTTACACGAAGTAAATGCTTAATAAATTCTTTCTTGCTTCCTTCCCTCTCTTTCCCTTCCCTCTTTTCTTCCTTTCCTTCTTTCCCTTATTCATTCTTTTCCTCCTTCTCTCTTTCTTTCCTTCTTTCTCTCCTTCCTTTACTCCCTCTGTCCCTACTTTCTTCCCCTCCTTTTCCTCCCTCCCTTCTTCCTTTCCTTCCCTTCTTCCTTCCATATAATTCTTTTCTAAAAATTTATTTATTTTGTTTTCAACATTCATTTCCAGAAAATTTTGAGTTCCAGATTTTCTCCCCATCTCTCCCCTCCCCCCACCCCAAAACGCCGAGCATTCTAATTACCCCTATCACCAATCTGCCCTCCCTTCTAACATCCCTTCCTTCCCTTATCCCCAGCTTCTCTTTTGTCCTGTAGGGCAAGATAAATGTCTATATCCTATTACCTGTATTTATTATATCCCAGTTGTATGCAAGAACAATATTCAATAGTTGTTCCTAAAACTTTAAGTTCCAACTTCTCTTCCTTCTTCCCTCCCCACCCATCCCCATTGGGAAGGCAAGCAATTCAATATAGGCCATATATGTGTAGTTTTGCAAATGACTTCCATAATAGTCATGTTGTGTAAGACTGTCTATATTTCCCTCCATCCTATCCTGCACCTCATTTCTTCTATTCTCTCTTTTGACCTTGTCTCTCCTCAAGAGTGTTGACTTCCAATTGCTCCCTCCTCCCATTGCCCTCCCTTCCATCATCCCCCCACCCTGCTTATCCCCTTCTCCCCCACTTTCCTGTATTGTAAGACAGGTTTTCATACCAAAATGTGTGTGCATTTGATTCCTTCCTTGAGTCAAATGTGATGAGAGTAAGCTTCACATTTTCTTTCTCACCTCCCCCTTTTTCCCTTCATTGAAAAGTCTTTTTCTTGCCTCTTTTATGAGAGATAATTTGCTCCCTTCCATTTCTCCCTTTCTCCTCCCAATATATTCCTCTCTCACCTCTTAATTTTATTTTTTTAGATATGATCCATTCCTATTCAACTCACCCTGTGATCTTTGTCTCTCTCTCTCTCTCTCTCTCTCTCTCTCTCTCTCTCTCTCTCTCTCTCTCTCTCTCTCTCTGTGTGTGTGTGTGTGTGTGTGTGTGTGCAATCCCACCAACTACCCAGATACTGAAAAATTTTCAAGAGTTACAAATATTGTCTTTCCATGTAGGAATGTAAACAGTTCAACTTTAGTAAGCCCCTTATGATTTCTCTTTCCTGTTTACCTTTTCATGCTTCTCTTCATTCCTGTGTTTGAAAGTCAAATTTTTTTTTCAGCTCTGGTCTTTTCATCAAGAATGCTTGAAAGTCCTCTATTTCATTGAAAGACCATTTTTCCCCTGAAGTTTTGCTGGGTAGGTGATTCTTGGTTTTAGTCCTAGTTCCTTTGACTTCTGGAATATCCTATTCCATTCCCTTCAATCCCTTAATGTAGAGGGTGCTAGATCTTGTGTTATCCTGATTGTATTTCCACAATACTTGAATTGTTTCTTTCTAGCTGCTTGCAATATTTTCACCTTGACCTGGTAACTCTGGAATTTAGCTACAATGTTCCTAGGAGTTTCTCTTTTTGGATCTCTTTCAGGAGGTGATTGGTGGATTCTTTCAATATTTATTTTGCCCTCTGGTTCTAGTATATCAGGGCAGTTTTTCTTGATAATTTCACGAAAGATCATGAATAGGCCCTTTTTTTGGTCATGGCTTTCAGGTAGTCCCAGAATTTTTACATTGTCTCTCCTGGATCTATTTTCCAGGTCAGTTGTTTTTCCCATGAGATATTTCACATTATCTTGCATTTTTTCATTTTTTTGGTTTTGTTTTGTGATTTCTTGGTTTCACATAAAGTTATTAGCTTCCATCTGTTCCATTCTAATTTTTAAAGAACTATTTTCTTCAGTGAGCTTTTGAATCTCCTTTTCCATTTGGCTGATTCTGCTTTTTAAAGCATTCTTCTTCTCATTGACTTTTTGAACCTCTTTTGCCAATTGAGTTAGCTTTTTTTTAAAGGTGTTATTTTCTTCAGCATTTTTTTGGGTCTCCTTTAGCCAAGTTGTTGACCTGCTTTTCACAATTTTCTTGCATCTCTCTCATTTCTCTTCCCAATTTTTCCTCCCCCTCTCTTACCTGATTTTCAAAATTCTTTTTGAGCTCTTCAATGGCCTGAGCCCATTGAATATTTATTTTGGATGTTTGGGATACAGAAGCCTTGACTTTTATATCTTTCCCTGATGGTAAGCATTGTTCTTCCTTATCCAAAAGGATGGTAGAAGATATCTGTTCACCAAGAAAGTAACTTTCTATAGTCTTATTTTTTTCCCTTTTTTGGGCATTTTCCCAACCAGTTACTTGACTTTTGGGTCTTTTGTTGAGTAGGGTATACTCTGGGGATCTGTAAGATCTCAGTTCCTCCAAGGTGGCACAGTCAAGCGTATCCACTGGTCTGGGAGCAACTAGAAACTTTTGTGCCCAGAATCTTTGAATAATAGAGTTTCCTCTGCACAGCTACCTTGCTCCAGTTCCACCAAGCCAGCACTAGAGTCTGAGATTCAGATAAGCTGCTCAATTCCCCCAGGGGCTTTTGGTGGGGGCAGGGCTACCTTACAGGGCTGAGGTAAAGATCAGCTGCTCAGTTTCCCCAGGGGCTTTATGACCCAACAATGGATACCAGGCTGCTGTGGGAGCTACTGCCATCTGATGTGGCCTCTGTCGCCACTGCCTGAGGCCAGAGCTATGGGAAGAAACTGCTCCCTTCTCAGCCAGCTGAAAAAACCCTCTCACTGACCTTTGGGGACTGTGGGTTGAGGGATCTGCAAACTGCTGCTACTGTCGCTGGGGATTCTACCCCCAAGGCCTGCTCGAATCCTCCTCCTGGAGCCATCTGCCAAGGCTGGGCTGGGCTCCGTTCCACGTCCAGTGCAACAGACCTTTCCTGTTGGCCTTTCAGGTCACCCTGGGCTGGAAATCTCCTCCACTCTGTTGTTCTGTGGCTTCTGCTGCTCTAGAATTTGTTGAGAGTCTTTCTTCACAGGTATTTTATGGGCTGTGAGGGAATAGCTAGTGCATGGGCGTCTTTCTACTCTGCCATCTTGGCTCCCAATCCTTCTATATAGTTCTTGCTAATTCAGCAACCCCTAGAGTGTTTGCCTTCTGGGAGGAATCCAAACCACAATGTTACACTATAGGTCTGGAAAATATTGTATAGGGTCCTGTGGGAGGGTTAGGGAACTACCAGAATGTCAAAAGGATGCCCCAATGGCAATCCCAAGTTTAGCTCCTTTCTGAGGGGAGCTGGTAGGCAATTTGAGTGTTTCACATATTTCTGTATCTGTTTATGGGCTTCTGTGAGTCCTTTGTATATTTTGCATATTCTATGGGGTTAAATAAAGACTGTTCTATCTACATGTGTTATTACTTTGAATGCTTACATGGGAGTCCTCAAATTAGGGAAAACTGAGAGATCAGGTACTGATTGGTAAAGGCTCCCTACCTCTAGCCAATCCCAGCTACTCACCCTTGCTTTATCACCACTTTCCTACCATGCCCATACTATTCTACATCTCCCTCTTCTGCTCCTTGCTCTAGGAACAATGATCAGGTCAACAGTCTCATTGTTTTCAGAAAGTGAATGTCAATTAGATGCCCTATGGTTGACCATCTCTGTGACTTCATGCTTCCCTGGCCACTACTCCCCTATGAGAATTGTCTCCCCCTTTTTGAGTGTAAGTTCCCTGAGTGCAGAGAATATCCCTGTTTTTATTTGTGTCCTTAGTGCTTAGCATGCAGTAAACATATAACCAATGGTGTGTGGGGTGGTGGGAGGTTTAACTGTTATTGTCTCACACCTGGACAGTTGCAATAACCTGATGGTTACTCTCTGTTCCTCAAGTCTCTCCTCACTCCAGTCCATTCTCCACTCAGCTGCCAACATGAGCTTCCTCAGGTGCTGGGGTCATCTCCTGCCACCTTGTATCAGTAAGTACCCCAAGCACACAGTGGGGCCTACTATCACAGGTTCTTAAATCTGCATTTATAACAGGAAAGGCAACTTGAGGGGTCAACAATCACTTTAATCAGTTCAAACAAATGCTTCCATACATGCCTTTTTTATCTTTTATGTTCCCAAAGTTACTAAGCCTTCCATCTATTCAACAAACAATCTTCTTATCTTTATCAAAAGCAAGAGACAGGGCTCTACTGCCTGAATCAGAGCAATGTTTCTATACAATTTCCATATATGCCTGGATAGGGAGTGCCTTTACATCTGAGCAGTCAGGTGCCTGACCATACGGCCACTCAGAGTCTCGACCAGGTAATCACAAGATCCTTCTTATAAGCAAACCCCCAAAGTAAAATATTAACCTCCAAGTATATATAATGAAGACTTGGATTCTGATTGGTTCAGAGTCAGCAGGCATGAAACTCACATGATTCAGCACAGCTGTGAACCATCAGGGCTCAAAGGAGACTGAATCCTCAGGTGCTCACAATCTAACCTGAGCCTGAAAACAACTCCAAACAAACAAATGTTACTTTCCTTGCTGTTGCACACCCCTACTCAATATGCTCCAGTGTCTCCCTGGCTCCCTATTACCTTCAGGATCAAATAGAAAATGCTAATTTGACATTTAAAGCCCTTCACAGTGGCCCCTACCTTCCTTTCCAGTTTTCTTACACTCTGCTTCCCTCCACATACTCTATGACTCAGTGACACTGGCCTCCTTCCTGTTCCTTAAACAAAACACTCCATCTCCTTACTCTGATCATTTTCATTGACTGATCAATCACCCATCCCTGAAATGCTCCATCTCACAATTTCTACCTTCTGACTGCCTTGGATTTCCTGTCTACCTTCAAATCTCACATTCTGCAAGGAACCTTTTCTGATTCCCCTCCACTCTATATGGTCTTGCCTTTGAGGTTTTCTCCTGTTTACTCTCTCTATATCTCATATATGTATAATAGTTTGCATGTTGTTTCTCCTATTAAAATGTGAGCTCCTCGGAGGTAGGGATTATTTTGTCCTTCTTCATATCTCTAGTGTTTAGCACATAGAAAGCACTTAGTAAATGCTTGCTGACTTGAATTTTTTTTGTACTTTTTTCATTCATTAATTCATAAACCAAATACCACCATATTTAAAACACTTCCTGTAGTAACTATAGATGAGGGAAATGATTATAAGAAAAAAAAACGATCCTTATCATCATAGGGAGCGGTCAGCCTCTAGGACTAGACCCAGTCTATATGAGCTTCCAATATTTTTTGGAGAGGTGCATGAGGTACCATGTTTATGGCCAGTGAAAGGGTTAAATCATGCAAACTAGTGTTGTTTATATAGGAAGGAGGTCACCTATATATTATGGTGTGAGACGTACCACTGCCAGGGTCATGTGTTTACTAACACAGCCATGTCCCTAGAAGAAAGAGAAAGACCCAGAAGGTCACTGAATGACAAAGAAATTTTCTCGTCCAACCTCATTTGATTGTGGCCGAAACTGTGATGTCTAGCTGTTGATGACCTTACGAGACAACCCAAGCCTGAAGGCTGCTTGCAACACAACCTAATATACAATACTTTTCTAGAGCATACACAATGCCCAAACACACAGGCAAGGAACCAGATTTGCCAGAGTTATACTGCCTTGCCATAAAATAGATCTTACCTTGATCTCTTGACCTCCTTCCTTCCAAAACAACCAAATGATAGTCACAGTGCACAGGGTAGTTTTATGACTAGAAATTTAGAGGCCAAGGCTCTCTCTGATTTTATCTACTGCCATAAATAATAGTGCCTTAGAATAGGAAAGAAGCTGATTTCCTCATTAGGATTTTAATCCTAATGCCACTGCCTTCCTGTATGCCCAACTCAACAATCCTTCCCCAGATGTGGTAAAAAGCTAAAAGGAAAGTAAAGAAAGAAAACCTAAGGTCTGCCTCTCCAAAACTATCTCCCCTTTGCCACTCTTCCATTGCCCTTAAGATTCCTGACATTAGACTTACTCTGGGTTAAGGCAGGGAAGGCCCCTCTGAAAACACTCATTACTGTAAAGAGAGGGGAGGGGAGGGGAGAAGAAGATGTGTCTGTAGACCTTTCTACCAGATAAAAAGCTCTTGGCTTCATTCTTGAGCCCAGTCTGTCTTCCACTTCCATGTGTCTGTTACTCTTTTGTGTGAGGTCAACTTACTCAGAAAAGATCTGGATCTCCAGTGCCTCATAACAGAGACTATGCTCAGATATTGGACTCTTGGTCAGATACATTCTAGCCTTGTTAATTTACTTTGGTTGCCCAGAAAATAGTTATGAACAACAGGTTCAGATCAAGAACTGACAAGGTGGGTCAGCATTAAGTTATGGCGTGCTATTATAGAACTGAGTTGAAAGAGACCTCAGAGACCATCTCATGTACCCTCCTTATTTTATTATTGGGGAAACTGAGACCCAGGGAAATTAAGTGATTTGCTCAGTCACGCAGGTCATCAGCATCAAAGTTAGGATTTGAAGCTGGAACCTCTGATTCTGTAGTCATTGTTCTTTTTACTGCCCCTGGGCCTCTTATTTGGTCAGCTTAATAAAAGGTGTGGGCTGGCAAGTTCTTCACATTTATTGGTAATGGGAGGGATGGATAGAAAAGAGAGCAGAGAGGACCATTTAAAGCATCATGGAAGAAACAAGAGGAAGAGGGAGAGTAGAAATGAGGTGAGAAAATCAAGGAGAGAGAGGAGCAGAGAAAAAGGTGAGTAGGAAGGAAAAAAGGAAGGTTAAGAAAAAGGAAATAAAAGAGGTTTGAAATATGGGAAGAAAAGGACAGAAAGAAGAAAGGAGGGCATAAAGAATTAAGAGGACAATGAAGGAGGAACAGAGGAAACCAAGGAGGAATAAAGAGAATGTTTCAATGGAGAAAAGAAGAAGACTATGGAAAGAAAGAGAAGGTAGAGGGTGAGAAATGAAATGCAGAAAGAGGGATGGGGAAAAGGAAGAAGTATTAACAAGGGTAAAGAAGAATGAAAAAAGACATGAAGAAGGGAACAGGATGGAAGCTAAGAATGAAAGGAAGGAGGGAGAGAAAGAAGGAAGGAATATTGGGAAAAGGAAGTAGAGGAGGAAAAGTATGTCAAAGAGTAGCCCCTTTATGTGTTCAGATGCCTCCCTTGTTTTCTGGTTGGGAGTAAGGGTAAAAGGACCAGTGTTCAAAGTCACCTCTACCAGCCTGGGGAATCCTCTGGTAGGTGAGCAGGGGCAAAGAATGAAGGGTGGACTCTCAGCCTGTCCTCGGATGAGACAAGGTCTGTCTCTTCCCACAGAGGGAGGGAAGGAGGTTAGGAGATTAGGGCTGCCCTCCAGCAGCCCGAGGGCAACCATGACTGGCAGAACCTCATTCCACTCCCTCATTAACCTAGAGCCACTGACCTAATTTCCTGCAGCTGAGGTGACTGGCCCTTATGTCACACAGTCTGGTGCCTGTCTTGGGCTCCAAGGGTAGCAAGGAGAGAATGTAGCATGTCACCTGAGGCACCCAGGTGCTTGAAAATCCACCTATATGGCCCTGGGCTCTGACTCCCTGATTGCTATTAGGCTCATTTCAGCAAACCAATCCCATCCTGGAAGCCCAAGCAGCTTTAAGAATTTGAATGATGATGGGATTGTTATGGACTGATGCTGGTGCTAGGTTCTAGAAGGGCGATTAGAGGTCAAATTAGAATCATGGACTAATAGAGTGTTAGTTAGAGGCAACCCTGTGGTTCAGAGCACTGGACTTGAAATTAGGAAGACCTGAGTTCAAATTTAACCTTACTAGTTGTGTGACCCCTGTCTGCCTTAGTTTCCTCAATTGTAAAATAATAGCATCTACTACCTGTCCAGGGTGTTTGTGAAGATCAAATGAAATCATAATTGTAAAGTGCTTAGCAAGTGCCTGGTGTATAATAGGTGCTTAGTAAATGCTTATTCATTCCTTCCCCTCCCATCAGCAAGACCTGAGTTCAAATCTGCCCACAGACAGTTGCGAGCTGTGTGACCCTTGCCTCTATTTGCCTCGGTTTCCTCAATTGTAAAATGGGGATAGTAATAGCACCAACTTCCCAGGGTTGTTGTAAGGATCAAAAGTTGTTGTGTTTGTCCTTCGTTCTCCAAGAGGACCATGACATCAAGCTGATGACATGACTAGCAGTTGACTTTGATTTTAGTGAGAGAGGGCTGTGCAAGGTCACCAGCCTCACTTTCTTCTCCTGAGCCATCTGGGTCCAGCGGCCAGATATTCATCAGGAGGACTGGAGATGGTCCAGGATGCAATGGGAGACCCTGGTGATTTTAGGTTAAGGTCTTATCACATTTTCACTTTGAGTGAGATACACCCATTCAGTGAATAGGCTTTTTTGAATGTGCTCATCCTTCCTTGCCAAAGAAGACCATGCTGTCAGAAAAATGATGACATGACTTGCACTTGACTTTGTTTTGAGTGAGGGAGGGCTGTGCAGGTCACCAGCCTCACTTCTCCTCCAGAGCCATCTGAATCCAGTGACCAGATATTCATCAGGATGATTGGAGATGACTCAGGATGAGGCTATTGGGGTTAAGTGACTTGCCCAAGGTCACATAGCTAGTGAGTGTCAAGTGTCTGAGGTGAGATTTGAACTCAGGTCCTCCTGACTCCTGCACTGGTGCTCTATCCGCTGCACCACCTAGCTGCCCCCAAGGCTTTTTTGAGTAGTTATTCAAGGGATGGTTTAATCAAAAAAAAAAAAAATCAAACTGAGGGGAAACACTCAGGGTTCCTGGGTAAAAGAGACATAATTACTATTTAGTATTTAAATATTAAGGATTAAACGAGGTATTTATGAAGTACTTACTACAGTGCCTGGCTCACAGTAGGTGCTTAATAAATGCTGGTTTCCTTTCTTCTTTACATATAATTTAGTACAGGGGTTCTGAAGCTGGGGCTTGTAAAGTTGTGTGTGTTTTTTTAATATCTTGATTATATTTCAATATAATTGGTTTCCTTTGTAATTATGCATTTAAAAGGCTTCACCAGAATGTGGTTCTTGTTCAATGATACAAAAAAAGGTTAAAAACCTCTGATCCAGTCTAACTTCTTAACTTTATAGCTGAAGAAACTGAGGCCCAAGCAAGGTATTGGTGATTTGCCCAAGGTCACAAAACATAGAGGGGGATTTTTATTGCTAGATATTGCCTTCTGTGTGTATGTGTATTTTAATAATGTTGGTCAGTCAATAAGCACTTATCAAGTTCTTACTGGGCACAGGGCACTGTTCTAAAC
Source organism: Notamacropus eugenii (assembly GCF_028372415.1). Taxonomy (NCBI): domain Eukaryota; kingdom Metazoa; phylum Chordata; class Mammalia; order Diprotodontia; family Macropodidae; genus Notamacropus; species Notamacropus eugenii. The sequence continues at coordinate 89,895,803 of NC_092874.1, forward strand.
AATGGGCTTATGAAGAAAGGCAAAAGACAGTCTCTGCTTTCAAGGAGTTCATAGTGTAAAGGAGGAGATAACAGGCAAACAACTATGTCTGAACAAAATTATATGCAGGATCAAGAGGAAGTTATCAAGAGAGAGAAGGCACTGGAATTAAGAGGTATTGGGAAAGGTTTTGAGGAAAAGGTGGGCATTAGCTGGGATACGAGGGAAGCCAAGAAGCAGAGAGGACTAGGCAGAGCATTCCAAGTAGGGGGGAGAGCCAGAGAAAACATTCAGAAGAGGAGGGAGGAGTGTGGCCACCAATGCTCTGCTCCAATACAACTCCATTGTCTCATTGTGATATGAAGGTGACCTTGGATTTTCCTTTTCTTTTTTTTTAAGGTAATGTTGAGTACAGACTCTGGCAGGTCTGAAAAGCAAGAAAGGCTTTGGGGACAGAACTCTCTGCAGACCAGGTGTCTGTCATCTGAGGCCCAGCTCAGCTAAATTTGGAGCAGAACATGACCAGAAGGTTGGCCACCAGGTGATGAGTTTCTTTTTGGCCTGGGCAGCCTCTGTGGTTGTGAGAAGCAGCATGAGCTTGTAAAAGAAAAGTAGAAAAAAAACCACAACAAAGCCTGGACTTGGTATCAGGAGGTCTGTTTTTCAGTTTCAGTTTTGTCAGTGACCTTGTAGACCATTTAACCTCTAATGTCTACAATGAGGATGTTACTACTTGCATTGTTGGGAGTTGGGAAAGGAGCATACCCAATACTGAAAGAGTTTATCTATTTCTCCTTTAACCCATTTCATTATGTCAGCAATCTAGGAAACTTCCTTTTGCTGACAATATAGCAACAAGGAAGAAGAGTTATAAATCCTAGTTACAACTTTGTACCTCTAGTGAAGAAAAAATATACAAATATAAACTTTCATGATTGGTGGAATGAAAATTGCCCTGGATTTTGGAGTTCAATGGACTTTCATTCAGGTTATAAAAAGAGCACTTTGTACAGAAATGTGAACTGCTCTTATCTTTTTTTATTTTTAAAAATATTTTTAATTAAGTAATTTTTAACATTCTTTTCTTTTTCAGTTTTCAGTTCCAAATTCTCTTCCTCCCTTCGACTCCTTCCCCCACTTATTGAGAAGGCAATATGATATCAATTATACATGTGAAATCATGCAAAATATTTCCATATTAACTACATTTTTTAAAAAGCAAGAAAAATAAAGAGAGAAAATTATATTCCAAATTGCCCTCAGTTCATCAACTCTCTGGAATTGGATAGCATTTTATTCATTATGAGTCTTTTGGAAATGTCTTGTATCTTTGTATTGATCACAGCAGCCAAGTCTTTCACAGCTGATTGTCATTACAACATTACTATTGCAGTGCACAGTGACCTCCCACTTCTTCTTGCTTCACTTTGCATCAGTTTATATAGATCTTGCCACGTTTTTCTGAAACCACTCTGCTTGTCATTTCCTCCCACCCAACAGTATTCCATCACAATCATATGCCAAAACTTTTCAGCTATTCCCCAACTGATGAACATCCCTTTGATTTCCAATTCTATGTCACTACAAAAAGAGCTGCTATAAATATATACATACACATTTTATACATATATACATATATATTTTATACAAATAGTTCCTTTTTCTTTGATTTCTTTGGAATAGAGACCTAGTAGTGGTAGGGTCAAAGGGTATGCAAAGTATGTAGCCCTTTGAACACAGTTCCAAATTGTTTTTCAGAACTTTAACCTAGCCCCCTCCTCCACTGGCAGCTCATTAGTGTACCTATTTTCCCCTTATCCCCTCCATCATTTGTCATTTCTGATAGTTGTGAGGTAGTATCTCAGCATTGTTTGAATTTGCATTCCTTTAATCAATAGTGATTTAGAACATTTTTTTCATATGACTACAGATAGCTTTGATTTCTTCTTCTGAAAACTGCCTGTTTATATCCTTTGGGTATTTATCAATTGGGCAATGGCTCTTATTTTTTATACAAATTTAACTCAGTTCTATACTCAGTATATATTTGAGAAATGAGACCTTTACCAGAGAAATTTGCTGTAAATGTTTTTATATTACTTCATTATCTACTACATTAGCAAAATATAGTTTCTCTGATTATCCCTTTTAATTAGATCTATTTTTTGCTTTTGCTTTGTCTGAGATCATGATTACTTTCCTTGTCTTTTTTTTAGTTTAGTTGAAGCATATAGATTCTGCTCTAGCCCTTTATTTTAACTCTGTGTATGCCTTTCTGTTTCAAGTATGTCTCTCATAAACAACATGTTGCTGGATTCTAGTTTCTAATCTATTTTTGCAATTTGCTTCTACTTTATGGGAGAGCTTATCCCATTTACATTCACAGTTATATTTCCTAACTGTCACAAATTTCTCCTACCTGAAAATGTCTCACTCTGACCTATTGTTGACTCTGCTGCTCAAAAATTTGATTTGAGGCATTATTTTGAAGTTATTGGAGGGGAATGTTAAGAGAGTTCAGCTAAGCTGCCTCTAATGCGCCCTCTTGGCTCCCCTTTCCCAGTGCTAATAGCTTTAGCTTCCTTACTCTAGCAATACCACGTAATTGTCTAGTGAGATCACATACTTTTTGAAGTGGTTATGAAAATGTAAGGTATTAGAGGATACTAAAAATATTCATTGAAGTGAGGTGAATTAAACTGAATCACATATTACCTACTGAGGGGGGAGCAGCTGTAGGAGAGGTGTGGACGTAACAGGCCACATCTCAGAGCAGATCTGGGTATGGGAACCTCACAGGGAACTCTAGGCACTTAGGCTAGAAGCTGATGGCACCAGGTGTCAAGATTGGCACCCTAAAATGACAGAGGTGGGGCATAAAAGATCAATTTCATTTACTTCATAATTTTGCCTGGGGTCAGCCTTAATTTTCAGCATCAGACATGCCTGGCACATAGTAAATGCTTAACACATGCTTTTTCATTCATTCATAATGATTTAGGCAGAAATGACTAGTTTCAGACTTGACCCCAATTTGCCAACAATTAGCCAGTTTCAGCAACATGTATAGTCAAGTTGGACTTGGCTACAGAGACTCCTCCTTATCTGGCTACTTAGTTGGGTCAGATTGACAGAGGTGCTGCCAAGGTATTGCAAAATACACTAGCAAAAAAAAAGTCTTTAAAAAGGATCATATTTACAGGTCATATGGTCCCTCTCCCTCATTTCACAGATGAAGAAACAGACCCAGAGAGATTCAATGACCACAGCTGAAGGATGGGTAGTGACAAAGACAGAATTTGAATTTAAGCCCTCTAATTCCTAATCCAGTACCTTTTCTACTACACCATTGGCTCATAAATTGAGCCCTAAGAAGTGAGACTCATCTATCCCTTATGTTAGGGGAGTCCATATGTTCTCAAATTGACTTTCCAACCTAATGGGAGCTGAAGCAGAAAGAATAAGGCTCTAGACCTTATTGATGTCTCATTTTCTTGTATCTGTCACTGATTTAATTCAATTCAACCTGAGAAACATCTATGAAATATAAAACATAAGGATAAAAGTGGTTGCTTTTTACCCAGTTCATGATCTAAAGGTGCTCATAATTTAGTGATGATAAAATGGTCAGACAAATAACTATAATCCCAATTAAAATGTGAACGAGTACACAGAATAAGTCAAATCTTGGCTTGAGAGATTCTGGGAAAGAATAGCTCCATCTAGCCTCAAAGACTTCATGCAGAAGGTGGCACCTGTGCCAGACCTTGAAGAATGGGAAGGATTTCCACAGGTGAATATGTAGGAGGAGTCCATTTGAGACTCTTCAATAATGCAGAGAGCCGAGTAAGGGAAGGTAAGATCAGGGCTGTGATTAGAAAGCCTTCCTTTGATTTGGACACAGTCAACACAATTTAGTGATTTCCACCAGTTGGGCTCCGTGGTCTGAGAAGATGGGGAAAGTTAGCAAGGGCTAGGGACTAATGAGGTGGGAACAGCAGAAGGCAAGGGAATGCCTCATTGCAGCAGTTAGTTCTATAGCCAAGACTGCAACTGGGGCATCCTGAATCTGACCAGGAATGATGGACTTGGAGAATGGGGAGCGATGAAGGTTACTGAAGATTACTCATAGGTGAAGAGAAGGTTGAGGAAGAGCCAGGGTGTGGGAGTTTCCTGACCAGGAATAACCTATACTGATGAAATAACAGGTCTGTACTAAAAAGACCAAAATAACCTACCCTCTCTATACATACTTATTTCAGTGTGTGTGTATATATATATGCAGGCATGTGTATATATGTATATACATATGTACATATAAACATGCATATATATTCAGTATATAGTAAATACATATCAATATCAAAAGATTCATTATATCACTGGTATGGGTGACTTTCTACTGACTCTTTTTAAAAGATCTCCACCCTTTAGTAAACAATCTGCTCTGATGAAAAAACAAATCATTTTCTGATGGCCTACCAGGTGATCTACTTCTCTGAACTTAGCTGAAATGGGTTTGGGATGATAGACACACTTCACTAGACCTTTTTCCAAAGCCTTTTCAATGCAGTAGGACCTGCATCTGAGTCAGCATAACTTTTGAGATTCCAGAGTTCCCATCAGGCCATGATTAACTTTGCTGAGTAGGACGTTACCTGGCTTTAATGATACCCAAAGAAAATATCCTTGCTCAACTGAAACCTTGCATACTTGCTCAGCAAAGAACTGAAGACAAACTGGGTGCCCCTCAATTGGGAAATGGCTAAACTAGTTGTGGCGTATGCATGTAAAAGAGTATTTTTATACTATCAGAAATTATGAGTATGAGGGATTCAGAGAAACACAGGAAGATATGTCTGAATGGATGTGGAATGAAGTAAATATTGCCAGGAATACAATTTACAAAATGACTACAACAGTTTAACTGAGTACAATAATAAAATGAAGTTGATCACTTTTAAATGCAATAACCAGTCTTCACCCTAGAAAAGAGATGAGGGTTTGTACTTCTTTCCTTTTGGTGGAGAGGTGGGGGGTGGGGTCTTGGTATGGAATGCTGCATGTGCTGCGGTTCTAACAATTTTTTTTACCTTTATTACCAGGGAAGTGTTATTAGCTGAAGTACATAGAGGGAGTGGGAAGGGAGTAGCATATCCAGAAATGAATGTGATGCAAAAAGCAAAAGGTACCAATATATTTTTTAAAATGGAAAGTGGAACTTCCCCCCACCACTCACAAAATATAGGACCAGCCAAAAGAACAAATAAATGAAAATCAGTAAATTTATAGCTCTATCACTATATACTTCACCCCTGACCAAAGACCTGGGTTAGGTTCTAAATCCCACCACCACCAGATGATCCATTTCAAGATATTCAAGCTAAACATGAGAGTGAGGTTAGGGATTCAACAGAATGATATGAAAGAAGGCACCAGATGAAAAGATGAAGTGAGCAGATAATATTGCATGGAAATAGGTAGAAGAAAGTCAGATGGGACAAAATGCATGGTTCCTTCTTGCTCTTGGCTTTCCAGTTTTCAATAGGTACCAACAGAGGAAGGAACAAAACAGAACAAAACATTTCTTTTCTCTAAGTCCAAGAACCAAGAAGAATCCGTATCTTGAGAATTTTCTTCCATTTTTCCCTAATATTGCTTTTCCAACAAGCAATCCCCCATGGATGCATTCATAATATTATAGATTTAAAGCTAGATGATCTTGGAGACCATCAAGTCCACTCTCCCCTTTTTGCAGATGGGGAAACCAAGGCTCAGAAGAATGAAATGTCTTGACCAAGATCACCAAAGGTTATTAATAACAGAGTCAATATATAAACTCAGCAATTCAACACTCTTTTCACTCTACCACACTGTTAAAGTCATATAAGTTTCCTTGAAAGTTGTATCAACAGAAATAACTTTTTATCTGATTATTAGAATTAAGCAAGGCATAAAAGTGATATTTGTGTGTGAAAGATGTTTGCCATTGTCTCGGAGGATGTCTTTTCTGGATAATCACTGCCCTATACATTCACTCTTCACTTTGGCCTCTTACAGTTTTTAGCTTTCACTAAGGTTAAGCTTTGGTGCCTCTTCCAATGGTAAATCTTTGCTGATCCTTTTATTTCTTAGTATTCTCTCTCTCTCCTAAGACCACCTCTCCTATTTTCTTAGCTGTTTAAATGTTTTACACACACACCCCAGAGAATATAAGCTCTTTGGGGGCAGGCTTTTTTCTTATTTTTGTTTTTATGCCCATGGCATTTGTCATAGTGTTTTATATATAATAGGCACTTTTTTAAAAGCCCAACTGTGTAATTTAATTATGGTATTGAACTACTTGTGTAATTTAATTTAATGTCCAGCACAGATCCAAGATTGGAGAGGGCGTCATATAGATGGTAAAGTTCTCTTACTTGGCTGAAGTGTTGGCTGGTTACATCAAGCTCTTGAACATTTGAGACCCTCACAAAGGAGATCTGTGATCACCCTCAAACAGTTGGACCTAACTATTCACACAAGAAACTTTAAGTGGATGAAGAATATCTATGGTCCAGACCAGAATATGCAGATAGATGGGAACCCAATAGATCTCATTTCTGAGGTTAAATTGCATTTGGGAAGATGAACAGTAATTTTAAATGACCCCAAGCTGCTTTCTGAAATAAAGGCTCATATTTTTAAAAATATATTTTATTTTTTGACCAATTGCATGTTTAAACAAAAAGGCCAAACATTTTTTAAGTTTTGAATTTCAAATTCTATCCTTCTCATCCTCCCTTATCTCCTCCCTCCCTGGGAAAATAAGCAATCAGATATAGGTTTCATACATGTGAATCATATAAAACATTTCCAAATTAGTCATGTTGTACAAAAAGTCTCAAAAGAAAAAGAATGAAAGAAAGTGAAAAATAGCATGCTTCAGTCTGTATTCAAACAATATCCTTTCTTTCTCTGGAGGTGGATAGTATGCTTTATCATTAGTCCTTTGGGACTTTCTTGGATCATTGTATTGCTAAGTTATTCACAGTTCTTCATCAAACAATTTTGCTGTTATTGTATACAACATTGTCCTGGTTCTGTTTGCTTCACTTTGCATCAGTTCACGTAAGTCTGTCCAGGTTTTTCTGAAATCATCCTACTTGTATTTTCTTATAGCACAATAATATTCCATTACAATCACAGACCACAGCTTGCGTAGCTATTCCCCAATCGATGGGCATCCATTTAATTTCCAATTCTTAGCCACCATAAAAAGAGCTGTGATAAATATTTTTGTACAAATAGGTCCTTTCATCTTTTTTGATGTCGCCCAGCAGTGGTATTGCTAGATCAAAGAGTATGCACAGTTTTATACCTCTTTGGACATAGTCCCAAATTACTCTCCAGAATGTTTGGATCAGTTCACAACTCCACCAAAAGTGCATTAGTGTCCCCCCTTTTCACATATCCCCTCCATTATCCATCATTTACCTTTTTTGTTATATTAGAAAGACTCATATTTTTAACATCAGTACATTTTTAAAAATTATATATTATGTATAATTATCACATATATAAATATACATAGTATACACCTATTACATAGTTTTAAAAGTTATAAATATGTATATATATATTAATCAGCAAAATATTATTACTAACAATGAATTATACAAGACAAATGGGATAGAGGATAACATTGAGAGTTATATGACCCAAGAAAGAGGTAGGTCAGTCATGTAGTAAGAGGGAAAGATAATAGATGGACAATATGTGTGTTCCAGCGTATTAATGAAATGTCAAGAGGTCTACAGGAAAATCATCAGCACATGATGTGAATCCTTTATGGAGAATTTAGGGGAGGAGATGGATAATAGTATTATAGGATGAATGTATCTCTGCTGTGATCCACAACCTTAGAGGGATCATCTACTTTACTGAGATAGATCAGAAATCTGAGGAAACTTTGAAAAAAGTTGCTCCCATAAGCCAGATCCAAGGGCATACATGTCAAGGACCCTCTTACACCCAGGAATAGTGAGATATAGAAGAAATATTACCGTAAGGGGCTAAAAGTCATATATACAAACCAGTACAAAATTCTTTTGGAAAGAGGGAATATAAGGGCTGTATGAGTGATATTTATCTTAGCAAATAAATGTAAGGTTTGATGAGCAAGAAGAGAAAGAAAATCTCATATGGAGACAATGTGGATATAAATAAATTTGAACATTTGCATCTTGGCAAGAAGATGAGAAAGGTAAGAGAGAGGAGAGAGAGAGAGAGAGAGAGAGAGAGAGAGAGAGAGAGAGAGAGAGAGAGAGAGAGAGAGAGAGAGAGAAAAGGAGAAAGAAAGAGATGAAGAAAAAGGAACAGAGATAAAGATTTAAAAAAACATAAAGGAGAGAGAAAAGAAGAAGAAAAGGTAAAGAAAGGGGAAGTGTGAGAGTAGATGGAGAAAGAGAAGATGTTGAAATATAAAAAAATTTTAGTAATGTGGTTATGTAGCAACCTTAGGTTTGCAAAGGAGGAGACAAAGGTAAGGACAGTAAAGAACGTGATGTTAAGGAATAAAATACTCCACTGAGGGACATTTTCATCAGGTGGGACAGAAAGGCAGATTCCAGGACTGTCCCACTCAGCACAATACTGTGAACTCCTTGAAGCCTCACATTTCAGTCAAGAATAAACAGCAGTAGCATAGCCTGCCTGCCCCATCTGGACAGCCATCCCTTCAGGTGGAATGAATCTCCACTAAAGGGTCTCTGAATGCAGCACACTTATTTAAATATAGCTTGTGTCAAACAAAGCATGAAAGATGATAGATCCTCATCTTTCCTCCAACCCAACACCCTTATCACCATACCTACCTTTTACAAACAAGAGCCAAAAGGCCAAAATAAGCAATTCTGGCTTGTCTAAACAAGAAAAATGCCTAGTAGTATAATGAACTCAGACCCCAGAATAACATGCCAAAGAAAGATCAGTTTGTTATCTCCATAGCCGAGTTCTCTCAGGTAATGGTTCCTAGGGTATAGTACAGAGATTTCCTGGTTGGCCATGAAGATTCCCCATTCTTTCTAAGAGCTGACACCTGTCACCAGGCATATTTGCAATATGGCAGTAACTATGCTTTCACTTCTGGGGTGGAGGTATCTTATACTTTCCTCCATTGATGTCTTGTCAAATTTGGTACCCCAGTTTTCTCATCAGAGTCATTTTGTTCCCAGTGAGATTATTTTGTAGTGGTAAATTGACATGGGGACCATCTTTGGTGGGGATTTTTGTTCCCCACCAAAGTGAGCCACAAGAGAAGGGAATAGCAATTTACTCAATAAGTACTTATTAAGCATCAACTATGTACCTACCACCATCCTAGATGCTATAGAAGATACCAGAGTAGGATTAAATGTGATCCTGCCTCGAAGAGATATTATGCTCTAATCAGAAGACAAAATAAAATGAATGGTCACTATAAGACAATAATAATCAGGTGCTAAATTATGCATGACTACTTTTTAATTTGATAATTTAATTAAAACAATAAAAGTGTTGTAGGAGTCCTTAGAAAGTAAGATACCATTCCTTTTTCAGGTGCTGATGGCCAATTCAGTTATCAAGTCAATTTCATCTCTTATTTCTTCTAATCTAAATTTTGGGATGAAGTTATTTCTTACAGTTGCTCTCACACTGGTTACCAGTACAATGTTGAATTTTTAGTGGGGATTCTTTTCATGTAAAGATTGAAGAAGTTGACTGCTGAGGTCCCTCCCAACTCTGCACTTCTGGGTTTCTGTGATAAGGAAAGGCTTCGTGGAGATATGAGGTCGATCTTCAAGGATAGCTGGAATAGAATGTAATTTCCTTGTGGGCAGGTACTGTTTCGTTTTTGTCTTTGTATCTCCAACACACAGTACTGTGTCTGGCACATAACACATCCTTGCTAATAAGAGTTGTCTTCCTCTGGAATCTTTCCAGATTCCCAATGTCCTTCCCAAATTGTGGTTCTCAAAACTGAACAGAAATACTATAGAGCTGGTCTGCTACAGGGCAGAGCATGGTCAGACCCTGTCATTCATGGTGCTGTACCTCTCAAGTCAGCTGAAAGTGGCCTTAGTTTTTTTGACTGCCATATCATATATGCTGAGGCAGTTACATGGTGCAGTGGACAGAGCACTGAACCTCAAGTCAGAAAGGCCTGAATTCAAATCTGGCCTTAGACACTTATTTGCTGTGTGACCCTATATAAACCAATAGGTCCTGTAACCTAAGCAAGTCTCTTAACCCTGTTTACCTAGACAAGTCACTTAATCCTGTTTGCCTTGGTTTCCTCATCTGTAAAAGGAGCTAGAGAAAAAAATGGCAAAACCACTCCTATATCCTTGCCAAGAAAACTCCAAATGGTGTCATGAGGAGTCAGACATGACTGAAACAGTTGAACAACAAGTCATACATGGTTGCCTCAGACTAAACTTTGATTTAGTATGTTCTCTGACTCTAAATCCAGAGCTATTTTCACTCTAACACATCATTGAGAACATGTATGAGAAGAAAATGACATGGGCCAATCATGTATAACAGGAAGAATAGAGGGACAATCTGAATTTTGAAAGGATGTTGGTGCCTTTGAGGGTCATATGGAAATTTAGAAGAGGGGTAGGTTTGAGAAGAGAGATAATTAGTTCAGTTTTGGGCAAGGTGAGTTTGGGATGCCTACAGGACAACTAGTTTGAAATATTCATTAGGAATTGATGATGTGTTTCTCTGGAGAGAAACCAGGACTGGATAGATGATTTGTGAATAATGTGTATAGAGATGATCTTTGAACCCATGAGAGCTGAAGAGATTACCAAGCGAGAGAGTTTGCAGAAAGAAAAGAAGAAAATCTAAGACAAAACTCAGGTATACAACCACAGTTAGCAGGCTTAACATGGAAAGAACAAAGGATATGGAAAGAAATGGATAAGAATTGCAGAGATTGAGAAAGTATAGCTGCCCTGCAATTTGTACTAACAGAAGGGATGACCACACTGGTAAGAACATGTATAACCAAAATGTATGTATATATGCATATACTACTACTACTACTACTACTACTTGAGCATTAAAGTCACTCAGAATTATAAGCTTGTCCTCTTTTGGCACATTGATGATAAGGGTCTCTAGGTCTTCATAAAATTTTTCTTTGACCTCATCAGGGTTCATCGTGGTGCGAGCATAGGCAGTGATGATGGTGGCATGGAGTTTTCCTGCAAGTGGCAATCACATTGTCATGAGCCTGTCATTCACTCCTTTTGGCAGGCATACCACCTTGTTGACTAGATTAGTTTTGGTTGCAAAACCCATGCCAGCTTCACAGTGCTCCCCTTCACTGCACCCATTCCAGAAAAAATATGTATCTAGCTCCAACTTCAGTAAGCTGCCCTTCATTTGCCAACCTTGCTTCACTCAGGCTGCTATTTGGAAGCCATACCTGTTGAGTTCTCTTGCAACAAGGACAGTGCATCTTTCAGGTCTAATGGATTTTGTGTTGTCTATAAGTGTGTGCACGTTCCATATGCCGATTGTGAGTGGAATCATCTTTGCAGATGTTTTTGTACATTTTGTACATTTTTTTGTGTTTCAACCACATAGTGGGATTCCCTGCCTGCCACAATAATCAGGCCAGGGTTGGGTAAGCAGACAATGTTTAAAGCACCTTTTCTAGCCCCTTCCTCACACCAGGAGGTGAGCAGTGTGATCCTTAAAAGGCTTCTCAGACACCCAGGGGGTTGGAGAGTCCCACTGTAAAGCTTAGAGAGATGCAGGACTTCTGGCTTAGTAAGAAGACAGATGAAATTCAGTTTTATGCTGATAGCAACAATGCAAAGCACTTTTATGATTCCCTGAAAGATATTTATAGACCAAAAACCTATGGTGCATCACTACTACTCACTGCTGATGGAGCCACATTGATTAGTGATAAGGACATGATCCTAGAGAGATGGGCTGAACACTTCCATAGTGTTCTCAACAGAAGATCATCAATCAATGCTGACGCTCAGGTTGAAGTCAATCCCTCCTTAGCTGAACTTCCAACTAAAGAAGAGGTTTTGAGGGCCATTAGGCTCCTTTCATGTGGCAAAGCACCTGGTGCTGATTCTATTCCAGCTGAAATTTACAAGGTAGAGGGTCCATTGCTCATATAAAAGCTGACTGAAATTTTCCAGGTTACATGGCAAGAGGAAGTTATCCCCCAGGATTTCAAGGATGCCTCCATTGTCCATCTCTATAAAGGTAAACGGAATAGATAGTCCTGTGACAATCACAGGGGCATCTCTCTCTTAGTCATTGCTGGCAAAATTCTTGCTAGAGTCCTCCTTAATAGGCTGGTCCTTCACCTGGAAGATGGTCATATACCTGAGAGCCAGTGTGGCTTCAGAAAGTGCCTAGGAACAGTCCATATGGTGTTTGCTGCCTGACAACTCCAGGAGAAATGCCAGGAGCAGAAGAGAAGTCGGTACACAACATTTGTAGATTTGACCAGGGCCTTTGACACTGCTAGTTGTGAGGGCTTATGGAAAATTATATCAAAGTTTGACTGCCTGGAGAAGTTCATCAGTATTGTATGTCAATTTCATGATGGCATGTTTGCCCAACTTCTGGATAATGGACAAAGCTCTTGTGCCTTCCCAGTCACCAATGGAGTGAAACAGGGCTGTGTGCTTGCTCCCATGCTTTTTAGTATGATGTTCTCAGCCATGTTGTCAAATGCTTTCAATGAAGATGAACATGGCATCAAGGTCAACTACCTTACTGTGGTAAGTTCTTCAATTTGAAAAGGCTACAAGCCAAGACCAAAGTGGAGGAAGTGTTGGTGCATGATTTTCTGTTTGCAGATGATTGTGCACTCAATGTAGCTTCTGAAGCTGAGATGCAACAAAGTATGGATCAATTCTCTGCTGCCTGTGCTAATTTTGGCCTAATAATTTACACCAAGAAAACATGGGTGCTCCATCAGCCACCACTACACCATCCATACATGGAACAATCAGTTACAACAAATGGAGAAGTTTTGAATGCTGTGGGTAAGTTCACTTTGGTAGTATACTTTCCAGGGATGTCCAAACTGATAATGAGGTTGATGCACACATTGTCAGAACTAGCTCAGTGTTTGTGAGGCTCTGAAGAAAAGTTTGGGAGAGAAGAGATATTAGACTGACTACCAAACTGAAGGTCTACAGAGTTGTTGTGTTGACCTTATTGTTGTATGCCTGTGAAACATGGACAGTCTACCAGCACCATGCCAGGAGATGAATCGTTTCCATTTGAACTGTCTTGGGAAGATTCTTCTTATCCTAGCAGGATAAGGTACCAGACACTGAAGTCCATGCTCAAGGTGAATTGCCAAGTATTCAAACTATGCTTCAGAGAGTGCAACTCCAATGGGCTGGTCATGTTGTTCGAATGCAAAATATACATTTGCCAAAAAGACTATTTTATGGAGAATTCACATGGGGTAGGCGATCACATGGTGGTCAGAAGAAGCGATACAAGGACACTCTCAAGGTCTCTCTCAAAAACTTTGGATTTGACTGTGCAACATGGGAGACACTGGCACACTGACACTCAGCATGGCATGCCCACATCAGAAAGGATGTTGTGCTCTATGAGCAAAGCAGAATTGAGACAGCACAAAGTAAACATAGGATGTGCAAATCTGGAGTATCCACCCCAAATATTCACATGGACTATCTGTACCCAACCCATGGTAGAACATTATCATGGTAGTGTCATTTTGATCCTCTTCAAAAACTAAGGACAACAGCCAACCATATATGCATATCTGTGAATGTATAGTACACACACGCACACATACACACTTTTATCCTTAATGCCAAGAAATTCCATTCTCCATGGCACATATTTATTTAGTGGCCACTCAAAGTACACATTTACACAATGTATAATAACACATAGGAAACTCAATTTTCAAATCTTGGCTAGGATGGGCAAATGCCTTGTCGACTCTGTTTTTCAGTCATCTATTTCCAACTACCTTCAAGACAATTCACTTGGATGGTCTGTTTTTAGTTCAAGTTAAAAACAACTGAATTTAACTATCTTTCCCACTCCTCACCCCCACCCTCAGAACCAACTCTCTTTTCCAACTCCTTCCCTTCTGTCAATGGGAACACCATTGTTCTGGGCTCTCTGTCTTGAAACTTCAGAGTCATCTTTGTTTCTTACCTCTCCTTCATCCCTTATTTCTAATCTATCCCAGTTCTGTCACTTCTAGAGGTGTCTTTAGGTACAGACTAAATGAGAGAAGAATAAAGATAGCCGATGGGCACCTGAGAATTTGACTTTAGACAGAGACATGATCATTGGAAATTAACATGGTGGAAGTCAAATAGGCCAAAGATGTTTGCTGTTAGCAACTGCTAGGAAGTCTTTAACTTCCTAGGAAGCTTACTCAGCAGAGATGTTTAATTTTTAATCATTTAGACCAACATACTTCACCTTTTTGCTCGTGTCCTGGACCCCTTTTTGGCAGCCTGCTGAAGTCTCTGAATACTTTCTCAAAACAATGTTTTTAAATGCATAAAATAAGATACAAAGGACTACAAAAGAAACCAATTATACTGAAATACAGTTACCAAAACATTCTTAAACCCCAGGTTCTCTAGACCTTAGTTAAGAACCCATAATTTATAGCTTCCTTATCTCCATATGGTTCAGCTATTCCTGAGGCATATCAGTTTATCATTGTTTATTTGTATCAGGGCTACAATCATAGAAACTTAAAAGATGGAAAGTACTTTAGGATGTCGTATTTTATTTAATTGGTTTTTTTTTTTTAGTCCCTCTGAATTGACCAGCAAATTCAGTCTAGTGTTCCTCGTTTCAGATGAAGAAGCAGGTCTAGTGATTTACCCACGCTTACACAATGAGGATTTGAATCAATGACTTCTGATTACAAGTACAGTTGTAATTTCATTTCCTTCACCACATGTTTTCTGTCACTTGGATATTACAGATGTGCTCACCTAGGACTTTTTTGAGCAGTGATTTGTACTGATGCTAAAATCTTCTGTTTGAAATCTTCTGTTTGGCATTCAAAGCCTTTCATAACCCGGCTTCCACCACCACTTTTACAGTCTTCTTCCACCTTACCTCCCCTCCCCCATATCCTCTGCAGTGCACCTTCTAGTTCCTCCAACAAGACACTCCATCTCTTTACTTGGCATTTTCACTAGCTGTCCCCTAGGACCAGCATGCTCTCCTTCCTCATCTCTACCTCCTTACTTCCCTGGCTTCCTTCACGTCCCAGCTAAAATCCAAAGGCTTCTTAATCCCAGTGTCTCTGTTGATTTTTTTTCTGATTTATCTCTCATATAGCTTATCTGTACACTGTTGTTTGCATACTCTCTCCCCCATTAGGCAGGGAGCTCCTTGAGAACAGGGACTGCCTTTGGCCTTTCTTTGTATCCCCAGCATTTAGGGGAGTGCCTGGCACAATATTTATCGACTGACTAAAAGAATCCTAAAAGTGAAGGTTTTTTTGGAAGGAGATTAAGCAATTGTAATATCAGAATTTGCAAGGCAGAAATGAACTCATCCCACTTTCTTAGAATGAGGCATCCTCATACTGAAATGAACAACGGCGGAGAGGAAGGGACTGTGCTACCTGGGCTTACTTTGCTTAGAGAAAGCACTGGGAAATCCTGAAATCCTTCCCTTCACTGGGGAAGGAGGATAAAAATAGAAAAAGACACCGCAGCTGCTCTCAGCGTCCTCCCTCCCCCTGCAGTCAGGAGGGTTGCCAGCGTGACTGAAGTTCACACCACCTGTGCAGGAGAAGAGAATTTGATTGGGAGACTTGCCCAGAGAGTCCTGAAGTCTATATACAGTGTGAAGGCCGACCGCAGCACCCACAGGTGTCTGCTTTCCAGTGAGGTGTTGCTTCAGTTATGGCCTAGGGAGAGGATAGCATATGGGCTGTCAGAAGAGAAAGAACTGCTGAATAATAATGGCTGGCATTTTTATAGCATTGGGCTATATTGGCATCCATCATCTTACAACCACTCTGGAAGGGAGTTAATGGAAGGCATCATTATCCTCGTCTTACAGATCAGGGAACTGAGGCACATAGAGTTTAAATAACTTGCTCATGGTCACATATCTAGAGGTGAGATTTGAACTTGCATCTGTTTGATGCCAAGTAAAACATGTTCTCCATTACAACGTGATAAAGAGAGGTAGTATTTTTTTTTCTAGTAGTCATTCCAATGTGGTGTAGTATAAAAAAATACTATATTTAGTAAAGAAGACCTGGGTTTGAATCCTAGGTCTAGAACACACCAATTGCTTGACCTTGGGCAAGTCATTTAACTTCTGAGTCTCAACTTATCTGTTAAAAATGGGAATACAAATTCTTGCTTTATTTACCTAATAGGCTTGTTGTGAGGAAAGGACTTTTTAAACATTAAAGCACTCTATAAATATGAAATAGAATTATTCCTCTATTTAAAGGCTTCTTTGCCCAATGCCTCATTGCATGCAGTGTAGAGATTATTCTGGCTAATCAAAGGCCAGGCCTGCAGTGGCAACCTTGTCACCGTGGCTTGAATTCCTAGTATGATGAAGATTACTGCTGGCTCCTACACCTGACAAGGACAAATAACACAGAACTGAAGAAAACACCCCCAGGCTCCTTTCTCTTAGCTAGAGTAAAAAGAGGGAGTTAGGGAAGGAAGTCATCGCCTTGTTACTTGCTCAGTTCATAACACCCATACTATCTAGCATGAAAGAGCACTCATCACAGTGATGGAATCCTAACAAAACTGCACACCTCCATAACTCAATATCCTAACTTCCTCATATATGTCTTGGTGCCTCAGCAGAACAATAGGTGTGTCCATGAACTCATATTTTTCACAGAGCAGCAGGCATGTCCATGTGATAGGATTCCAGCCACTGCCCCTAGACTCAGTCATCTTATTTCCCATAGATAAGGCGGGTGTGTCCATGAACTTAACCACAATCACATCCATCTAGTCTCAGACAGGACCACAATACTCAGCCTATCAGAAAGCAGCAGCACCAGAATGCTGGAGCAGGATGTGGACCCCCAAATAATAGAATGGACTTTCCTTAAGTAGGCACCTGTCCAGCAATAGTGAATGCTATCCTTTAGGTGAACTTACGATGTAGAGAGGTTTATTATAACGTCATTATCATATATTAATGCCCTCCCAATGGGTTTTTCTGTATGCATTGTGGGAAATCACATATGAAGTTCCACTGAGGCTGGGACCCCTCCCCCATTACTTAATCCCTTAACCACCCCCTTCCCTATTACCTAATCCTTTGCCAAATTTGTATTTTTCATTTTTTTCATGTTATTTCCTTTCTGTTGTGTAATCAGCATCATTACACTATAAAAACTCCTGTCTTGTTTTACTAAGTTGCTAGTTCCTCTTGGAACTCAGCCCACTGGAGAGCATTACTCTCAGTAAATGCCTTCACTTGGATTGAAGGTGGTCTGAGTCTGTGAATTCATTACAGACAACCCCCACATCAAACCATGAAACCGAGGCACCAGCTGAAAGAAAACAACAACTCTGTGTCTCTCCAGTTTTAAAGAAGCCAATCAAAGGAGGCTATCCCCATCCATGCGGGTAGGGGAGGCAGAGTGCCTCCATGTTGGGTAATCTGAGAATGTTCCAAAGACGAGCCCCATTCCATTAAGTCTTGGTGAGATGGGCATTGAGAGGTTATAAAGACTTGCTCAGGCCATGTAGCTAGTATGGGTCAGATACTTTCCGTATATATAATATATGTATTATATATGTATGCCTATATATGTATGTATGCATATGCATATATGTGTATACATATATATATATATATACATACACGTGTGTGTGTATGTATGGTTATCTCTCACAAGGAAGCACATAATTGTGAAGGGCTAGAGACCTTCAGAGAAGGGTATGATCAAAGTGGGCAAGAGTGACTGGATAAGGCCTGGTGGAGGAGGTCAGGTTTGAGAAGAGTCTTGATAGTAAGGGAAGATCTGTAGGGGAAGGAGAAAGGAGAAGATCTCTGTGAGGGGGGGGGGGGGGCGGGAAGGAAGAGCCTGTCAAGAGGAGAGGGCAGAACTGAGCATGGCATGTTTGTGAGACAAAGAAAAGCCAGGCCTGACTGAAATGGCTAGCTTCGAACAGTGGGAGGTGAACGAAACAGGTTAGGGAGAGCCTTGGAAAGGCTCTTTCACAAGGCAGCAAGGCAGCTTTCTGTAGCTTTTTGGGTTCTGTTCCATAAACATTCTTTTATACTCACTTCATTTCACTGGCTCCTTGGTCTGATAGTGGAGCAATCAGCCTAAGTGATTTGCGGTTTTTGTCTCCCTCCAATTATCTCTGGGCAGGTAGCCCTTGACTTGCCAGGACTGCATTCTGGGAGGAAGTATCCCTGGAACTCTTGGAGCAACTGTGAGAAGAGCCCTGGGACTCAGAGAATAATATCAATAATAAACAATATTGTTAATATTATTGATAATATCAATATTATATTTAGATATTTAATATTAATAATAATGCATTCTAAAGAACCTCAGAGGTCACTAGGTCCTACTCAAAAGGGTAAGGACCTCAATGCTTTACCTAGAGGTAGCTCTCTAATCTGGTGGACAGAATGCTGAACCTGGCATCAGGAAGACCTGAGTTCAAATTTTATCTCAGACTCTTTCTAGCTGTAGAATGGTGACCTCTGTCTGCTTCACCTTCCTCAACTACAAAATAGAGATAAAAATAGCACCTACCTCTCAGGGTTGTTGTGAGTATCCAATGGGCTAATATTTGTAAAATGCTAAAGAAACGTTATTATCATAAAAGATGAATCCCATCCATCTTCTTTGAAACTAGCCCTTAGAGTATGTGAGGTCCTACTACGTTCCAGGCACTATGCACTGAGGGTACAAAGAGGCAAAAAAAATGTCTGTCCTTTCAGAGTGATCACAGTCCAATGGGAAGACAACATGCAAACAACCATGTCATGTCTCCATGCCGTAGAGAATGAAATTCTCTGGTATTAAAAGGATGAGTATGTATCAAAAGTAATCTTTAAAAATGTAGCACGCTGTTGAGTGTTGTGCCCTAAGGCAACTGCCTAGCTCTCCTATGCCTCCTGCCAAATCCTCCTTTCTTGCCTTCTCCAGGGCACATCCCTTGGGTCAGATCCCCTAGAGCCTAGGTTGTCATCTGGATTGAAATGCAAAGCAGAGTAGAGCAAATCTAAGTGCTTTGGATGCCTAGTGACTAACCTTGCCTTTGGATTCCATCCATTTTGGGATGGAAAGCTGCCAAAAAGTATCAGGAGAAGAGGACCAGCAGGGCCCTCTAGTACCAGGGTCCCCCAACACCTGAACATTTAACCTTTTCTCTTTCACTAGCAAAATGTAAAAAAGTCAAGTCGAAGGCCTGTTTGCTTGAATCAGATACCCTACGGGCTAGTTTCAGAGAAGCAATTAAGTGGGTCCTCCCCCTGCACCAGAGCATTTGAAACTAGCTGTGGAAATTCTAGACAAGCAGTGCTGATTTTAATCTAAACCAATTAACTTTACACTAATACTTTCGAACTTTTCCTTGTTTACCAAGATGAGTCTTTTAATAAAGATTTGGCTTCCAGAGGCAGTTGCTTAAGTTCACAGATTCCTATTGGAGTAGGGTCTTTACTTTCCACCCACTTTCCTTCTCCTTGAAAAGACCAAACCCCATCTATCTGATCCTGGCTGGAGAAAGGAACTTTTCAGAAAAATGAGATTTCCATATATCTCTGAAAATATATCATATTGTTTTCTTAAGCAGAAGTCACCATACATAATTTTAGGACACAGAGAATGGATTTGGAATTCCACTGATACAGGGAACACCCAGATAGAAGATGTCTCATGTCTTCTTCAGTACAGCTTAGTACCTTCTCTGCAATGTTTTGTCTTAATGCGTGTGTGTGTGTGTGTGTGTGTGTGTGTGTGTGAGAGAGAGAGAGAGAGAGAGAGAGAGAGAGAGGGAGGGAGAGTGAAGTGGGGGGCAACTAGGTGGAATAGTGGATAGAGTACCAAGCCTGGAATCAGGAAGACTGTTCTTCCTGAGTTCAGATCTGGCCTCAGACACTTACTAGCTGTGTGATCCTCTTTACCTCAGTTTCCTCATCTGTAAAATGAGCTGGAGAAGGAAATGACAAACCACTCCAATATCTTTGCCAAGAAAACCCCACTTGGGGACACAAAAATTCAGACACAACTGGAAACAACTAAACAATATCAATAGAGAACACTGGGAGGTAAAGTGGAAGTTGAATCCATGGTCTCCAGTCTTCTTGGCTCGGAAACCAACTTTCTATTCAGTATACCACAATTGCCTATCATCTAAATTTAACCATTTAAAAACCACATATCTTTTTTAAATTTAATATTTCATTTTTTCCCCAATTACATGTGAAAAAATGTTTAACATTTGTTTTAGAATTTTAGGTTCCAAATTCTTTCCCTCCTTCCCTCTTTCTCCTCCTCTCCTCATTGAGAAGGCAAAAGCAATTTGATATAGAAAAACACACATCTTAAAAACTTGAGGACAAGATGAAAATGATATTAAAAGCCTTGTGAAGTAGAAAGAATGTTGGATTTGAAGCTAGAAGATGTGGGTCTGAAACCCAACTTTTACCACTTGCCACACATGTGACTTTAGGAAAGTCATTTCACCTTCAGCCTCAGTTTTCTCGTCTTTTAACTGACAAAGTTGGAATAGATGACCCTTAAGGTCCCTTCTAGCTCCAAGTCTATCATCACATTCAAGCAATCCTTTGGAATTTGGAGGGTAGTGATCTAATTAGCTCTGTTGCTTCAGTTCACCCAATCTTTATTAGTAAAATGGAAGGATTAAGCTAAATAGTCTCTGAGGTATCTTTCAGATCTACATTTAGAGGCTGGGCCCTCTACTCCTATTTTGTCCCTCTGTCAACATTAAGTTTGGAGTTGCACTTCAGTATAGACCTACCTGTGAAAGCATCCCTTGTTTTTAGATTAAAAAAAAAATAAAAAAAGAAAAGGCAGGAAGATGTACCAAAGGTCCCACCATTTCTCAGGGAGTGGTTTTGTTTTGTTTTGTTGTTGTCATTTGTTTGTTTGGACAAGCCCCATAATTTCATTGGTATAGAGAACTTCTGGTAAGGAAACTGCATCTATCAGCACCAATGAAAGACACTATGACATAGACAATAGGGCAGCTAAAGAAGCAGAAATATTGGAACTCAGGTCCTACTTCTAATCCATACTGACTGTATGACCCCAAGCATGTCACTTTTCAATGACTCCAGGTAACTGTGTAAGACTATAAATTACAGAGCAGGTGTTGGTCTCCATTGTAGGTCTGGGAATAGAACCTATATTTCCCAATAATTCTTGACTTGTCTTCCTTTCTACTTCTTTGACAGTTAGGAATCTCACCAAAATGAATTGTTCATGACCTGAAGATTTCCTCTATACCGCCCTTCTGTTTCCACTTAGCCTTCTTGCCACTGGACTTCAATGACTCTGGAGGAGAGAGTAAGGCTGATGACTTTTGTACAGTTCTGCCTCACTCAAATCCAATTCACGCCAATTAAGTCAACACATCATCCTCTTCAAGAATGAAGGACAAACAGCAATAAACAAGTCAGGTGTTAAAAGTTTGAAAATAGGGGGATGCTTAAGAGGCAAGACATTATTATTAGGTACGACTTATTCCTTTTAAAAAAAAAAGACTTTTTTTTTGAAGTTCATTAATGGAGGTGAACTCCAGGAGTACTTGAAGTCACACACTGATTGAGCTAAAAGAAACCTTGGAAATTACCTAGTTCTCATTGCTACAGACGAGGAATGACTTGCTCAATTATTATATTACCTACTTCATTCAACTCTGCTTTACTGTTACCCATTCAAATCATTCATCTTAACTTTTTCCATCTGGTGAAATGGAACCAGAAGGATTTTAGAGGAAGGCGGCATTATGCACTGATTCTATCTCTTGTAATCAATCAACAAACTTGTAATCAATCAACAAACATTTTATTACCCATTTACTTATGTGCCAGCCACCACAGTAATTGTTAGAGATACAGAGAAAAAGCAAAAAAACGAATCATAGAAGATGTACCAGTTTTATTTATGAACCAGCCTTTGGATTCTCCAGACACCAAATTATTTAACCTAGCTATGTGTTTCCAGCCTCAGCACGGAGCATTCTAGAGGAGATACTTCTGACTCTTAGATAGCTGAAACTTCAGCATGATCTTTCAAAAGCTTTCTTGGTACTCTGACCTTTCTCGAGAAGCAGATAAGTTTCCACAGCTGACTTATGGAAGCCTATGTTGGGGCCAGGACATGCTTAGCAAGCTTGATGGGAGCAGGGAGAATGTAAGCAAGGACAAATGATCCAATGGGTTAACAAGGCTCTGCAAGAGGTTAATTAAATATAGCATTTCTGAAATACAAGAATTGGGACTTAGAAAGTAATTCATTAGGAAGTAATTTATCAGCAGTTTGTATAATAGAAAGATTTCTATTTCCTCTACTCCTGTCCCCCAACCCTTCAATCTTAATTTTTTTTGATAGTACATGTTCAAGTTTGTTGTTGTTCAGTCATTTCAGTGATGTCTGACTCTTCCTGAGCCTATTTGGGGTTTTCTTGGCCAAGATGGTTTGTCTATTTCCTTCTCTTGCTCATTTTACAGATGGAGAACTGAGGCCAACAGGGTTAAGGGACTTGCCCAGGATTACACAGCTAGAAAGTGTTGGAGGCTAGATTTGAACTCAGGGAGATGGAGTCTTCCTGGCTTCAGGCCCAGTACTCTATCCACTACACCACCTAGCTGCCCTATTCAAGCTGCCTTTATCTAAATTGAGTCTTTGCAACCACTGTGACTAATACCAAATTAGGAGAAAGAAGTAAGGAGAACCTTGTCATTTGTCAAAGGTTAGCCAGTAGGTATCTTGGAGGCAGCATGGTACTTTTTAAAGAGCACTGGTTCTGGAATCGAATTCTGATACATTGGTGTAACCTTGGATAAGTCACAATCTCTTGTAGCCTCAGTTTTCTCATCTGTAAAATGTGGGAGTTAATATAGTTGGCCTCAAAGTACCTTCCAGTTCTACCTTTATGATCCAAATAACAAAGAAAAGAAAATAGACCTAAACTATGAAGGCAGTCAGACAGAAAATTTGAAGATCTTCCACTAGTTCTGGGACTTTCATAGACAGTTGCTTACTTTGGCATCAGTTAGAGTGAAAAAGGCTTCAATAAAGCCCGAGGCCTAACTATGTAGTCTGGGGTATGTTAATTTAGCTGGCAGCCAGACCAATGGTGCTAGAATCAGGGATTTCATTCCTCCAACAAACCTATTAGTTTCAGTCTGTTCAAAGGCCAGTGACTAGGCACTGGGCCCTTGACCCCATCTAGCCTTATCTAGGGAAGAACTGACTATGGTCAAGTGGGGTCACACAAGAGGGTGTGGATGGTTCAGTGAAAACAAAGTTTCATTACTGAAAAAACAATTCAACATACGGCACACCTCACTTATCTCAACAACTTTATCCAGGATGCAGAAAACAGCCTGGATATCAACAAAAGGAAGCTCTCTGGAGCCCTTCTGGCCTGTTTATTCTTAATAAGACACACATAAACTACCAGTTTTGCTTATCTGATTTTTCAGTTCTCAACCGATAATAAAAAGAAGGAATGGGAATAGGAAAGAGAGGCATGCTGACAGAAGGAAGAAATGGCAAACACCCTCAGTGCTACACAGCTTTTGCCTTTGTTGATGCTTTCAAGTTTTTCTTTGTTTTGTTTCTCTTATAAAATAGCTTTTCAAAAGCGCAATTATTTTCTTTGAGGAGTCTAATAATGGACAGACTACTTGATAACCCTGACTTTGTGTGTGTCTGTTTGTGTTATATTACATAAATTTATTATTATTATTATTTATTTACATACATTTATTATTATAAACTATTATACTATGTGTACTATATGTATACACGCACACACACAAACACCCCTTTGCTTTAGAAAGTAGAACAGTATGCAATACATTTTAGCAAAAGTTCCATCAAAATGACTTTTTTTAAAATTAAATTTTGGTGTTAACAGGAGTAGGAAGGCTTTAATTATGCGGAAAATTCACTTAGGCAGACCACAATTCCCTATTGATGATAATGAGGTCATGTGCTATACTCTCCTAATGCTGGACCAATAGCATCATCTAAATGACTACGTTGAGCATTGAAGTAGTGCAGGGGATAGAGTTACCAGGCCTGGAGACAGGAAGTCCCAAGTTCAAATCTGGCCTTAGACACTTAGTAGCTGTGTGACCCTGGGCAAGTCACTTAACTCAGTTTCCTTATCTGTAAAGTGAGCTGGAGAAGGAAATGGCAAACCACTCCAGTATCTTTGCCAAAAAAACCCCAAATGGAGTCACAAAGAGTCGTACACAACTGAAAAACGACTGAACAAACCACAAATGGAAGGATTATTTTGGGAGTTGGTGATGGAGGAATTAGTTTGAATGACTTTTAGGATCTTAGGAGATGCAGACTGATTTATGAGCTAAGTAACCTGGAGACTCACAGCTCCGAATTGTAACTTCAGCTCTCACACTTGCTCCGTTTACATCCCTGCACTTAGATGGTTCTGAAATTTGTCTAGGGTTAGGAATAGGGCTGGACTTGTGATTTCATTTGCATCAGAAACTCCCTCTGCTTATACAGGTCAGCCCCTTCTCAGCAACTAGTCTTACAAACTGTGGGCACCTAGCTCAAAATAACAAAGCAAGAATGATGTCTTGTCACACCACTTCAGTAGGACCAAGCCCAGAGGAACCAGGCAAATGGTGCCAAAATGTTATCTTTGAGTGCTTTGTCATGTATCTAAACTGCAACTACCCCCAAACAAAATGCTGCCCTAACAAATTGCTTCTTCATGAAAAAGAAAATGGAAGGGAAATAAAAGGACCTTTTAAAAGCTTGATATAATTGAATTTGTATATAAAGTTCTCTTAATGAACAAAATATCATATTTGAATTTTGGGACAAAAACACATTTTGCAAATGTTGCAAAGCATTAAGCTGTGCCTTGAAGCCAGAAGGGCTTATAAGAGATCATCCATTCCTATTGTATTCAGGGATCTACACAGAATCTCTCCAGTGGTTAAATGAACACTTATAACCTCCCTTCCTACCCCCCCAAGCAAGATGGCAGAATAGAATCTGCTTCATAATTCACAGGATAATGTATTCGGTAGCAGGTAAGGCTGCATTTAATAACATTTTTTCTATTAACATTTTACTACATTAATAATCTCTGCTCAGAGAATATCCTAAACTAGAACCTTATATGCTAAATAGGTACTGCATTACAAAAAGATGATCTAAATCTACAATAAGATGAAACTTCTTAGAAAATTATCCTTTTAGAGAGAGGCTATTTGAACACTCAAATTAAAAAAGGCAAAATTAAGTTTAAATTGGTTCACTTCCCTAGTGAACCCAAGTCCCTTTAAACCACCATTTTTATGTTTAAGTCTAATTCCAAGTGCAGGACAGATCAAATGTCAGTTGTACTTGATGGCTCCTGATAGGAGTTAATGTTAATGATCATGTTTTTAAAGTAGATCAGTTCCTGGCATAGGTTAAGTTGAAAAATCACCCACTTTATGTACAAATATAAATTGGTATTGTTAGCTGCTCCTTTGCATTTATTTATTCAGTTACTTTTATGTGAGTAAAAAAATGTACAAGAGGAAATATTTGGCAAGTTACTTCATATTAATGGCATGGTATAATCCAATTATTTGTGGACCAAAAATCTTCAGGAAATGTTCCACCTCTAAATCACATTCAAAAATGTTGCTTTAGAGCTTAGTGGGGACATTCAATTAGGTTGTCACTGTCAGATCCACACAGGTTGGGTAGGTCAAATTTCAGTAAAACTGGGATAAAACAATTTTTCCATTATCAGCTCTTTGCTATTTTTGCATATGTGAACATGCTGTTATTTTATTATGTATAGTAATGACCCATTTGTTCGGAGGAATTGTATTATTTAGCTTTTGGGGCTGTGTCCAGGTTAAGGCATTTCATGACTAAACAATTTAGACACACCATCTTCTTAACGTAACAGGGGCATTTGGTTGACAAGTTATCATTTCAGTTCTTTTATCTGTTCCACAAGATATATGGCTACTTCCCTTGGAAATAATCACTACAGGAACTGCACACCATCTGTGATAATGCACCTGCAGAGAGCAGACAAATGGAAACAAGGAGCTAAACCCAAACAATGCCTTCTGCTGGAATAAGAGTTTACCCAAAACAAAACAGGGCATTTCATCTTAGTAGATGCAATACATTGAGTGAGAAGAGGAAAATCAGAAATCAAACTGTTGTCCTATGTACTAAAAAAAAAATCATATACTTTTTTCTTTATTAAAAAAATAATGCAAACTTCCCAATGATCCTCTCCTTTCCAAAACTGTTCACAACCTTCCAGTTGTACAAACTGATTTTTTCAGGTCCGGGTCCCCCCTTGTTCACACAATCCCTGGATGATAATTTGGGAAGCTTTTCGAGGTTTTCTTGCAATAAAAGGCATCATAAGGCCTTGACAGTGGAAATCGAATAAATATGTAAAGCCCTGGAGTCATCAAGACTAGAGTTCTATGAATTTACATGTGTTTACTATTGTGTGGATAGTTTGCAGCTTCCTGTTTAGTCTATCAAGCAATAGAAACCTACCCATATGCCTGTGAAAGAATCAAATGATCTTCAGCGACTCAGGCAAAATGACAAAGCCTAAATTTGTACCCTCCTCCCACCTTAGTACTTTGGCCTTTGGCCCTTCAGAGTCACCTCCTTGCCTATAACCACCACAGAGTTTCAAAGGCAATTGACAATTTCTTTTTTTTTTTTTTAGGAATTCATTTTTTTTTTAATTGAACTTTTAACATTCATTTTAACAAAATTTTGGGTTCCAAATTTTCTCCCCTTTTGTCCCCTCCCCCCCAAAACACCGTGCATTCTAATTGCCCCTATCACCAATCTGGTCTCTCTTCTATCATCCCTCTCTGCCCTTGTCTCCATCTTCTCTTTTGTCCTGTAGTCCCAGATAACTTTCTATACCCCTTTACCTGTATTTCTTATCTCCTACTGGCAAGAACAGTACTCAACAGTTGTTCCTAAAACTTTGAGTTCCAACTTCTTTACCTCCCTCCCTCCCCACCCCTTCCCTTTGGAAGGCAGGCAATTCAATATAGGCCAAATCTGTGTAGTTTTGCAAATGACTTCCATAATAGTCGTGTTGTATAAGACTAACTATATTTCCCTCCATCCTATCCTGTCCCCCATTACTTCTATTCTCTGTTTTGATCCTGTCCCTCCCCAGTGTCCACCTCAAATTGCTCCCTCCTCCCCATGCCCTCCCTTCCATCATCCCCCCCACCCTGCTTATCCCCTTATCCCCCACTTTCCTGTATTGTAAGATATTGTAAAATGAGTGTGCATTTTGTTCCTTCCTTTAGTGGAATGTGATGAGAGTAAACTTCATGTTTTTCTCTCACCTCCCCTCTTTATCCCTCCACTAATAAGTCTTTTGCTTGCCTCTTTTATGAGAGATATTTTGCCCCATTCCATTTCTCCCTTTCTCCTCTCAATATATTTCTCTCTCACTGCTTAATTTCATTTTTTAAGATATGATCCCATCCTCTTCAATTCACTCTGTGCACTCTGTCTCTATGTGTGTGTGTATGTGCATGTGTGCATGTGTGTGTGTATAATCCCACCCAGTACCCAGATACTGAAAAGTTTCAAGAGTTACAAATATTGTCTTTCCATGTAGGAATGTAAACAGTTCAACTTTAGTAAGTCCCTTATGACTTCTCTTTGCTGTTTACCTTTTCATGCTTCTCTTCATTCTTGTGTTTGAAAGTCAAATTTTTTTTTCAGCTCTGGTCTTTTCATCAAGAATGCTTGAAAGTCCTCTATTTCATTGAAAGACCAATTTTTCCCCTGAAGTATTATACTCAGTTTTACTGGGTAGGTGATTCTTGGTTTTAGTCCTAGTTCCTTTGACTTCTGGAATATCCTATTCCATGCCCTTCGATCCCTTAATGTAGAAGCTGCTAGATCTTGTGTTATCCTGATTGTAATTCCACGATACTTGAATTGTTTCTTTCTAGCTGCTTGCAATATTTTCTCCTTGACCTGGGAACTCTGGAATTTGGCCACAATGTTCCTAGGAGTGTCTCTTTTTGGATCTCTTTCAGGAGGTGATCGGTGGATTCTTTCAATATTTATTTTGCCCCCTGGTTCTAGAATCTCAGGGCAGTTTTCCTTTATAATTTCATGAAAGATGATGTCTAGGCTCTTTTTTTGATCAAGGCTTTCAGGTAGTCCCATAATTTTTAAATTGTCTCTCCTGGATCTATTTTCCAGGTCAGTTGTTTTTCCAATGAGATATTTCACATTATCTTCCATTTTTTCATTCTTTTGGTTTTGTTTTGTGATTTCTTGGTTTCTCATAAAGTCATTAGCCTCCATCTGTTCCATTCTAATTTTGAAAAAACTATTTTCTTCAGTGAGCTTTTGAACCTTCTTTTCCATTTGGCTAATTCTACTTTTGAAAGCATTCTTCTCTTCACTGGCTTTTTGAACCTTTTGCCAATTGAGTTAGTCTATTTTTCAAGGTGTTATTTTCTTCAGCATTTTTTGGGGTCTCCTTTAGCAGGGTGCTAACCTGCTGTTCATGCTTTGACTGCATGTCTCTCATTTCTCTTCCCAGCTTTTCCTCCACCTCTCTAACTTGATTTTCAAAATCCTTTTTGAGCTCTTCCATGGCCTGAGCCCATTGAGTGGGCTGGGATACAGAAGGCTTGACTTCTGTGTCTTTCCCTGATGGTAAGCATTGTTCTTCCTCATCAGAAAGGAAGGGAGGAAATGCCTGTTCACCAAGAAAGTAACCTTCTATGGTCTTATTTCTTTTCCCTTTTCTGGGCATTTTCCCAGCCAGTGACTTGACTTCTGAATATTCTCTTCACACCCACTTCACCTCCGGATCCTCCCAGCCAGCACTTGGGGTCTGAGATTCAAATGCTGCTTCCCAGCCTCAGGGCTTTGGGTGGGGGCAAGGCTGCTAGTCAGTGTGAGATTAAGTTCAGCTGCTCAGGTGGGGGCAGGGCCGCCTCTTGGGCTCAGTTCCCTCAGGGGGTTTATGCAGAGACCTTGAACAATGGATCCAGGCTCCTGCCTGCTTTGGGAGCCCCTGTCTGCTCCTACCTCCGCTTCTGCCTCCCGAGGGGGCCTGAGTTATGGGGGCACCCCACTCCCCTCTCGACCCGCCAAAGAGACCCTCTCACCGACCCTCATCACCTGTGGGTGGAGGGACCCGCGTGGCCGCTGGAGATTCTGTCCCCGAAGCCTGCTCGGATCTTCTCCTCTCGGCGCTGTGCGGCCAATGCAGGGCTGGGCTGGGCTCTGCTTCAGCAGCGCGACGGACCTTTTGTGAGAGGTTTGCAGGGCTCTCTGGAACAGAAATCTCCTCTGTTCCACTGTTCTGTGGCCTCTGCTGCTCCAGAATTCGCTGTAAGTTCTTTTTTACAGATGTTCTATGGGCTGTGGGTTCAGAGGTATGTGTATGTGCGTCTTTCTACTCCGCCATCTTGGCTCTGCCTCCCGGCAATTGACAATTTCAAAATACACCCTTTCCTCCTAGGCAAATAATCCTTGCGCTAACAAGGATTTTACTACGCTTACAATTTTTATTTTAAAATCAGATATTAAACAAAGGAATACTTCAAGGTGGGGAGGATAAAATACATTACCAAACTTTTTGTCCAAAAATTTGGTAGTTTTAAGTTCATTTCTTAAAAATTTGTCTTGAATGGATCAAAATCTCAACAGGACTTTTGTTACATATCTTGTATTCTATGTCCCATCTTCCCTTTAGGTCCTAGAAGACTATTAGGTCTATTTACTACCAGTCCTTTGAAGTTATGGGGAAAAATTCTTGCTTTCTTATGTAAGGGGGGGGAAAGGCAATGTTTTACTCCTGTTTTGTGATGAGGAGAATGTAAGCTGGATAATTCCATTCTTTCCATCTGTTTAAATCTGGAGGTAAATTAAGAGTATTCCTTGGGAACTCATTTCCTTTACTCTCTAGGATGGAGGCTGGAGAACTACACCTAACTGTTTTACTAAGTGGATGTGTGTTGAAATTCAGTTACCTACATTAGCATGAGCTAATATCCAGAAAATGATTTTATCCCCAATTCAGCATTTGACTTTGTAAATAACTGACGACATCTAAAAACATGGCCCTTTTTCCCTTTAAGAAGAAAATTCCACAAGCACAATCATTGGTCTTGAACCTTTTAATAAGTTCTTGAAATAATAGTAAAAAAAAAAAAAATGCAAAAAAACAAAAAATACCACACTGTTGAAAACTTCTGTATCAATGTGAATCTTCCTAAATGTTCAAATTCAGAATAGTGCAAATTTTGTTCATAAATTTTTACAAACTCAGATCACTTTGGTTTGTTTACTTGCTACAAGTATTGGCAAAAAAACAACTTCAGATTCACATTTTAGCTGTATTAAACCTAGTAGGTACAGAATAATTTCCAGTTTAACTGAGAAAAATAAACACTTACTGCTTATGCATGATCAAGTATAAATTTATATATTTAATTACTGCATGTTGCTAATTACTTCTGGTTTTGAAAGGAATATCTATTTTGAAAACAAAACATTTTCACATCACTATTCATTTTCAATTTTAGAATATTTATAAGGGATCCTTTACAAGTTTAGAATCGCCCCACTTTTGCAACTTTCCTCTAAAGTAATCAGTTACAGCTTTCCAGAGTTTTGCACCAAGAGCATTTATATTTTCCTCAAAAGAGAAAACAAAAAAGGACCACTACATAAATATACACACAAAAACCACATTCTTAGGCTATCTAGCCCAAGATTCCACTCTGTTGACTGGTGACATCAATTTAAAGGGACAACCAATGAATCAGATGTGAAAATCACCTTAAAATTTAAAACAAACCTAAAACATTTACACGGCATAATACACAAAAAAAAATCAATTCATGTGAGTAAAAATTACAACTATACCATAACCACAAAACTGGAGTTTCTCCAAGGATTAGGGTTCAGATGGAAGGCACAACAATAAAGTTTCTTTTCGAGTGAAAGAAATTATTGCTGAATTTTGCCTCCATGCAGTATGAAATGCTGAACCCTTCTCTCTTTTAACATCTCACAGGAAAAAAAGAATAAATATTGAAGAGAATACAAGGCTCAGATTGGTTTAATATACATTGCACTTTAAGTTAAGACCCAATAGTTGCAAATTAGGTCTAATGTGGTCTATGCCATTAACTGAATACATTGTGCTCACCAATATAATTGATATTTAGAAACACCAACTGTTTAACGCAGTGGCATATGCACTCTTCTTTTTACAAGGCAATCACAGATTGCAAATCCTATAGGGCTGTGGAAAAGTTGCAATCTCTATTCTATAGTAACAGAGAAATACAGAAATAATTTCGGCTCATTTAGAATGAAGCAAATGGCAGAGATCTACAGTCATGGTCAGATCTCTACAGATCTCATAAAGAATTACATCAATAGAGGTGAAAATGTCAGCAACATACCACACTGTACAAGTGACATTTTCCATTGCCATGTGCTTCCAGTAAGATTGTCTACATAAAACTTCACTGTTAGGATAAAAAGTATTGTTGATATACTGCCGATATACATGAGTGTATGGGTGTGTATGTGCGCTACTGCAGCATTAAGATGAGGGCACAATTCCTGAAGCATTAAATTAATGCTCAACCTGACACGGATCACCTCTATTTATTTTTTTTGAAACACAACCCTATTTTTAATGTTCTGGATAAATATTATTCCTGCTACACCATACCTCACCTTTGTCAAGCACCATCAATTCTACATTTTGGGCACGAATACAAAAGGAAGAGTTTGCAATTAAACTTTAGTTCAAGGCTTTGAAATATGGCAACTGTTTTAATAACTTAAATGAAATCTAATACTTGAAGTTCCCTAATGCAATTTAGCATTAAATCTTTTCAGGGCACAGCCAGGTAACAAATGCTTATGCAGTAAATTAAGGTAAGATTTCAAGATAAGCAGTTATTCTTCCACTTGGCTATTCTAAAATGGAATATTATTCCACCATCTTTGACCCCACCCCACCCCACACTTCTGGCTCTCCCCCAGGTCATTCGTGCAGTTGGCCCAATCTAAATTGATTCTTCAGGGTAAAAAAAGATCTTCAGTTACAATCCAGTATCACAGATTCTCTTCCCAAATTTGCTTCGATATTGGCAACTGTGAGTCTGAAGACTTTAGTCATTATGTGGCTTTTCAGGGATACCCTACAAAGAGGAGAGAGAGAGAAAATATATAATGTACTCCATATTTTTTTACTTTGAAACACTAGTGATTTGAAACATGCTCTGCTGATTTTTTCTTTTTAAACATAATACATGTAGATAAAATAGATGAATGATAAAACTGATGATCTAAAGTTGGCTACTATTAAAGTCTGATTATGCATATATTTATATAGGAGCAATATTCCAAGTCAATAAAGAATACACCAGTGAACACAGTGTGGGTGGTACTTTTAAAAACTGAACCCTACTTCCCTGGCTATGTATTTCAAAGAAATACACTCTTTGAACCCATTTATTCACTTGTAGTGAAGGGAGATTTCTGATAGTTTATTTACTAACATGACACTTGTCAGATCTATTCCTCTCACCAGGGGAATGAATCAGTATTACGAAACAGGATTAGTTTTATTCAAACTATTTTATATATTTGTACTCAAGGAGAACAAAGGACTCAGTGTTAAGATAACATTTCCTGGAGAACCACATCTTCAATGGCATCAGGATGTTAGTAATACCAAGAAATATTGGGACGGTCATCCAAAAACTTTTGCCTGTTGATGACTGTGTTTTAGGAGCACACAGATAGGACACTCTAGTAAGAACAAGAACCATATAAGGTACAATACTGCACTATAAATTGATAAGCCTGAGGATCATATGGGAATCTACAAGAAGGGAATCCTATAGAAAGGGAACAGGTTCATCAGCAACTTCTAGAACTGTAAGTGGTCACTAAATTCAAGTAATCTTACATCAACATAAAAAGGATTGTACATGTTCTGTGGGAATCACATGAATATGGCAACTTAAAAGTCTTCAGAAAAGCAGTAAAGTCCAAAAAGTATAAAATAAGTCTCACAATTGGCTTCTTAAAGTTTCATCACATCACCTCTAGACTGCACATTAACTAGAATAAGATATCATATCATACAATTCACTAGCAGAGAACTGATGATTTGTGGCCATCCCGCATGCCTGGAATTCACTCCTTACTTTTTCCTTAAGAGTTCCTCTCTTCCTTGAGGATAAAATTTTTCTTATCTCCAACAACCCCCAGCCCTCATCAACTGCTAGTGCCCTCCCTTCCAAATTACCTTGTATTTAACTGCTGTGCATAGATCTGAACGTATTAGTTTTATATTTATGATGCTGTACATATTTTTATTATGTACTTGATGTCTCCCTCATTAGAACATTAGTTCCTTGGGAGCACAGATGTTTCACTCCTTGTACCTGAGTCCCTAGGACAGTGCCTGGCATATTATTAGGTACTAAAAAGATTCTTGTTGATTAATTAATGAATTTCTTTTTTGGCAAGATGGGTTCCAAGAAGGAATGACAGGAAGACATCTTAGCAAGTTCTATAAGAAATTCTATACAGACAACTTAAACACAATTTTAGATAACATAATAGCACTGTGGAATGACAGACCAACAAGAGACAAAATTAGCCACCAGCGATCAGAGATGAACAGGCCATAACCATTTACAGTTTTGAACAATAATGCAGAACAGTCTCTATAGAAATGGTTATAGCCTTAAAAGAAAGAAGTCTTCATGAAACCAAGGTGGAAAAGACTTCTGGTTAGGGTATCAGTCCTTTCTGCCAAATCCACAAATTAAAAAAAGAAATGTAAACCTTATCTCTGAAAACAAAGAACAGTGGTGTGGGGGTGAAGCAGGAGAAAAAAAAACAGATGAGAAAACTAGCTGGACCCATAATGTAACTGACACCAACTTCTAGCTTCTAGATATTCTTCTCTACTACTATTATTCTTCCCTATATCACCTGTAAGGATTAACAGAAAAAAAAAAGGATAATGGAGAGGAGTCAGGATTTTCAGCACTTTAAAAGAACCAAGAAAAAGAGGGAGGTTGAACCCACTGGAGAAAACCACTAACATGAAATCGGCCTTGCTTTGGGTTCCTCTAGTTTTTTTTTTTTTTTCAATTAAATTTCTCTGCAAAATGGGTGAGCTACTAATATATCTTTAACCTCTTTTTTCTTATCTTTCTTACTACTGTCCAGTTCATTCTAAAGGTCCTATTTGTTTTAAAAGGCATTTAAGAATTAATTTTCAGATATTTATATTATATTAAGTTAGAACAGTTTTACCTAATGAAATGTATGAAATTGAATTAGAGAATAAACAGAAAGATACCCTGGGACAAAGAACACATGATCTTTGTAAACAATTCACAAAGTCTGCCTAAGTTAATGAAAATCAAATACACTCCATATCACTAATTCCAGTATGAGTTCATGAAATGAATGACCCTAAACATTTTAAGGAAAAGTGGTAAAATTTTGTATTTTGTTTTAATACAAGTAGAGTAACTAACTTTTATTCTTCAGCAATTAAATAAAAAAGCCATAAAGAGTTCAGTTAATTTTTCTGGTACATTTCCCCCCCTTCAGAGACAAACTGTAGGCAATAACTTAAGTGATCCAATTCAAGTACTTTCTGCACATAATTACAAAAATGAATACTGAAAACTATCTTTACATGTAAGTGTAAATTATGCGAGTAATTTTTATGAGATATTTTAAAAATTAACCATGCATGTGCACTTTAAGATCTTGATGTGCCTGATCTTGCAAACTGAATTTAAAGGATCTACTTGAATTAATAAAGACTACCCAAATCTAGAAGAAAAAAGAAACAAACAAAGTGTTCCCCTGACTTAGCCTCTAAGAACCCAGATAGATCTTTAAAGAGTGAAGCTACCATTTGAACACATGTAATTATTCTTTCACTAAAAAGACAGGCACTGCTAGCTCACAGTAGTATGGAAGTGGGTGCTTGAAGTTGTGCCAACAGTGTAATCCCTGGCAGGTCTTACCAAGTGTGAAAGGCTACCAGTGGTGGCACTAGGGCCAGCCTACCTATGTTCAGATAAGATCACCACTAGACTGGGGGCAGGGTGTTGCCTTTTTTGGCTATAACAGCTTAGGAAGACAATGTACTGAAGGACATAGTGATCTGAGTTCGTGTGAGGAAAGCCTTCACTGAAGAAACTGCAGATCCTTCCAACAGCACAGTATTACAGTCTCCAAATTCTATTCATTTTAAGCTACTGAAAATACTGCTACCATTAATCTTGAAGTTCCTGGCTCTCTTCACTTCTCTGGAACTGATACAAGGCTAGGACATGCTTATTTTTGCAATATATACTACACACTATGACCAAATCTGGATATATCACAAAAATCCCACTGCAATTCTATTCAGCTGCTCACAAATAGATATCATTGTTCCCATCTAATTGTTCGCATTAATAATGTTTTCCCTAACACACTATTTAAAAAAAACTAATAACAATTGTGCAATGATACACTTCTGTTAATAAGAGGGTCTCTTTCAAGGTCATACTTTTTTTTTTTGTCAGAAGCTTCATTAGCAAAGGCAGAAATATAGGAGGATTACAGAGGCATTTAAAAATTGCTTAAACATCTATTATATTTTGGAATTTGATACTTTCTTCCTCTCTTCTAGGACAGGTGGCTGCAGCCCCTGGACCCTTACCCTCTTCTCTATAAACAGTGCTCCTTCCCCTTACATAATTCATCTGCATGAGCTGAGAGTCCAGCTCAGTCCTAAGGCTGACCAGCCAGGTCCTGGCATGAAGAAGTCTGCATACAAGAAAGCATCACTTCCCCAGCACTGAGTAAAATAGAACTTTCCTCAAATCTCTTCATGTACAGGCTTAAACTATTAAGCTGAGCTTTGTTAATGAAGGTATTCCAGTAAGAGACACCTCAAGTTCCTCCAATAACTTAACCCAGGGTTTTTGAATTGAAGGCATGCTCTTCTCACTAAGCTGTGCTACGTCTCCACTAATGTTGTCGAGTGTTCTACAAGGTCAAATTCTGATGACTGTTTTTTCAATATTTCTTGTTAGGCTGGATGTTATATAAACAACCTTGACACTGAGTAGTTAGAAAATGAATTTTATTGGAGTGGGTAAAAGAGGTAAAAATACTGTAATTATCTATTATATTTATTGCTAGCTATTAAATTACTTGAGAATTTTCCAACTAATTTCTAATCCAAAAATAGTCATTTCATCTAAGTTACTTTGACCATAATTCTGCCAGCATGATTTTCTCTCCCTGTTCAGTTTGTTAAGATCCTTTATAATGCCTCTTTTACATTTTGTATTTTCACTGTCAACACCATCAGCCCATCATTATGCAGTGGAAAATGGTGGATAGTCAAAGAATCTGGGTTTGAATCCTACCTCTGTCCTTCACCTGCTGAGATCTTAGACAAGTCACCTCCTATTGGGCCTCAATTTCCTCATATTTGAAAAGGAGAGCCTGGACTAGGCTCCAGGACTTAAGTCCTGGCTAGCCCAAGATCTGTGATTCTATGAATATTACAAGTAGCCTAACTGTCCTCTTTCTACTCTTCCTCAGGTTACTCACATGAATACCTCTAGGACTGGTGATTTCACGAGTACTCTTCCAGTCCCACTTCCAACAAATCATTACAGATTTTTAACTCTTCCGGACCTTAACAAACTGCTTTTATAAGTTGCTGGCTCAAAAATTAGCTAACGTCCAAACTCCTAGTGATGAGTCTCACTAAACTTAACTAGGATGTCTCTTTGACAACGTAAATACAGTACACTGATAGATCAAGACTCAACGTCATTTCATCTTGGTATAATCTTTCAAAGCTTGTGCTGTTAGCATAGCTTTCAAAAGCCCAGAACTACTTACATGCCTCTATGAGTCACTAGAGTAGGGCTTTAGTTGAGGTCATCAATTAGTGTTCTTAAAGTACTCTTTTGTTATCTTCCCACTCAAAACCCTTCAGTGGCTTCCTGTTATTACCTACACAAGATAACTAGTCTAGTATTCAAGGCCCTCCATAAATTTTCCTCTACAGTCTCCTACTCTACCAAATAATCTAAATAAATCTTGCCTTCCAACTAAATTAATCTATTCTTTAATCTCCAAGCACACTATGGGTAATCTTGCTTCCATGTCCTTGCTTTCATGGCTCCCCCTATCTTGGGTGTCCCTCTCAAATTCCCTCTTCTCTATTTAATTCCTAGCACTGCCTCTCTCAATCACCTTAGCTCCACTTGACCAGTTAAGCTTTCAGGGCACCCACTGTCTGTAGTAATCATCTCTTATTTAACAATATCCTCTCTCCCTCCTTCTTAGATGTGTGGGTTACAAAGAATTAGCAGCCCTATAGGGTGCTCTTGACCTATAAGGGCAGGGTTGGCTAAGTGTTCAATACGTATATGTTTTTTTAAACAGTGAATGATATTGGTCTAATCAAAATATTTACATTTCCTAAAATCTGCCCTGAGTATGCTCAATTATGTTACAGGCTATCAGTAAATTCTCAACAACAACCAAAAAACAAATCTGAAATCAATTGAATGCCACATAGCAGTGTTAGAGAAATAAGAGAACATGTGAAATCAAAGGACAAGAGGGCATCAAAAGTCTAGACAGGTTGGCAATCACTAATCTAATATTACAATTTATTGATAAAAGCTATTAAATGTTATGTTAATAAACACAAACTGCTTGATTATTTGCAGTGCTTATATTTATATCTTATAAAGTATATAAAATTTGAGATTTAATTTCCATTTAAGTCTTCTATTCTGGTTGCATATAATATTCTAAATTCTTTCCTTAAGTTTTCTGATTAAAAAAAATTTCTACAAGTCAAAGGAATGGGTCCTAAGGATCTTAGTATGCTAGAAAATAAAATTATTTAATGACACAGATACCTATTTTTAATCTGAAAGATTGTTTTAGAAATTGTTGATTCTAACTTTACATATGATATCATTAAATGCTGGGAAAACTCATGCTTTCCTACACTAACCTAATAACCTTAACTTCATGAACTGTTGCTACAGAATGGCTTAAAAACATATTGATACATACATATATATACATACATACATACATATATATATGTATATGTCCATCACTCGAATTCTAAGTCTCATTAAACTTTAATCAACAGGTCAGCAGAAGGCTGTGATAATACATTTAACGAACACTAAGTAGTAAGTAAGAACAGCAAAAAAACCTTTTCTTGTAGTTATAGAAAATAAAGAATTAGGCTGAAATAAAAAAGCTTGCAGATTACAGAATGATTTTATTTATCATACCATAGCCAGCTGTCGTCCTATGTTTCCTACTGTCACACCTCCTGAGAAAAAAATACATGGTAGCCAAGAACGGATATAAAGAAAATCAGGAGATGTATACCTAGAGCAAAAAAAAAAAAAAAAGTTTTTTATTAAGTGACTTACATGCCAATTCCACTAATATTACAAAGCTACAAGGAAAAAACTTAATTCAATTCAATATGAGGCAGATATTTTAAAAAATAAAGTATTACTGAAGACTACAACTGATTCATTAGAGCCAAGCATAGAGCTTTCATGACTGAACCACTATCTTATGAAAATTATGCTTCACTGCCCAAATATATTTCTGAACAGCAACATATTACATACGTGAGAGATTCAGGAACAAGGCAGAATATCTTTGCAGAATTTCATGCCACGTGTATGAGGTAAGTGAAATTAGGAAAGGCTCAGTTGAAGCATATATAGCATATGAAAATAAAAAACAAGTTTCAGCATTCTAAAACACAAGTAGCTTTAAAAAGTTAAGTTTTAAAACAACATACTTACTGATAAACACCATTATATACAAGAAACTGAGTGATCAGGGTTGCTAGAAATGCTATTGTAATTCCAAGTCCAAGGCCACTTCTTGAA
Organism: Notamacropus eugenii; assembly: GCF_028372415.1. Taxonomy (NCBI): domain Eukaryota; kingdom Metazoa; phylum Chordata; class Mammalia; order Diprotodontia; family Macropodidae; genus Notamacropus; species Notamacropus eugenii. The sequence goes on from NC_092874.1 coordinate 89,935,043, forward strand.
CGATCAAAAGTCCACCAAAGGCCCAAAGACAGTGCTGCTAAAGTCAGTGACAGTTGAACATTATTGGCAAAATCCAGTTTCTGATTATGTGGAAGTTAGGGAAAAGTTTACTACTTATTTAAAATTTAAGAGCAACTTCTTGGCAAACTACCTATATTATACATATGCTTATGACCACAGACTTTAAGAGCTGAAATCACTTAGTCCAAATCCCTTTTTAGATTAGACAACTGACAGGAAGAGCTTCTTTTCATTTATTCAAATGCTGGGAGCCAAACACAGGTCCTCTTTGACTCCAAATCTAGTATTGAGTTTCATTTCTGGGGGGTGGGCACAGAATAACTATTTAAGCATTCATTGTGAAATTTTTTACCAAACAGAAAAAAGTTCATCAATAGACTGAAAGGTCTTATTGGACACAGGGCTATCATGAATATCATGACATTGTGAAGTGTCTTAGCAATTACTGAGCCCAAAATTTTGTTTTTTCAAAGTTCTTTTCCTGACGTGTGTTTGTGTGTAATTCTGCTATAATGTTTCTATAATAAAGCAACAAGCCTTAAAACCAGGTTATATGCAATGCTGTTTTACTTTTCCACACCAATATTAAGTTAGAAGTGACTATTTTAAGAACATATCTAAATGAGTATTTTATGATACCAAGCATATACACAGTTCAGAATAGCATCAAGGAATAATATTTACTCTAGAAATCTGTATGGACAGCAGCTGTATACAGTTTAAGACAGCACTATAAACAGGGACGAAACATACATTTTATTTATGATACTCATAAGATATAGAAAACAACTTTTCCTTGTAAGCAATGCTCTCATCACTGAAATGAGAGTAAGAATTGTGATGGTACCTTTAAACTCAAAAACTCTGGAATAATCTAGTTATTCATTTACCATGAAAAATCAACATTCTGGCTTGGCCTTCCATAGGCAGGACCAAGCAGTGGCCAGAGTAGAGTGAGGATCTTCTGTCGGTCTACTGCACTTACTTCAGGCACTTATTACTGCACTTGCTTGGGCAGTTAGGTGGTGCAGTGAATAGTGCGCTGGGCCTGGAGTCAGAAAGACCAGAGTTCAAATCCGGCCCCAGACAGATGTTCTCTGTTACATCATGTTGCCTTCCCAGCCTGAAAGTGCATCTAAAAGAGATTTCTTAATGGATTCATTAAATTCAACTACATACGACATCTACAATGTGGATTTTAAATCACCTTAGATGAATAAATGAATTCGTTGTGCTAACTTGGGCAAGTCACTTAACCTGTTTGCCTGAGTTTCTTCATTTGTAAAATAGGGATAAAAATAGCACCTATACATCCCAGGGTTGTTGTGAAAATCAACTAAGATAAACAATTGTAAAGTGCTTAACTTAACATAGTGCGTGCTACATAAATGTTAGCTACCCCTTGACAGCAAAGAGCAATTCTACCTTCAGTTCCCATTATTCCTCAGGAGTAATCATGAAATAAAATTTTCAGAGCTGGGAAATTTTAAGAACATCTAGTCCAGAGGTGGGGAACCTGTGGCCTTCAGGCCACATGCGGCCCTCTATGTCCTTGGGTGCAGCCTTTTGACTAAGTCCAAATTTTACAGAACAAATTCTTTTATTAAGGGGATTTGTTCTGTTAAGTTTGCAATCTGTATATGGGCTACACTTGAGGACCTAGAGGGCCATTTGTGGCCTCAAGGCCACAGGTTCCCCACCTCTGATTTAGTCATAGGATTATATTTATAGTTAAAAGGATCTAGGTCATGATAGTTCAATTGTCTCGTTTTATAAATGAGGAAAGAGAGGCCCAAGAAGATTAGGTGATTTGCTTGAGATTACATAAAAAGTCAGCATCAGAATCTTTGTCTTTAGATTCAACCAATGTTCTTTTCACTTCCAAGTCTGGAAGTGTACCTAAGAAAGATTTCTTCATGGATCCACTAAACTCAACTTATTCTAGAGGAATAAATAAATATTGCATCACAGACAAAAAAGCAATACTTCATTCCCTCAAATATACCAAAGAATCTAATAACTGACACCTCCAAATCTAAATTACTCAAGATAAACTAAGCAACACATTTCAAAATAAAATATTCTAAATATATTAACCAATGGTGTCAAACTTACATAGAAATCAATTTCTGAGTGTTGCATACTGACTTAGAAAATCACAAATTAACATTAACTATATTGTATAATACTTTTATTTAACATTTCCCAATTACATCTTAATCCCGTTTCTTAGAACTCTGGAGTTTTGTGGGTCACTCTTGGCAAGTCTGACATGTTTGTATTAAACCAATAAGTTTAGAATCACTCAAAGTAATTTAGTCAGAGATCACTTTGAGGATTAAAATATACTGACAGGCTCCAAAAATGCCAATGTGGGGTCAGGGAAGATTTCCTTCAAAATAAGTCAAGTTTCACACCAATACATGATTTCATATTTGAGAGATTACAAGAAACCAATGCTAGTAGGGCAATTTTTATCACACAACCCCTGTATAGCCTGAAACCATATTTAGGAGATCCTGCATTAGATGATCTCTAGGGTTCCTTTCCAGTGCTATTATTCCATGTGGTAGCTTGCATTCACTGATTTGTATGATCAACTCAAAAAAAAAAAAGTAGCTCTGGGGGAAAAATACCTCTCAAAATTATTCCCACCCCACCCCCCAGAACATTTCAAGGATACAGCACTTGCATGGTTAATACCAACAAAAACTGCTATGCAGCGCATTACACTGGCCCACTCTCTCTTAAACTTGTGAGGTTCTCCAAGGTGACTGTCAATACAGGGATAGAGCAAACCAACAACAGCTGCATGGGAAAAAGAGTGGAAAAATACAGACTATTAAAGAACAGTGTGCAATATTATCCAAATAGTTCCCTTTTTAGAAGTATCTGATGTTACACCTCAATGAGACTCTAAAACTCTAATAATCTGAACTGAAAAAAATCCCAAGAGATAGCTGTTTCTGAAGAATTTTAAAAGACCATGCCATCATGAAAGAAATAAGTCATCATACCTGATTAAATTAAAAAGATGTATAATTGAACAGATGTGAATAGGAGGAACCAACTGAACCGTCCTATGCTCAAACTGTCACTCACTTCTAAAATTCTATGAACTATGAATATAATGCAACAGGTCAGAGAAGGGAGAGAGATCATTGCAGAGTAGCAATGGAAGACTTAACGGAAGGTGAAGACTTACAATTGGCCCTGAAAGATGGACAAGATTTCCATAAGTCAAGACCTGGTCACACTTATCAGCTGTATGACCTTGGGCAATCCTCTTGCCCCTCTGAGTCTCCAACGAGGAGTTTGAACCTAAGGACCCTGAATCTCCCCTTAGGGGTTAAACCCTCATCAAGACATTCCATGAACATGAAGAGCTGGGACAAAAGCATGAGAGTCAGAAGAATTGTAACATATGTTGGGAGTGAGCTCTGAATAAAGGAAAAGATCCATGCCGGACCTTTTATTCAGGTTAAATATGTACTTTTTGTTCATTTGTGCCCAATTCTTTATGATTCCATTTGGAGTTTTCTTGGCAACATTCTGGAGTGGTTTGCCATTTCCTTCTTCAGCTCATTTTACAGATGAGAAAACTGAAAGAAAAGTGGCCTGCCCAGGGTCACACAGCCAGGAAGTGTCTGAGGCCAGATCTGAACTCAGGAAGATGACTCTTCCTGACTCCAGGCCCAGAACTCTATCCACTGCACCACCTAGCTGCCCTAAATATGTATAGTGGGCCAAAATTATATATGCCCCTGAAAGTTGAATGAAATTTAGGCTTGGTGTGGTAAGAAAGCAGTTAATTAATAATATTATTTTGGGAATGTTTTTAGAGAAATGACAAATATTTGGTAGAAAGTGAAAAATTTGTATATGTCATCAAGAAGATGGCATACCATAGGTATCTGGAAATACCAGGGTAACTGAATGACTTTCCTCACTTTTTAATTGGATATCTGGTATTATGCATTTGGCCTTAATTACAAAGACTCTTTATAAAAAGTCTCTAGTTTAACTGTATTCTACGATTGATTTTAGTCTGACTTAAGTATAAACTTTTATATACTCCAGAAAGGTGAAAATGTATTATAAAATACTATTGCATTATGTTCTTGGTTCTAGATTTGTCCATAAGAAATTAACCATTGTCTCCCTTATCAAACAACCAAACAAAACAAGGGGATGTGGGATATGAATGAGGAATTATGTTTTGGCTTTTCTGGAATGTTACTACTACATTTGTTGAAGGAAAAGCCTCAGTTATATTTCATCTTTAGTTTTTTGGCTCAAAGTATATTCTCATATGTTATATGCTCACATCTCCACAGTGCTGAAATTTCAAATCTGGGATTATTCTTAAAACATGAAAAGTTATTTTTTTATTTTTAAAGAAAAGGGCAATTTAAAGCAGTCACATAATATTTACTTGTGTTGATAATCAGGAATAGAACTTTTCCTCCCTGAAAATATAGCTAGGACACATGAAACTTAAATGACACCATTTTTTCTTATTAAAGCACTCTACCTATCGTTTAAGATTCATTGTAACCCCCTTACCCCATTTTTATTTGCTCTCAGCAACACAACTCTTATGAGAATCTTTATTTTCCGTTGCATTAAAAATGATTCATCCCTCACACAAACCAACTTAATGACTGCAGTCAAGTCCCTTAACTTCTCAGGGTTCCCAAATAAGTTTAATACACTATGTTGTAGAGCCAGCGCCATTCTGCACTGGTAGAGGTAGTTCCCCTGAAGAGTTCCCTACTGCCAAAGAAAAATCAAGTCACTTACAAGGCTAAAAACAAATCCTTAAAAATACAGATGCAAAATCAACCTGATAATAGAAACAAATGTTTTATTTTTAAAAAACCACAAGTTTTAAAACTGTTTCACTCATTTACCTGAGCTCCATTTTTTTTATTGCATCATTTGCTGTATCTTTGTTAAAAAGATTTTAAGCTTAGTGGTTCTAATCAAATAATACAAAGGCATCCATGTACTTATTTTACAAAGTCATGATACAGTTCTAGGAAAAAGGCTTGGCTTTTGGCTGCAGTTGACTGGGCTATTTTGGCATAAGGAAATGCCGAAGTTCCTCCCCCAGCAACCTCCTTCCAAGCACATGTGACTGACTTGTTTTCAGTTCTCCAGCAGTGTAGCATGTTCACTCAGGGAACCAATAGCAATCAAGTATTGTGGCTCACCAGTTCTAATGCAGGCCAATCACAGGGCAGCTAGCTCCTGATGACACATGTCTGCTGCTGCACTAGAATCAAAGGTTGTCCTCAGGCTGCCTGAGGGAAGTAGGAAGAGGCCACATCATAAGTACCTGTACAAGTATCTTATCTTCTTACCTCATCTCCATCCTTAGATTTCCTCAAACTTTGCCCCAGAAGCTCTTTAGACTAGCTCTTGAGGTTTGGAATTAATGTCATACTACCTTATTAAAATATATGATTTCTTGTTACCAATGATATCTCAACTGTGAGTTACAGTTTTACTATGTAAAACTGGCATAAATTTTTCCCCAAGTTATTCCTTGTGGGCAAGAGTTAATTAAGCTTGCCATCTTCATCCATTATTTGTTTATTTGGAGAGTTCTACCACTACTTACCAGCCGCTGTTCCACAGCACGGAGGAACCCACCAGGCAGAGGAAAAGATTGTGGCAATAACTTCTTCTGGGAAAAGTGTGACATTCCTCTGTATCTGAAGCAAGTTGAGGACCAGAGCTAGGAAAACACCGACTGCAAAAAGCACCACACTTCGCTGCACCAAATGATGGTGCCAACTGTTACTGGGGGCTCTACTGCTGTTGCTCTTGGTGTCAGTGTTCCTGTTCCCGTCTGTGGCTTCAGTATTGATGGTACTTCGACCCACCAGTACCAGGGAAGGACTGGAGACTGAGGGATTTAGCATGTCTCCCACTTTCTCAGTCAGCCTAGCAGTGCCAGCACTCAGGCTGTTTTTATGCCTCCCTCTGGTAGCGCAAGAACAACTCCAAAAGTGTTCGTCTAATCTGGGCATCAGTCACTGCCAAAGGTCTTGGAAGAATCTCCTGAAAGAAAGTAGAGAAAAGCCAAACACTGACATAAACTCAGTTCCAAATAAGAAAAATGACTTCAAGGCATCTGATACCTTCTGGCCCTAGGGATTTGGATTTCTGAGGTTAATTCTAATTCCACAATTTACTTATATATTTGATTGGACGGTGGAACTGGAAAAGGGCTTCCAGATGATATTGTCCAATTTCCTCATTTTGCAGATAAGGAAATTTGGATGTGAAAGGCAAAGAAAGAGTCTAAGCTAAGACTAAAGTTTCTTGGTGGAGGGATTGGGTATGGTGCAATTGACGAGAGAAAAAGAACCACAGAGTTTCCTCTGGCTACAAAACGGACATACAAAGTTACAAAAAGGTCTGTTCTGAAATCTAACGGGATCCCTAGCAGGGTGCGTGAAAGCAGGACTGCTGTAACATTGGCAGGAGGGAACTTAGGCAAACTGCTTAGCACTCTCCCCCCTACACCACCCGTCCGCCCCAACCAAACTTCTCTGAATGTAAAGCACAGGTACTTCCCATGGCACCACGGGCAGCAGCCATCCAGCTCTGGGGAACCACATCGGCTTGACCAACCTTGACTTCTACAAGCCCATCAGGTCTATCACGCGTTAGGAAAGGGACATCTCACTTTCCCAACTGGATTGAAAACAGCCCCATTCTTTCCTTCCCTTTGTTTTTAATGACAGGTGCTTTTACTGGCCTCGCCAACCTTTCCCTCCATCCCGCAGGCTTTGGGGGCAGGAAGCCAAAGAGCATTCATTAAACCCCTACTCGCTGCCTGGCAAGGCTGGGGATAAAAAAGGCAAAGCAAAAGCCAGTCCGAGCCCTGGAGCTCTCCATCCAGCGCCCTACAGACGGCTGGGTCCGGGGCTGACCGAGACCTCGGGCTCGGGAGGGGCGCGGGGCGGGAGGGAGGGATCCAGGATGCGGGCTCGGGGCACCCCCGACCCCCGAGGCCGCGGGGCCGGCCCTCCCGCGGGGCCCGCCTTACCTGCTGGAGAGGCGCAGGTCCAGCGGCCTGCCGGGCACAGGAGGAGGAGGACAAGGAGGACAAGAAGGAAGGGGAGGAGGAGATAGATGAGGAAGATGACCGGGGATGGAGGTTGGAAGAGGAACAGGAGGAGGAGGAGGAGGATGGACCGCCAGGTCTCCAAAGTTTCGCCTACGAGCGTCGGGTCGGCGCTAAAACGTTTATATCGCCACGCGCGAAGCCCCCGAATCACGTTACCAAGTCCCAACCTACCCGAAACCAACTCGGGCCCCTGCCACGGCCCCTCCCTCCCCGCGCTGACCGGGCGAGGGGGAGGGACCACTCCCGCGGCGGCGGTGGCGGCGGCGGCGGAGGCGGCGGCGGCAGCAGCGGCCACAGCCACGGCTCGGGCGGCCTCCCCGCCCCCACCCCGCCCCCCGGCTCGTCCCACCCCGTCCCGCCCCGCCCCTCCCGGCTCCCGCCCCGCCCCCTCCTCGCCGGGCCGCGCTCCTCTCTCAGCCTCTACTGGAGTCTGAGGCCACGCCTCCTTCTCCCTGCCAGGTAAACATTCGGTCTGGTGAGGCCGCCCCAGCCAATGGGAGGCAGGCGGCCCATATGACGTAGGGGACACACCACCCGCCTTTCCAACAGACAGATACGAACCGCCGGGGCGGCAGCGGGAGCCGCGGGCCCTGCGCTGGTGGCGAGGGCGGGGGGAAGAGGGGGGTGCCGAGGAGGCGTGGGACCCGAGCGAAGGGAGAGCGTTGTGATCGAAATTGGGGGGAGGGGGGAGGGTGAGGCAGGAGGAAACAGCGGGAGCGTGCGCTTACGCACGCACGCGGGCCCAGGGCTGGAGCCCCGCGTGCTGGAGCTAGGGCGAGGTTTGAGAACAGAACGTTGTGAGGCCGAGCACCGGCCTGACTGCAGGCCCCCGTGGGGTGGGATGGGGGCGCGGCAGGCGGCCGCTGGCAGCGGAAGGGCCGCTTTCTCTCCCCACCGCCCCAGCTGCGCGCGCCCGGGCTGTGTGGCCTCATTGGCACGCCTCGCACCTGGAGGAGGAGGGCAGCTTCTCCTCCTCCCGGCCTTGGCGGGGAAGCGTGACTGACGGGTATTAAGAGCCCCTCCCCCAGCAGTAAAGCATAGGCGACCCAAAGAGACGAGGCCTGGCTTCTTGAAGCCGCCTCGCTCCCAACCTTGAACTCAGCCGTGTTAGCGCCGGAGGCCCTCGTTAAAGGCGAGCATAAAAAAGCCTTTCTTCCTCCCACTCCTCCACCTGCTCCCCAGACAGGCTCCCTAGCACAGCCTAGGACAGCCCAGGAGTGTCCTGGCCGCCTGGGGCCCCAGTCTCGTGCCGAAGCCCCGCGGATGTGTCTAGACGCTTGGCTACACTGTAGTTACAAAGTTGCAGCGATGGATAGCGTCAGACGGACTTGGAGCTGCTCCGGGATCAGTCACAGCATCCGAAACGGGACCTTAAACAACTTCTCCAGCATAGCTACCACGTGGGCTTCAGCCCCTTCATGAGGCGGACCCACCACCTCCAGAAGCAGCACATTCCGCTTCCGTAGAGCCCTAACAGGTGGAAATTTTTATCCTCCCCGGTGGCTCCTGAGAATTATTTCCTGTTCACCTTTTGAGTCCAAGCAGAAAACAAGTCTAATCCTTCTTTTGAGTAAAAGTCTTTCAGATATTTAAAGGCAGACATTGTGTTCCCCCGTCTTCTTTTCCGGCCAGATACCTTTCGGTTCCTTGAGCTTAACTCCATATGGCCGAATGAATTCTAGGTGACCAAATAGGGTCACCTCATGGTCGTCTCCTTCAGCTTGCCTTCCCAAAATGTAGCTCCTAGAAAGGAACACAGTATTCTCGTGTGATGATATCACCTTCCACGGTTTGTCATAATTAAGGCAGCCTAAGGTAAATACATCTGAGTTTGGTTTTTGGTTTTGACGGACCTATCCTTATGCTGATTCAAACATTTATATGCTTGTAGCACACTAACATCTTCATATCTTTTTCAGCTGAATTGTTGTCTAGCTCGTGCCTCCTTATTTTGAACTTTTGAGTGTAAGACTATTAAATTTCACTTTATTGGATATGGTCCATTATTCCATCCTGTCCAAGTCTTTTTGGGTCCTGACTTGCTCTACAAACCTAGTTAACTTTGTATCATCTGTAGATTCACTAAGCTCAGTATCCATATACCATTTTCCATGACACACATGTTAAACAGCACAGGACCAAAGGCCGGCGATTTTGTTACTTCCGCCACAGACCTTCCAATTTCACACCGAACCACTAGTAATTAATTTTGGGGCCAAGTCATTCAACCAATTTTTGAAGCCATCTAACTGTACTAAACATATCTCATTTTGTTTATAAGGATAGCACGAGAGTGTCTAAAGTCAAGGTATTTTGACAAAGTCTCTTATTTGCCTCAAGGCCTTTCTTGAAAAAAATAAAAGGATGACTAAAACCCATTTTTTTTTGGAAGTCTTCTGTGTTTGAAGATATTTGTTTCTCTCAAGCAAACTGACAGACACCACTAGAGAAAACATAACTTGTAACCTTAAAAAGTAGTTGGCAGATATTTGTATAGTGCCTTTTTTATTGAGGTCTTTATGATGTTTTCTCTATGCTGTATGTCATATCACTTAAAGACCGTAAACTGAGGGATGAGAACATTCCTGTCCTACATCTTGCCTAATACATTGTGGGTTCTTAACAAATACTCTTCAACAACAGTTGAAAGCATGGAATTGATAGATTTTTAGGGGTGGAATGGATCTAAGAGGCCATCAACTGCACTTGACATGAGGAAGTCAAGTCCCAAAGAGGAAGTAACTTATCCAAGTTCAAGCTCTTAGTAACAATCTAAGTTAGAAGACTTTGTTCATCACTGTAAGTTTGTCATGATGTACTATAAAGAACACTTGGAACATTTATACACACGTTTGTGTATATGTACATACATGTGCATATGTATATATATGTATGTCTATCTATAGTGGTGTGTTACTATCTGGTACAACACTCATTGTTTTAGGGCATCTGCCATTAAGCTATACCACCACACCCATTTCTTCAGAGTACTTTTTGCTATTACCTCTCCACTAAACTATAGATACCAATATGGCATTATTTGCTTTCTTTACTCATATTGGTTTAGCTTGGCACAAACCAAGGGAAGCACTGTCAATGGTTGATTTACTTTTTTCTACCTTGTGCTAGCCAAGAAAATCTAACATTTGCTAATGTGATTTATTTTTAGTTCTTAAACATAATTACTATGTTAAATGTTGATGAAGGTGGGGGACACAGTCCCCAGTTACCTCTCTCTAGAGAGTGCAGAGCCTGGGCATAGAACTCGACAGTCTTATTCTGTGTAAGTCAGTAGGGTTAGTATTTGTAGCAAACTATCAATAGGCATGTAATTCCTATAGGGCCAGTACAAGTTCTCTTGGTCCATAGCCTTGATGTGAATGATTATCTTCTATCTAAAGGCAACCCCAGGCAAAGTCCAAGATACATGGTTCCTTCTAGACCAAAGGATTCTTGGTCTTTCCATCTTGTTGAATATTCACTCCTATGTAGATATGGGTCTACTCTCCCAGCTTCTGCCCCACTTAATCTAAACCAGAGACATAAACTCCAAAGTTTGGGCATCTTGAATAGAGACTTATGCCCATTTGACATAACTAACTAGAATCTAGTGTGTATGACATCTGAGCCTTGGACATAGTAAGATGGAGTAATCATTGCTTTATTTAATTGGTTCTGTTTATTTCTTTGATCAGGCATCAATAGCTGAGTGATCAGAGATTAAGGTGTCTGGTAGGCACTTAATCAGAAGCTTGTGGATTGATTTTTTTATGAGCACCTTAAATACTTTTTTTAAAATTGCAACTTACATAGATCTTCAATATTTAAATGCATGCATGATCCCATCAATTTGGGTATTCCCCCACTGCAGCAGATCACAATCCATCTATTCCTTCTTTTCTAATGTGATTCTTGGTCATGTTCTTCCACAGATCCTCCACCGAGCACTGCCTGGCATGCTGGAATCCATTCTCTAATTATTTTTACCTTTTATGGATACCAGTGGAACACTAGACTGACCAGCTATAATCTCTTATTTTTGCCACATAATCAGACCATCTCATTTTATGTTCATGTTGTTGTTGAATTGTTTTTCAGGCATGTCCAATTCCTGGTGACCCCATTTGGGGTTTGCTCAGCAAAGCTCCTCCTCCATTTAATGTTCATACATTCCCACAGCAATAGTCCTTGTGCCACTTTTTGATAAATAGACCAAGGGAGGCTTAGACCCATGATCAATAGGTCATCACTGGAATTAGGAAATAGCCTGCTTACACTTACCATGCATCTTTTTGATGTCTGTTTGGTCATTTCCAACTTTGATTTCTTAAACTTGTAGTTTTCAAAGATTTGGACTCACATGATATCGGTAGAAGATTTGCATTAAAAAACAAATAAGCAAACAAATCCAAATGGCTCTTTGTTCCCTGGAGTAGCTTGGAATCTTTGAAAACTGCAGAATTTTCCATTTGAAATCCAATTTATTTTCTTTTTCCAATTCAATTTTGGATCCAACTTATCCATCATCCGTCCATGACCCAGATGCATGTACTAGTAAGTGCTAACTTAAAAGGACTAGCCATCCAAGAGCAGAACATAATATGTATGATGTATTTTTCATCTTGTTTTTATTTTTTATACAGATTGTTAGGATGCTCTCTTTTAGTTAATTGCAGCTATAATCTAGAAGCCCCTGTAATGTTCTTGAGTTTAATATAGTCAGCACAATGACATCCATAAACAAGAACATCTGGAGGACCTCACATGCTTTGTGTAAGACATCTATGACAGTAGTGAACACCTTTGACAAGCATACATTTCCTTATTTTATGCCCTTACTTAACATTAAGAATCAGAAGATTGTTGAACAGAGATACCTGTCTTTGAATTTGTCAAGGAATATTCTATGTTGACATATTCATAAGACACTCGTTGTTAAAAGAGACACCTTTTAAAAACTGCATTTCAACCAATCAAGTCAAATGCTTTTTATTATAATTCATAAATAATAAATACAGTTGTATTCTCTGCCCTTCTCAGTCAGTTATGTGATTGTAAAGGTGTTGGACTACTGCAGAAAATAGTTACGCTGGTGATATCCTTGAGTTCCCTATTGATTATTTTCATAAAAATGTTTTTAAAGATTAAAAAAATGAACATATGGGTTATTTTCAGTCTCCCTTTCTGTATATTAAATGTAATTTTTTTTCCTATGTGAGGGTTATCTTCCTTTCCTTGAGATATCTTATAAAAATTCTACCTCAGAGCTTCCAAGATTGTCTACTCTACCACAGATTTCTTCATTTTGTACTTATTTAGTTTAGTTGCTCTTAGGATCTTAGGAACATAGATTTATAACAGGAAGAGATTTAAAGGTTAACCAGATTAACACCCCTTCCTATTTTACAGATGAAGAAACTGAGACAGAATTGGGTTGTCCAATATCTCACAGGTAGTAAGTGATTAAAGTACCATTTTTACATCTGGGAAGGATCCAAAGATGATAAAGAGATCATAAGAAAGGCATTGACAAATTTGTCCCATTTACCTCTGTCTCTCCTTCTACCAGTTTCATTTATAAATGATCTTAGGATAATATTGTTTAGTTGGATAGCATACCAAGCATTCTGTAGACTTGTGTTCACTTTCACTGCTTTTCACTGTTTTATGACATCATACTACTTGTGATCTACCATCTGGAGCTTCATTAGCTTTTACAAATGAGTTTGAATTCTACCCTTGTGTTGTCCTCCTAGAACACCGTATCTCTCCACTATGGCAAACATCAAATGTTTGCTGGCTAATATGTTTACATATACTCTCTGGGCTTCCTTATTTGGCAATTCTACCTTCAGTTGAACTTTTATAGCAAATATTGATAATTGAAATCAAATTTTGTTTTTTTGGCTTTGTTGGCTTATTTGAAGAGGTCAGCTTGAAGCTGTCGCAATTGTTTACAATGACTTCTCATCCTTAGCTTTTTTTTAAATTTGATATTGATCTTTACCTTTGTTCTACTTTAGTCAATGATCTTACTACACATAGCTGATTCTGATGACTCCCACATCAATAACTAGCCATTTCCTGTCTGTTAGAAGGTAGTAGAAAGAGTACTGAACTTAGAGTCAGGAGATACTGAGTCTGAACTCCACTTTTGATGCTAGCTATGTGACCATGGGTAAGGCATTTAATCTCTGGGAGTTACAGTTATCATCTGTGAACTGGAGATAATAATGCTTATAGCATCTACCTAACAGGGCTCTTATGAGGGTCAAGTGAGTTAAAGTTTATGAAGTACTTTGCAAACCTTCAAGGGCTTTGTAAATGCCAGCAATTATTAGTATGTCAGATTGATGTTTTGCAACATTATTTGGTGTTTGCCATATCCATTACTTTCTGAATCTTTTCTGAAAAAAAAAATTATCCATGCTCTAGATGTGAAGTCTCTGAGCAATCTTTGACCTCTTTTGAGGTCTTTCATTTTTCAAATCTGAGCAATATCTCCAAACATATTTTTCAACATCTTCCCCTTGTGCCCACATTCATGTTGAAGTCATCAAGTATCCTAGTATATATATTGTTTGGAGTATCTTAACAAGTTCTCTGTATAATTTCTCTACCTCTGCATCCTCTCCTACCAGTGTTGACACATAAGCAGCCATTATCTTCATGGTGGATTGCTTATTGCTTGGGCTCATCATGAGCACTGTAAGACTAGATGACTAAGTATCCCATGAAAATGATGTTTATTATGGCCTTTGGATATTATCTCTCCAAGGAGACATTCTTCTATTGAGCTGCAACTTCCCTTTGTCTTCTGATTTCATTTATACTGATAATATTGACATTGATGTGGTTCATTTCTTCTCATATATATCAATTTATTGATCATTGCATAAAGGTCTCACATTTAAGTACCACTGTTCAAATAATGTTTATAGACCATTTAAAACCTTTGTAATTCTTAGTATCCTTTGACTCTTTTTTTGTCACTCTATCACTGGATCACCATACAGGGGAGACAGAACTGATTCACTACCTAATGAACAATCTGCTAGTCAGCAGTCTTATTGCATTTAGTCCTGCTTTTAGCTGGTCCTTAGCACTGTCTGCCTAAAGATGGAGTTTGGCTACTTAATTAACTTTATATAACATGCATTTGTAGTGGACCTGGTCAGCACTTTTTTGTGATTTTTTTCCTTCAGCTTCATTCAGCAGCATATATATATATATATATATATATATATATATATATATATATATATATATATATATATATATATATATATATATATATATATATATAGGAGTCAAAGCAGTGGATGATAGGAGTGTTTCAAGGATGAGGCTTGATAGGGGAAGATCAGTGATATAAGGGGCAAGGAATTTAAGAGAATAGAATAGTGTAGAGTTGATCTGGCTCACCAAGAGATCAAGATTTGGAAGAGAGAAGAGAGTAGCTGGTGCAAGGGTGATGCAAGACCTGGGGAAGAACTGAGGAGTCAAGGGCTTGAAAGTCAGCATATAGAGGAAGAGCAGATTTTGTGGTTGCAAGGCCAAGGGACAGGTATAATGATAATACATTGGAATCAAATAAGGGAATTTTAGAATTCATAAACATGGGAGCTGTGACAAGTATGGAAGTATCTATGGGCGATGGCAAGATCAAGGGCATAACCATATTTGTAGGTGGCTCAGATGGGGCAGAAGAGTACATCATGTGAAATGATTAAGTTGAGGAACTGTGATGTTTGAGTGTTTGAAGGAATATCAGTATGTATATCAAAGTTCTCTAGTATGAATGCAGGGTTTGGGGATAAGAGAAAGAACATAAGAGCTGGGCATCAAACTCATTAAGGAAAGAAGTCTTCTGAAGGTCAGTAGATAACAGCTACTATTTTGATTGGGTAGTAGTTGTGAGTTGTTTGTTGTTTGTCCTTGTTCTTGAAAGAGGACCAGCGATATCAGAAAGGTGATGTCTTAACTTAGAAGTAAATTGAATTTAAGTGAGGCAGGGCTGTGCAAAGTCACCAACCTCACTCTCTCCTCTGGAGCCATCCAGGTCCAGTGGCAAGATATAGATCAGGGCTACTAGAGATAGCCCTGGATGCAGTGAGAGACCTTGGACTTTTTAGGCTAAAGTCTTTCCCAGGTGTCAATTGTGGATTGAATGAACCTCAAAGAAGGAAAGATTACTGTTGATAGAGGGAGAACCTGAAAGTGGCATGGGAAGCAAGGAGCATTCCAAATTCCCTACTTTGGCCAGTGAGTTAAGGAATGAATGAAAATACAATTAATCAGGAGGGAGCTAGGTCTCAGTGAGAGCCAGAAGATGGAAGCAGCAGGAAAGATGAAAACAAGATAACCTATGGAGAAAGCATTCCAGAGAGTACAATGGAAGGGATGGATAAGAGTAGATCATTGCTGAGGTTGGGTTGAGGGGAATGGAAATATAGTATAGGGCAATGGAGGAATGAACCAAGGTTAGAATGAGGGTTCAGAATCACTGGGATGGAAAGTGTGTGTCCAGGGAGGAGTTTGTTAATCATTGAGAAATGAGTTAAGATAGGTTTTCATTGTCTGTGAGTGTGAGGCCACATCCATTGGTCTTAAGGTGGAGTTCTCTCAGGGGTTAGGGATTCAGACCTAGCAATAAATGCTAAGAATTGAAGGAATGGTTTTATTCTCTTCCCAAGTCAGAAAATCAGACAAGAAACTTGATGGAATGGTTTTTCTCCTTTTTCCTGGAGGAAGGAGTCTGAATCTGAGGCTGGAGGCCAAGGAGACACAACATGATAGAATGATATTTTCTCCCCATACCTCAAGGGCAGGAGACTAGTGTGGGATGGAAATTATTCACAACTCTGATCTCTCTCTTTGGAATAGACCTAAAGGCATAAGCAGTTCATTTCTTTGGTTATTAAATTTTAGGCTCTTTGTTTTCCTTTTTACATGGACCATAGTGTTGGTATAGGACAGTATGTTTGTCTTCTGCAGTAGACCTTTCCTGCTCCATCCATTGTGTCTTTGCCGTAAGATTATCTTTCATTTGCTTTGTATATATCTTGCATGTCCGGTTTTTTGCACGTAGTCTCCTTCACTAGAATTCAAACTCCTTGAGAGCAGACCTCCTGTTTTTGCTTTTTTCTGTATTCCCAGTACTTAGCACATTGATGGGCACATTATAAGCACTTAATAAATGCTTGTTGAATGACTTTTTGCTTCATTTACGTATGTAAGTTGTTAATGCATTGGCCAAGTATATCAAAGATCAGTCATATGTAAATTCAAGGACCAAGATTTATTGTGGAGCCTTATAAGGGATATCTTTGGGCTGTTTTATCCTAGATCCTGTCCTGATTGATCTGCATCCTATTGTTGGGCTTGGTCTTATTTTTCCATATTGGGCAATTTGTTCTCGTATTTCCATTTTGTATAACATGCCCATGTAGGAGTAAAGATGGCAATGCAGTTTGCATTTGTACCCTCTAGGGACTACAAGCTTCTGTTGAGAAATCAGATGTTAAATGTTGTGATTGAAGCTCAACTAGCCTCAAGTGAAGCTTTCACTGATGTTGTTCTGTTGACTATAAGTTGAATATAATGAGATGTATTCTCTTTAGTGCAAGTCAAGTCAGTCCCTGATAGCAAGTTATGCATTTAAGGAGATGTATTCTCTACAGTAGCATTTAGAATTTACCTGTACTGTTCTAAATTAATCATTAGTCTTGTTCCATTACTTAATCACCTCTGGGAAGAAGGTATACTATTGCTTCCGAATTGAGAGCTGTTGCATATATTGTTCCAAATCACTGAATAATACTTTGAGTGACAGCTCACATTCAAAAGAAGATGACAGGCAACTTTCCACTGTGTAACTTTCCTAGACACATAATCATAGGAGCAGAAGAGACTCAGCATCTAGTGCGCTTGCTTATTTTCCTCAAAACAGTCATTTTGCTATTTTATTATTATTACTAGCCTTAAATTATTTACGTTCCCCACCAAATCTAAATATTTCTCTACCTATTTTAATAATCAATTTTAGTATTTCTTAGGTCTGAATATAGAAACCAAATTCTACTTGTTGCAGTGAAAACTTCAATGACCCTCTTTTCTTTGTTTCCCTTTTTTGGGTCTACCTTATTCCTAGTCTGTTCTCCCTCCTACTCCTTTCCTAATTGAAAAAAACAAGTGAAACAAAACCCATGTAAGAAATATGTGTAGTCAAACAAAGCAAATTCCTACATTGGTTAGAAAATGTATGTCATTTTTGTCCTTGAATGCTTTGTCAGAAAATGGATTAACATGCTTCTTTTTTTATTCCTCTAGAATTGTGGCTGGTCATTGTTAAGTACATATATTCATAACAGACTGTTCTAAGTGTTATAAGAAAGGTACAAAACAAGTACTAAGAGGAGGTCAGAAGAGGAAGAGTTCATTTTTGTTTGATGGAACTAGGGAAGATGTTATAGCATGAGGTAGAATTTGAGCTGTACCTTGAAATTTCAGTAGAGAGAAATGGGGCAGTGGAGGAAGATACTCCAAGAAGAGCGTGGGCCAAGGTAAGTGTTTGGAGAATGATGAGTAGTGCAGTTTAGCTCATAACTAGGGTGGTTATGAGGAGTGATACATAATGCTAGAAAGGCTTGAACATCTGCCTTTTAGTTTTCACTTAGTCCAAAGACCTGATGCACAAAATCCGTTTCCAATGCGTCATTGTGATATGGAAGTGACCTGGAGGTCTTAGTGGCTATGCCAGTAGGGTATAAGCTTTGGCAGGTTCTGCTCTTCCAAAAGGCATCAAAGTATGTTTGCTTTGTGAGGACCAGCCTAGCTAAGTACAAAGAGGTTCATTGTCAGTAACTTGACCAAGTAATAAATTTTAATTTTGTTGGACTGACTCTCTCTCTCTCTCTCTCTCTCTCTCTCTCTTTCTCTCTCCTCCCATCTCTCACCCTTTCCTAATATATGCATAGGGAAATACGAGGTATAGAGCTGCAACTAAGAATTCTGTCATTTTCATTTGGCACGTTCATTTAAGGGTGAGGATGAGGTTGGGAAAGGAAGTCTAAGGTGTGGTTACATTGGACTCAGAGCCAATTAATGGTAATAAATTTTAGTCATGACAGTTTATGAAACAAAAATTTTAAAATGACCCCCAGTCCTATGTAGCCTCTTTTCCCTTCTTCAGTATTGGTAGCAGAAAAGTGGAAATGGTGGCAAGGGGTGCTAAGAATGACAATTTTTAGACCATTTATCAATGTTAACTTAGCTGTTTGTAATTCCAAAGTGAAATCTTTGCGCTGTGACCAATGAGTAGACATATTACCAAAACTAAGTCACATTAATATTGATATTCTCATTATAAATGAAACCAAAAAACAAAGAAAATTGCAGCTAAATGAAAGAATAGCTTTCAAGATCTCCTTGGAGGGTCAGATACACAAGTTAGTTTTATTGTGTATTTAGAAGAGATAGAAAATTTCACAGGCCACTTGGTAATCTTGTCATGGTACACATTTGCAAGAATATCACCACTGTACTGATTGCTTCAATCCCTGGGACAATGTAGAGCCTCCTAGATGAGATCAGTAATCACTTAAAAAAACCTGATCAAACACATAGGAAAGACTAAGCACATAAAGAATGTTATTTGCCCAGATAATGACTTGCAGTTGGATGGACAATATATAGAGCACATCCATCACTGTGTATATCTGGTGTCCGCAGTATAGATGAACAAGTACATTTGTAGATAAGATCTCAGAGAATGAGTAGGCATAAATGGGTTATGAACTGTATTGTTGGAGGGAGTATCCAACCAATGAAGCCACATATCAGTTTGAATAGTAATCAACTGCCATGTACACAGAAGAGGGGAAACCAAGATGGCTAAGGATTGGAGACCATGCAATGCAAATATCAATTAAAGGAATTGGTGATTGTTTAACACAGAGAAGAAAAGATTTAGGGGAGTAACTATCCTAAAAGTATTTAATTGACCATCTCATGAGAGACTAGATTTTGTCTGCTTGCTCCCCAGAGGGCAGAACTAAGAATAATTTTGTATGGAAGTTGTAGAAACACAAAATTTCAGCCTGTTAAAAGGAAAACCTTTCTGACAGTGGGAGTTGCCCCAAATTGGAATGGGCTGCCTCTGTAGATTGGGAATTCCCCATTCCTGAGCTGATTACTTCTTTGGAATATTGAAGAAATTCTGTTCAAGGTATATGTTGAAGTAAGTGACTGTGATGTCCCTTTCAACTCTGAGATAGGATGATCACTTGATATTGGGAGTTCAGTTTTTGAACTCAGCTAAACATGCCAAATTATATATTAAAACAATATTCAGTCTGATTTCTGACTTTGGAATTAATATTCTTTATTGGTTCCTATCTCTGGTGCGGTGTTCCCCCTGTTTCTCATATGTAAACATAGTATAATTAGTGATAATCTAGTAGATGTTTATCATCATTCTCTATTACCTATGGGACATATATTCCCCTTAAGTCTTATTTTCTGTATTCTGTCTATGGAACACTTCATTTTTTATTAAAAGAGGCAGCATGCTATAGTGTAAAGGTGTCATGGTATGGTGGAAACAACATTGGACTCAGAACCAAAAGGCCTGGATTCAAATCTTTATTCCACTACTTAAAATAATTCAGGAGCAATTTTTTGTTGAACCAAGTGTGAAATGGAAGAGAGTATCTACGTGTAAAACTGAGGAAAGAAGATTGCTGAATGATATAGTAAGAGTCATTTCATCCTATCCAGATCTTTGTTGTTGACCTCAGCTGACCTTCAGCTTCTTCCCTTCCCCTCCTACCCCATATGTTTAATACCAGGCTTACTGTCTCCTTCACCTCAACCCCTGCTTACTTAAAATACCTTAGTCATCTAGTTCCTCAACCTCCTCACCCCCCATGATTTCAGTCTCTTGTCTACAACAACCTCACAAAGGAGTAACCACACTTTAGACTTCCTTTCCCATCCTCATCCTCACCCTCAAATGAATTTGCCAAATGAAAATGACAGAATTCTTAGTTCCAACTCTATACCTCATATTTCCCTATGCATATATTAGGAAAGGGTGGGAGATGGGAGGAGGAGAGAGAGAGACAGACAGACAGACAGACAACAGAAAACACCTGCAATAACTCCTGGCAGAGTGGTAAGCAAAGTGCTTAGCAGATGTTAAAGCACTATAGCAATGTGAGCCGTATATGATGTTTTAAGTTTCTTTTATCTTTCCCTGTATTTTCTTTTTTCATCTGCTATTTTTAAGCCACTAAATTTGTGATAGAAGCTGGAGGCTCAGTTTTCAAGTTGTGAGGCTATATAAGAAAATGGAACAATTCTTAGACTAGGAGTCAGGGGACCTGGGTTCTAGTCCAAATTCTACCACTTTTGGTGTGATCTTGAGTAAGCTAGTTTACATGTCTGTCCGATGGTGTCCTCATCTGATAAGTAAGAGGATTTGGCTAGATGAACTCTAAGGTCTTTCCTAACTTCATCTATGAGTCTGCGGGTTAGATCATGGCACCTATTGGTGAAGTATGAGATTTTTTTTTTAAAGAATCCTACATCATTTAAGATTTTTTAAAATGTCATTTTACAACTAAATGAAATATATAGAGAATAAAATATCCTATCTGCTTATTGCTTATTGGTTACCTAAACATCTACAACTTTGATTCAGTAAAACAAAATGCTGCTTTACAATCTCTTTTTCAAAAAAGTATCTTTTTTTCCCATACATCAAAGTCATTCAAGATTCCTTGAAAGATACCAACATAAACAATCGTGTTTAATGACCCTCTGACCATACGTATGAGGTAAGGCATAAAATGAAGAAATGTATGCTTGTTGCCAAAGGCATTCATCATTGTGATGGAGATGATTCGTTGCAGAGTCCAAGTTGAAGAGGGATTCCCTATGGATGATGAGATTCTCCCAATGATCCTGTTTATAGATGATATTATGGCAGTTGCATCACCCATAATCACTCAAAGGAGTCTGGCCTGACCATCCACATATGAAAGACCACATGGATGGAGAATATCTGTTGCCAAGATTGTGACATGCATACAGACAACCTTTAGAACTTGTCCATTAGTATGCATATCTGGAGACAACAATATAGAGAGCCTCAGAGTTGAACAGGCGGAGGACAGTAGAATGGATTGCCTTTTTAATATGGCAGAGCTTCTTTAATGACCCTAAGTAATCCATGGAAGCAGATGACCTTTTTAATACCATATTGCTAGATGGCCGTGAGACATGGAATATAGCAGTACTTAAGGAGTTAAAAATGAATATCACACAGAGGACAATGAAGAGGCATGTTGTGTGTGTGCAGGCTACAGGATAAAAGCAAGTAATCGGAAAAAGAATAGGAGTAAAAAAGTATCAAGGAATTGAATGATAGGAAGAGAAAATGGATTGATCATGTGTTGAGGGTGAGGAATGACAAGTGGACAGTCAGAATATTGCATCGGTACCCTCAAAATATCAGGAGAAATTAAGGAAGGCTACAACAACTGGAATCCCTGTGGTTGATTTATGCAAGAACATGGACAAAAATCCCAGAGGAAAGTCAGGCATTGGCGGTTTGTTGGAGTGAACTTTTGAAGATTACAGATCTGTTTGAGTATTGAATAAATAAATGCTTTATTGCTGTCACTTCCCAGCAGTTCCTTCTCTCTCCTCCCACTGGAATCCTACCAACAACCAAGAACTACTACACAAAACAAATCAACACGTTGGCCATTTCTGGCAATATTCTCTTATTCTGTACCTGGATAGTTCATCCCTTCTGCACTCAGACCAGGGAAGCACACGCAGTGTGATATTTGCATCCTGACACTATTGATAACAATAATTAGATATATGTACTGCTTTACATGCACAACACACCAATTTCTAATTATTTTCCCTTCTTCCTACCCCCTTTCCAACTGTAGGTCTCCTTTTATGTACTGCCTTCTCCATCAGAATATAAACTCCTTGAGGACAGCGCTGATCTGGCTTGCTTTTTTTTTTTTATGTTCAGCATTTAGTACAATGATTAGCACATAATTAAAAATTGATAAATGCTTTTTCATTCATTCATTCATTCCTCATTGCCATTAGGATAAAATAGAGACACCTGTTTGGTTTTTAAAGCTCTTCACAGTTTAACTCCAGCCTTTCTTTCCAAGCTGATTACACATTACCCTTTTCTCAAACACTCTGTATTGCTTCCAGACTGCTACATGTTGGAATATAAGTTCCTTGAGAGTAGAGGTTGTTTCTTGCTTTGTATATGTGTCCATAATTTCTACTCCAATTCTAGGCACATAAAAGGTAATTTAAAAATGCTCCTTGATGGATTGCTGTACCCCATATATAATATTCTATCTACTCCATGCCTGGAATGTTTTTGTTTTTCTTTCCAGCTACCCTACTTGTAATACTTGTTTAGATTTCTGTGTTCTTTACGCTGATAGTGCCTATTCCCATTTTCCAATTAATGCCTCTTTGAGCTGCTTTTTGAAGAAACAGATTATTTTCTCTGTTTAAGTTGGATGCTTAGGGAGGTTTCATGGTTCACTAAACACTACAGGGCCTCCTCAATAAGATCCATAACCTCTCAAAAGAGAAACAGCCTAGCAATTCACACAGGAAAGCCACATGAAGGAAGAATGCAGATTATGACATGCAGATGGATGGGTAGCCTAGTTACTTAGTCTATTAGCACGTATATCCGGATGGGCCTGGAATTAAAAAGGAAAAGAAGAATGAGTTGGATCATATTTAAGAAAATACATTACACTTTTGATGATCCCAAGAAGCTTCCTGCCACAAAAGCCTATCTTTTTAGCAGCAATATTTTCCTGTGTAGTATTATGTGACTGTGAATCAAGACCAGTGAATATTCAGAAGAATCATGATCGCAGGTGATCCAAAAGGGATGGAGTAAGCATTCATGTAGCACCCACTGTGTTCCAGGCACTGTGCTAATTGCTTTACAAATATTATTTGATCCTCACAGCAACTCTGTGCAGCAGATGCTGTTACTCTCCCCATTTTGCATTTGCGGGAACTGAAGCAAACAGAGGTTAAGTGACTTGCCCAGTGCCACACAGCTAAGAAACAATGGAAAAGATTTATAATCAGTGTAAGTGGCTGATAACTTATTAGTAAAGATTCACATAAGAAAAATAACATAACTGACATTACTAAGAATCTGCATGGTCAGAAAGGAGGTGAGTCAATTGTGATTCAATGCATACCCTGCTGTTTTTCTGGAGAAACAACCAGTGACTACATCTTCCAGACATTGATTTCCAAACAGAAGCACAGTAACTATGTCCTTCCTTCATGCCCTGTTCTCTGGGCTCTCTTCTTGCCAACTGCTTGGATCCTGTGATCATACTCTTTCCTCTTCCCTTGTGTCTACTCCCCTCCTGGAGCCATGAACCATGATTAAATCAGCTCTGTCGTTAGTTCCCAGATAGAGCATATCACTATATTACCCTTTGGCCCCATTTACCATTCCAATAACTTTTGCCAAGGCCCTTGGCAAAGAGAGGATATTGCCCTTGGAGGTAATGGTGAGGAAAGAGTTTCACTTTCTTCCCTCCACCCTACTCAATGACCAAATTATTTAGAAACAGGAATAGTTGGAAATACCATGCAGTCAGGAAGGAAGGGAACAAGTATTTATTAAATACCTACTATGAGTCAAGCATCATGCTAAGCTCTTTACAAATACTAATTTCATTTGATCCTCTGCCAGGGGCAAAGATAAGCATACTGAAGGCAAAAGGAAGGTTTCCTGAAAAAAAGTAGTAACTGCACCTCTGTTCTCTTAACTCCATTCTGAAATGGGACAAACTTTAGCATGATGCCCTGAGGGATATGAAGCAGAATGGTGCCTGACCTCTTTTCCACCTAGCAACTATGTTTCCAGAAAAACATGGAACCCCTATTCTTTTTTTCTTTCTAAAACTAAGGCAAAAGAATATTCCTTTTTGGTGGTATTTAAGTAACTTGGAAGACTCATAACTCCCATCAGAAGTCCTATCAGTGACAAAAGGCTATTCTTGTGATTGTCAGAGTGGTAGTGATCAACAACAGAGGAAGTACCAGAAGACAGATGCAAGAAAAGGCCAGTGACAGTTTCAAGAGTAAGACCCATTATGTTGGACTCAACAGAGGCACTGATCCTCAGAACCTCAGAAATCTATGTCTAGAACTTCACAAGTTCTATCTTAAGAAAGAAAAGAACTTACCAGTAGGGGCAGTACTAGGATCTGTGAGGTACCACTTTGTTTCATGTGCTCTCTACACCTGTGCTTCACCACCACCGTACTTTGGATTTGAGTCCGTTTTCTTGAGGGACCTTGTGTGTGCAAGGGTAGTGTGTGCCCCTGGCTTGAGGGTTTGTTTTGTCTCAATTATTCTTGCTATATCTTCTTGGTAAATCCCTTTTCTAAAAGTTAGTGGAAATCAATCCATTGATAATGAGGAATACACTGGTAGGGTAGCCAGTCCTAGAAACCCAGCCTCTCAGAGTTACTCCTAGAATACTAAGAATAGCAGTAAGCTGCTTTCTGGGGAGGTGGCCTACCAGTGCAAATGAGAGTTGGAGAAGTAGTCCCAGCGGAAGCGCTACTACTGCTTTTTGTGATTCCTTCTCTGATGTATAGTGTATTTGTTGCCCCCCACCCCTGTTCTACAGCTTACCTTAGGCACTTCTCTGTTCATTCATCTTGCCCAGCCATGTTCCAATTCCTAATTGGCACCTCGATATAGAAACTCCCTGACCACATGTCTTTGCCCCAGAGTTTCCTGCTGTCCTCTGAAAGCTGCCACTCTTCTCTTTTGTATGTGTGTCTTGGTCTTTGGTATTATGACTTGGCAGATAGGTAGTAACTCATTTGTGCAGCTGGCACCACAAATAGCATAAGGTGGATTTGAAGCCAGGATCTGTATTTTCAGTCCATTGCCCTTTTAGTGGAAGAGCTATACACTGTGATGTCTCCATCTTTCATGAGATTTGCCTCTGTCCTTCCATAAATCTTCCATAGAGGTAATTTCCAATGCACTGAAGATTTCAGAGGATCTTCTGTCATCCATGGCCACAAGAGGAGTGGGTTACGGATACTTGCCTGCA
This sequence comes from Notamacropus eugenii, assembly GCF_028372415.1. Classification (NCBI taxonomy): domain Eukaryota; kingdom Metazoa; phylum Chordata; class Mammalia; order Diprotodontia; family Macropodidae; genus Notamacropus; species Notamacropus eugenii. Next base: position 89,960,374 of record NC_092874.1, read on the forward strand.
AAGGGTCCCCAGATCTGGGCTCAGGCAGATGGGGTTCAGTCCCCCCCACAAAGAGAGGGGATGGAGGCTTCTTGTGCTCTGTTGTATTATGATCCCTGCTTCCCTTCACCTACTTCTCTTCTAGAGGGGAGCAGCACTTCTGGTCTTTTTAAAGGAAAAACTTGTTGCTCTTTGTATTGCATTATACCAGAAAATGGACCAGCTATATATCAAATGAAAGGTATAAGAATTCAAATGAGGTAACAGGAATGAAGTTTAGATACTGGCAGTTTTTGCCTAGCAGACTAAAAATAACAAACCACATGGCTCTCTCCCTCTCTTTCCTCCTGCCCTTAGTGGGCAGGAAGGAAAACAGGAAGTAATCCTTCCATGATTGAGCTAGAGATACTGAGGATAAGCTTCCTTTAGCAAGCAGAGGCAGGAAACAGAGTCCAGGCTGCCCTGGGTCAGTTCCGTCAGTTTCTGGCAGCCTGTTCTCATTCCCTTAGTTTCTATGCTCCATTGTCTGAAATAGCAACCTGTACAAAATACACATAGGACAGACAACAGAGGCTAGGTGGAACACTTTGACTCCAGTATGTCTCCCCCTACTCCCTTAATGTGCCTCAGCCAAGAAGGGAGTCACTTGCTTTCTTCACGTTCCTAGAATTCTCAGTGACAAGTCAAAAGTTTCCAGGTCAAGGGAACGCAGTTACAAATCTGCTTTGTTGCCATGATTACTGCTGGTTCACATGTTCCCATGGCAATGCTTACAAAACTGGTGATCTTAGAGCAGTTACATTCTTTCTAGGGCTGGAAATTTTGTAGTCCCTTGCAAAGATCAGCTGAGATTTGAAATTTCCAAATATACATTACAAGCATTAGAAAAAAAAACATCAACCTTTTAAAATAATAAGGACAATTATCCTGGCATCCCAGGTAATTGGAGCATGGCACTATTCACAGTAAATGTATATCAGTAGTACATGCAGTAGGTATAGCTTATTATAAACTTATTTAGCCAGCTGCAATGTCTAAATGTCTAAATGTCTAAATCGCATGAAGGCTAGATAGAGGTATCCCAATTATTCAGGTTAAGCAATATTTTTTCATTCAATAAGCATTTATTTATTTTATTCTGAATTTAAGAAACAAAAGCATTTCCATATTATAGTAGAATAGGAAAAAAAGATGCTTGCTCATGAAACTGCAAATCTGTTATGTACAACATGCAGCTATTCCTTATAAGTACATATTAAAATTATGATATCACTTTCTTTTTTCCCCTAACCCAGTTTGCCATAGAAATGGCTGCCATTAGACACAAATGTGTGTGTGTGTTCTGGATGAAGATAGCATTTTTCTTCATAGGTCCTTTGTAGTTAATTTAGGTATTTAAAATAATCAAAATGATTTAGTCACTCAAAATTGTTCTTAAAACAATATTGCTATTACCATACATAGCATTTTTTTGATTCTGCTAATTTTACTCTTCATTATTTCATACAAATCTATCCATACTTTTCTTAGCTCACCATGCTCATCATTTCTTATGGCACAGTAGCATTCCATTGTTCAGCCATTTCCTTTTTGATGGGCATCTCCACAATTTCCAGTTCTTTGCTACCACAAAGAGATCTGCTATAAATATTTTAGAACATATAGGTTCTCTTTCCTTTTTCCCTAATCATCTTTGGAAACAAGACCAAGTAGTGGTGTTGCTGGCCAAAGAGAATAACTCTTTGAGTATAATTCCAGATTGCTCTCCAAAATGGTTGGAACAGTTCAGAGTTCTACCACCAATGAATTAATGTCCCAATTTTTCCATATCCCCTCCAACATTTGTCATTTTCCCCTTCAGTCATTTTAGCCAATCTGATAAGTGTAAAATGATATTTCAAGGTTGTTTTAGTTTGCATTTCTCTAATCAATAATGATTTAGAGCACTTTCTATATGAATAGAAATTATTTTGATTTCTTCACTGGAAAAATGCCTATTCATATCTTTTGACCAATTATCAATTTGGAAATGACTCACATTCTTAAAGTTTTTCAAAGTTCTTTACATATTTGAGAAATGAGACCTTTATCTGAGAAACTATCTATAAAATGCCCCCCTCCCCAGTTTTCTACTTTCCTTCTAACTTGGATACATTTGTCTTATTTCTTCAAAAACCTTTAAATTTTATATAATTGAAATTATCTATTTTATATTTCACACTGCTCTCTACTTCTTGTTTATTCATAAATTGTTCATCTACCATAAGTTTCATAGATAGTAAGTTCCATGTTCTTCAAATTTTCTTGTAATGTCTCTTTTTAAATCTAGGTCACGTATCCATTTTGACTTTATCTTGATACGCAATGTAAGATATTGGTCTATGTTCAATGGTTAAGCAGTAATTTTGATATGATTTCATTTTGTAACAGATGGTCTTCCTTTTATATTTCTATTGACAATAGACTGACCCACAATGTCTGACCTTAATGACATGAAACTGAATTGAACTGTTTTCCCCGCCTTCAGTTAGTGCTCTGTCAATGGAAATATCACTTTCAGAATGAGTGGTTAGATAGTCTATATAACTGGTTGGCATTCTCAGAGTCTGCTGAAATGAGTGTGCATCACTCCTCTGCTCATCAGAAAATCCAACTAAGTCTTCTATGGGCAATAGGTATGACAGTGGATTGTCTTTACAGGTGCGGGGGCTCCCACTACTCTGTAACTATCCTGTAGCTAGATGAGTTACCTCATTTCTCAACAACCTTGTATGGAAAACTTTCCATCAGTCTAATTTATGTAGCCCTTGAACACCAAGATTTCTTAGCAAAACTCTCTGTGGAGGTCTTGGCAATGAACTCGGGCATCATAGTTTCATCTTTTTCTGAGCTGAAGTTGTGATGAGTTGTTAAGCTTTTTAAAGTCTCTGTCTTTCTATGTGTCTGTCTGTCTCTCCTTTTCTCTTTCTCTCATGTTGGTTGTGAGTCCTCTCCTTCTTCTGAGACTCCAAATTAAAGTTAATATGGCTCTTGCCCAAACATCAGCAAGTATGGGCAAAGTCATCATTTCTGATAGGGTTGTATTCATGTATTCAATAGATGGCAAGAAATGCCATCTATTGTTTCTTCTGGAATTTTTGTTCTGATCTTAGAGTTCCTTATATGTTTAATAGTGTTACTAAAATGCTGAGGTTGTGGGACTCCTTGTAGGTGGTGAGGAGTAGTATCATTTTAATACGTCAATGTATGATTTCCTTGAGTAGCTTGCTTCAGAGACCCCTGCCTTGGTCAAAAGGGATCTTTGCAGGGAATCCGTACTCTGAAAAATGCTTTTCATATAACAGCTTAACAATCATAGGAATTATCTGGCTTCTGGTTGGGTATGCTTGTGCATAAATAGCAAAATGATCTTTCACAACTGAAATCTGACACATCCTTACTATATCCTTCAAGAAATAAAAAGTCAATACAATCAAATTCCAAAAGTCTAGTGCTTTCATTTTCTCAATGTGGAGCACAAATTGATAGTGCTTTTCTCTGTATACATAAAGCACAAATCACATTTCATAGTGTCATCTGTTGCCATCCTGGACCTGTGGAATTGTTTCCTTACTAGCTCCAGGATTCTTTCTTGTCTCATATGTTCAACGTCCCATACATATACAGTCATCTGTGCTAGGTAGCACCAACTGCCTCCTGGTATGGTGTGTGATCTCTTAGGTAGTAAGTTCCATGTTCTTCAAATTTTCCGGCTGAAGCATTCTGTTGCACAGCTCCATCCTCTGCTATTGTCTCAAGAGCAAGATACATTCGAACAAATAGAAGTCAGAGCAATGGAACAAGGCTCATATACACCACTGCCATGTTTTCTGGTGGAAATCTAGACTTCTCAGCTGTATTGTCATTTGTTTGAGACCCTGCTTATTTAGTATCATATATAGTGTCAATAGCCAGCATTTGGATAGTACTTTAAGTATTGTAAGATGCTTTATAAATGTTATCTCATTTGATCCTCACAATAATCCTATGATGTAGGTGCTATTATTATCATCACTATTTTACAAAGGAGATTAAGATTTGGAGACCTTCATGTTAAGTGATTTGTCCAGAGTATGAAGGGAATTTTGATTTTCATAATAATCAATATATGTGTAATGAATATACTAAAATTTAGATGTTTCAAAATTGCCTCTTCTAGCTTGTGAGTCAAACTTACAATGCAGCTTGAAATGATCAATCAAACCCTTGGCAGTATTCTTACAATCACTGTATTCTTGTGCCTATGTACCTTAAGTGAAGTGAATCAAAGATTATAGAACCTGTTCCTGTCTCATAACTCTGGTCTTGCACCCCACTAAGTAATGACCCCCAAAGACTTGGCCAGCATCGTATTATCTTCCACTTGCGGGTTTGTGGTAGGAAATCACTCAGGCCCTGGGAAATCCACCTTCCCCCTCCTTTCCCACTTGTGAGTTATGTATATAATCTCTGTCTTTAGCAAGGTGGAATTCTGATCAGGACAATTCCTGATTCTCAAATCTATTCCTCATAATGAAATTAATTAATTAAACTGCTACCTGATTAGCGGCCCTCCTGTCTTTAGGCCTGCTGGCATAGCTCCAAGCATTCTCATGTTAGAGAACGGCTCAGAAAAATCGTTTTAACTGGATTTTAACTCAGGTATTCCTGACTCAAAGTCCAACCCTCTACTCAATGTACCTGATAGCTGACTGCATACATGTATACGTTTCTCTCTGAGCATCGCTATGGCTTCAGTGACATGTAGCCTTCTGGATGAGGAATCTGGGTCCACATCAGTTTTTCCAAGTTAGTAGTTTATATTGGATTTATAGTTTGCCAGTGCTGCTACCTGTCTCTGATAAACGTCTAACTTTGCGTTGGTCAAAACTGTTGCCAGTGAACACTTTTAATTTTGATCCAAATACAAAGTGTTTAAACATTTCAATGATATCCCTCAAAGCAAGGAACTTCAGTTTATGTAGGGTATATCAAATCTCACTTCCCCCAAGTACTGTGCTGGCAAATAGAAGTGATTTCTGTTGACCATCATTCTTTTGGTACAGGAGAGCTTTCGAGACTTCCAGGCTAGTATCTGTGTGAAGAACAAAGGACTTGCTTGGAATTGCTTTAGCCCAGCACTGTGCTGATCAAGTCTTTAAGAGTTTTTTCACACTTGTACGTCCCCAAATCTCCAAATAGCTTTGCTGGGTTTTGAGCAATTGAGCCTTTTTTATTCTTTTGCTTCTTGGTATCTTCAATCAAGTACACATGAATGAAGTCATTCAGGGACTTGCCATACTAACCACCAAATACTAGAAAAGTTCTTAGGTTCTGTAGATGTGGCTCATTCAAGAGTGCCTCTGTATACTCTGAGGCAGTGCTCACACCTTGGTCAGATATTGTGACTCCTATACTTCACAGAAGCTCTATAACATTTTTCAAATTGAAAGCTTTAGAACAGTTTCCTCTACCAAAACACTTTAATCAGTTTCTCTTCATGTTCTTCCAGTGTCTTTCCAAAGACAATGAAGTCATCTAGGTAGACCAGTATTTTCAGATAATTCATGTCTTTATTTTCTGCACCAGGGAATGGTAGCTGTTCCAAGATACTGTGTGATGTATTCTAAAACTGATAAAATCAGCTGGGCAGATGTCCCCTATACACACACAAAACTGATAGGATCCACTACAAAAATCTAAGACTGAAAATCACTGCTTGCTCAAAAAGCAATCTAAGGCACTTGAATCTATAGCCACTTTATCTCTTTTGTTCAAACTTTGGTCATCTACACAGATTTATATCTTTCCATTCTTTTTTATAACCACTACATGTAATACATGTAGACTGTTGGACTCTTTAGGGAAGCCACTGACCAATAGTTCTTTCAGGTGCTTTTTGAAGTAGTTTCTGAGGTCTTCCAGTAAAGGCATCTTCCTGTACTATTCCCAAAATAACTGGGAGAGAGTGAGGAGGATTCTATGAGTTGCCCCCTTTTCCTCAAATTATCTTCAATGCCAATTCAAACATTACCAGCCCTACAGATTCTAGGTAAACTTTACTCACTTGCTATATTTTATTATTTTATGTTCTTGTGACAATGCATGCCAAACTGTCAATCCAAAAAGGGTTATATCTGTTGCCATGAGGCAACATGTTATAACAGAAAAAGTGCTGGATTTTGGAGTCAGAGGACCTGGGTTCAAATCTTAGCTCTGATATTTATAATCTGTGTAATTTTAGGTAAAGTAATTTAATTTCTTCAAACTTCAGTGTCCTCATCTACAGAAATGAGGGGATTGATGAGTGCTATGGAAATTTTTGGATTCTATGAACCTCTATCTGAACATCTTCAGTTGATCTTATCAAGATTTCAGAAGCTTATGTCTTCAGGTACTCCTTAAACAATTTTTCAACCTTGCCTTCCTATTTCCTACCTTTTTATTTGAAAATTTTGTTTTAAAAAAAAGGGAGAGAACTTGTTCTGTTACCACATAACGGCTATTTCATCTAATTCTAGGAGGGCATAAACCTAGGAAGAATTGAAAGAGGAAGGGACATAAAAAAAACTGCTGATCCTCCAAACCCACAGCAACCCCAGAAAAGAGTATGAGGAGTTCTAAACAATTGCTACCAAAGCAGACTAAAAATAAGCTCAAGCAGATTATTCTGAAGTTGTATTTCTGTAAGTTGTGCCTCCTGGAAACTTCCACTAACTAGTTGCTCCCTTTTTTTTTTCTGCCTATTCTAAGAAAATAGTTCAGTTGTATTTGGTTTAAATTTACAGTAACTATAAAACTTGCTTCTCTCTTTAGTATTTCCAGAAAGCTCTTATATACTTTTCACTAATAATTATCAGATGTCAAACCTTTAAAAGTTAAGACTAAGTGTTTGTTTGTGAAAGGTTCTCATTTTCCTTCTAATTTAGTTGTCTAAAACTAAGAAGTGGCAAATGAGTCATCTTATTAGTCAATTTCAATCCCTGAATTTTTAACGAGTTATATTAAGCATATTTTACTTATTAAGTAATTTTTTTTGTTATGTACATAGAAGGGTGGGATTTCTGCCCTAATTAATGATTACAGAAGGCCTAAGGTATGAACAAGTTGTTGTTATTGCTCAGTCATTTCAATTATGTCTGACTTTTTGCATTTGTTTTTTTTGGCAAAGATACTGGAATGGTTTGCCATTTCCTTCTCCAGCTTATTTTACAGATAAGGAAACTGAGACAAATGGGGTTCTGTGACTTGTCTAGGATCACACTAATGATCACTAGTTAGTAAGAGTCTGAAGCTGGACTGGAACTTAGGTCTTCCTGACTCCAGGCCTAGCACTCTATACACTGAGCCATCTAGCTGCCTATGAACAATTAATTAACTAGTTGGAAAGGATCATCAAAGCTTTGGGTCATTGGACAAACATAGATGCTCAACCAGGAAATGTCTTGTGATAGAAAGAATCCTATGGATCCATGCTTCATTCCAGCAACAGTGAGTTCAACAGTGTTGGAATCCAGTGGTGCAAGACTCCAGAGAGGGAATTAATTGACTTTGGGAGTAGAAAAAGCAAGCTTCTCTCCTCAATGCTCCTTGTCTGATACAGAACTTCAAAATATCCACAGATTTATATAACTCGTTCCTATTGAAAACACTGGAGAATATAGGAATAAATGGAACTTTCCATAAAATAATAAGCAGTATCTACCAAAAACCTTCAGCAAGCATTATATGCAATGGGGATAAGCTAGATGCATTTTCAGTCAGATCAGGGATGAAACATTATTACCACTGTTATTCAATATGGTACTAGAAATGTAACTATAGCAATAAGAGAAGAAAAAGAAATTGAAGGAATTAGAATAGGCAAAGAAGAAACTAAGTTATCCCTCTTTGCAGATGATATGATGATATACTTAGAGAATGCCAGAGAATCAAGTAAGAAACTACCTGAAACAATAAACAACTTTGGCAAAGTTGCAGGTTACAAAATAAATCCACACAAATCTTCTGCATTTTTATATATTACTAACAAAGCCCAGCAGCAAGAGATAGAAAAATTCCATTTAAACTATGGTAGACACTATAAAATATTTGGGAGTTCAAACCCAGGGACTATATGAACACAATTACAAAATGCTTTTTGCACAAATAAAGTCAGATCTAAGTAAGTGGAAACACATCAGTTGCTCGTGGGTGAGCTGAACCAATATAATAAAAATGACAATTCTACCTAAATTAATTTACTTAATCAGTGCCATACCAATCAAACTATCAGATAATTATTTTGTAGAGGTAGAAAAAATAGTATCAAAATTCATCTGGAAGAACAAAAGATCCAGAATATCAAGGGAACTAATGAAAAGAAATGCTAGAGAAGGTGGCCTAGCTCTACCAGATCTCAAAATGTATTATAAAACAGCAATTATCAAAACCACTTGGTACTGGCTAAGAAACAGAAGGGTAGACCAGTGGAATAGATTAGGTACTCAAGACACAGTAGTTAAGGAATATAGAAATCTGCTGTTTGATAAACCCAAAGACCCCAGCTTCTGCAATAATCACTCACTTTCTGACAAAAAATTGCTGGGAAAACTGGATAACAGTGTGGCGGAAACTACACATAGACCAATGCCTGACAAGAACAAAGTCCAAATGGGTATGATCTAGGTATAAAGATAAACAAATTAGTGGAGTAAGGAATAATGTATTTATCAGATTTATGGAGAAGGGAAGAATTTTTGACTAAATAAGAGACAGAAAACATTATGAAGTACAAAATGGATAATTTTGATTACATTAAATTGAAAAGTTTTGCACAAACAAACCCAAAGCAACCAAGATTAAGAGGGAAGCAGAAAACTGGGAAAGAATTTTTGCAACTAGTATCTGTGATAAAGGCATCATTTCTAAAATATATAGAGAACTGAGTCAAATTTATAAGAATACAAGTCATTCCCCAATTGATAAATGATCAAAAGACATGAACAGGCAGTTTTCAGAGGAAGAAATTAAAACTATCTATAGTCATATGAAAAAATGCTCTAAATCACTATTGATTAGAGAGATGCAAATCAAAATATCTCTGAGATACCACATCACACCTACCAGATTGGCTAACATGACAAAACAGGATGATGATAAATGTTGAAGAAGATGTGGGAGAGTTGGAACACTAATTCATTGTTGGTGGAGCTGTGAGCTGATCCAGCCATTCTGGAGAGCAATTTGGAGCTATGCCCAAAGGGCTACAAAAATGTGCATACCCTTTGACCCAACAATATCACTTCTAGGACTGTATCCCCAAGAGATCATAAAAATGGGAAAGGGTCCCACATGTACAAAAATATTTATAGCAGCACTCTGTGGTAGCCAAAAACTGGAAATCAAGGGGATGCCCATCAATTGGGGAATGACTGAATAAATTGTGGTATATGAATGTAATGGAATACTATTGTGCTATAAGAAATGACGAACAGGAAGACTTCAGAGGAGCAGAACCAGAAGAACTTTGTACACAGCAACAACCACAGTGTGCGAGTATTTTTTTCTGGTAGACTTAAAACTTCATTGCAATGCAAGGACTTAAAAAATTCCCAATGGTCTCTTAAGGCAAAATTACTTCCACATCCAGAGAAAGAACTATGGAATTCGATCACAGAATGTAGCAGATCATTTTCTTTTGTGTTACTTTTTGGTTTGTTTATGATTTCTCTCATTCATTTTAATTCTTCTATGCAACATGACTAAGGTGAAAATGTATTTAATAGGAATGTATGTGTAGAACCTATATAAAATTGTATGCCATGTCAGGGAGGGAGGGGGGAGGTGGGGGGAAGGAGAGAGAGGGAGGGGAAAAAAATCTAAGCTATATGGAAATGATTGTAGAACACTGAAAACAAATAAAATCATAAGAAGTGCTTGAAAAAAATATCAACAGACTTGAAGTATCCCCTGGAGCTAGTAGCATTGTCTCTAAAGCAGCAGTAGCTGATAACTGAGAAACATACTAAAGACAAATTAGAGACACCAAGGAAAGGCAGCTTTAGGACACTCCAAGGGCACTGACCTGTAGGGCCCAGAAGGGAAAAAGGACTTTTAGTAACCAAGAGCTATGAGTTTACCCTTTAACTAATGTGCTCTCTATGCTTGAGCTCACTTTCCTAGGAACCTGTGTATGCAAGGAGAGAGTGTGGCACCAGTTGGGGAGGGGGGATATTTCTGGAACAATTTTCCTTTCTCTACTTGTTTAATAAGTAGGGATAAAGGTAAGAGCTGAATGTGTGATTTCTTTGGGATAGGGAACTCCCAAATGAAGAAACTAGTCACCTTCTCTGCACCTTAGAGCCTTAGAAAATTGCTTAGAAAACCAAGTGACTTGCCTAGGTTAAGTGAGACTTAGTTAAATGAAACCAGGTTAAGTTGCCCAGAAAATGGAGAGGGTATTCGACTTGTCACATAGCTAGTACATGTCAGCAGCAGGATTGAAATCCAGGTCTTCCTGGTTTTAAGACTGGTTCTCTATCCTTTAGGCAATGCTGCTTCTATAGTTAAAGAGCTTTGCAAACCTTGAAGTACTTATAATTTTTAGGTAAATACTCCCCTCCCCCTTAAAGTGAATTAACCATGTTGTAATGAATGATGAGTACACAGATGGAAACTCTGAAGTGATTGTATCAGTCAATTTTTCACTTTGAATTGACGGATACAAAATGTAATTTTACCTTGAAATTAAAATTTTCATCCCGGCTTTTCTTTTTGCCATATGGATATATAAAATGCACCGCATCAGTTACTACAGCTCGGTCTTTCAATGAACACCAACAAACTCCAGTCCTTCTCATGATAGAAAACCTCCATCCCTATCATGGTTACCCCTAAAACCCTGAGGGAAATCATAGCTGCCCACTGAGGACATAAGTCATCTGTTAATTTGAATATCAGCTGGGGGAGTGAGCCCCAAATGGGATATTACATACATATATACACAGATTATGTTTTAAGATACTTAAAATGTATATAATACTCAAAATCAAGACAAACACAAGCAAAATAAGTGACTGAGAAAGGTAAAGGAAACTTGTGTATTGGAGGATGGCAAAATTAAAAAGTATCCAAAAAATGCAAAAGAAACATTTGAAATAGCATTAAAAACAAAATAAATTTCTTTATTTAAACCAATAAATTTTAAATGTTAAAAATGAAAATTATTAACTTGGGCAGTGGGAGAAATTATTTAATTTGGCTTGGTGTACTCAGTGCCTCGTTTAGGACCTATGTAGCCATATTTTCTCTTTAACATTTCACCTTTCTCCTCTTTCCAGAGTTCTGCTAATAAAATTCTTTCTAGATCTTTTATCCCATTATTTTTTTCCCACCATGTAGGCAAAGTGTTGCTACATTACCTATTCTTCCTCTAATATAACATCAACAGGAATAATGGATTATCTATAACTACTTTCTGGGACATTGATCATTGAAAACAAACTTAAGGAAGCAGATTTTTTTTTCTCTCTCAAAAGGTATTTGGGCTTGGAGTATTGTGAGTTTCCTGCTCTTGACGTTTACACTGATAATTCTGCAGTGTTAGTTAATTCTATTATTTGGTTCTGGTTTATTGATTTATCCTACAGTAGCTCATTCCAAAACAGAAATGCATCTGCTAGTGCTTATTTCAACAGAAGTTCAGTGAGGAAAATAAGGCATTTAGGAATGTGGTCAAAGGTGGCTCTATTCTCCTGCATGGTCCCATGTGTCTTGCAAAATATCTTAACGTTTCTACCCTTTGTGGTACTTGATAAGCGGTGAATCTTTGTGGAGGTATTTAGAACTTTTCTTTTCCCCTTAGTGTGGGGACATACCACTTGGGCAAGTATAAGCTCTGTAGATCAGAGCTTCATAAAAATATATGTATTCTTCTCTTCAGAGGTTTTCCTTTTTTTCCTCTAGAAGTAGATACAACATTCTTTTGACAAATATAAAGTTCATAAATAAAACCTTCATCCCAAAATATGTTTAGAGAGGGAAGGTGCTAGTGGGAAAAGGCCTGAAATTGTCAGATGAATTGGGTTCAGGTCTCAGCTCAGGCAATTGGGAGCTCAGGCAGGTCACTTCACAGTTTCTTCATTTGTAAAATAAGGATAGTAATATCTACACTGCCTACTGCATAGGGTTGTTGTGGGGAAGGTGCACTGTACATCTGAAAAGTACACCTATGTGTACTAGAGAATTGGGAGATATTATGTAAAATGGGAGTTAAAGGAGATAGGAAAATCAGCCAGATTCCTTCTCCACAGGTAGTGGGAAGATTTTCTTAAGCTGTATTTCTTTTTTTTTCTGGTAGCAAGAGGGCAGAAATTGAATATGGATCTTGGATTTGGGGGCAGTAACATACATATACAAAGATACACTATATATTGTGACTGGGGAAAAGAAGTGCATGTTGTACTACTTTCAAGTAGAACAATGTTTTTATTTTCCTCCTCCCTAAAATTATATTATATTCGTTTTGCATACATACATACATATATGAACTCACACATATATGTGAATGTATATATATATTCATATGATATTTACTTCTTTCTGCACACATTATCTGAACTGAACACACATTGTATGTGTTTATACATTGTATAAATTCCTTGAGGAAGGGACTATATGATTTTTTACTTTTTATCTCCAGTGCCTGGAACATAGCAGACACTTGATAAATGCTTATTCAATTGAATTGGATTGAATTATCAAGTTTAGTCTTGGGATCTCTAAAATATGTGAGAGGCAGAACCCAGGCAGTAACAGAGGTTGGAACTGCAAGCTCTGGATGGTTATTTGGTGGTGGCACTAACAGAACAGTCAGTGAATAGGCATAAATCTGCCTCCTGCCTTCTTTGTCCTTTTCTCAACATTCCACTGTTTACTTTTTAAGATCTGGTATGATGCTAATAGGAAGACTGGAATTAGGAAACTCTAAATATCAGCTTGGTGATGATAGCACAGAACTAGATGCTTTACTTGGGGAGTTGGAGGGGCATATGGCAGGTAAGGAAGCTCTAGTTAAGTTATGGAATGCTAGTTCCATGCATTCCACATCATTTAAAACCTTTAGAACCTTTTAGACCTTTTGGTATAAAGAGATATTTGACTTTCATGACCTGGTTTCATGAAGGTTATTGACATTTGTCTATCAGTCCTCTCTGATAAGCTTAATTGGGGAAAAAAATATTGATTTGTTTTTAAGAGCTTTGAATGTTTCAAAATACTTCCTGTACCTGCCCTCACCCCCAAAATGTTGTACCCTACAGTGCTTAATCTAAGTAATGTTTTTCATGTTTTATTTTTCCTTTACCCTTAATCTCTCCACTTGGGAGGAAGGGGAGAATTACCCATCAAACTCAAACCTTATTAAGTAGGGAAAAAGTTCTCAAAATTCTTGATAGACCTAAGCTTTTAGAATCTTGGGCTTTGTGGATCTCTAGAACTTTCTTTTTTTTTTTCTTTTAGCTTATTGGGGCTAACCCAATACAACTGGTGGTCAGTCAGTTCTCCAAGCTTCATTTAACAATTCCATTTCCTTTTGAGGCCTTAACTTGATCCTAAGGTTCAGCTGGTATTCTTTAATAGACAGCATGATGACATTAGTACTAATATATGTTGAGGCCGACCTAGACATATCTGCCAGTAAAATTTGGTAGACTGCTCCCCAATTCTAGGTTGTATTTTGTAGAAGATACTCTGCAACCTTCTAAGGTTCCCTACAGCACTGAGGGAACACAAAGCAGCCATGCTCTATGGACTCAGCCTGCCTATGTGACTAGAGGGTAGAGAGGAAGAGTAGCCCAGAACATGTTTCATTATTAAAGTTTAAACTTGACAGCCATCAATAAACACAAACATTCCAGCATACAAAGAATAAAGAGGATATATAGGGGTGTGTGTATATATGAATATATGTGAAATGTATATGAAACATTGATTTCTATTATATACAGTTTTTTTCCAAAAAGTGTATATTAAATTTAGCATGTAGTACCAAAATTATCCCCTTCTGATCAACTTTTGTTTTCTTCCCTATTTTTTTTAAGTTTTATTGATGAAATTTTCTCCTTTTAGTCACTTCCATCAAATGCCATTAACTCACACTGTTCTTCTGCCCCTTCCCTCACCTCCATAGAAGACCTCCTTTATAACAGAGTGTTAAGCAAAACAAATCAACATATTAGCAATCTTTGAAAATACGTCTTCTTCTCTAGTTTATTACCTCTCTGCCCAGAGACAAGAGACATTCTTCAGCATCTGTCTTCTGGCCTCTCCTTCAGTTTATAGTTGAGGATGCATACACACACATACACGCACATGTTATATAAGTTGAGGAACCCTCAGTGGCTTCTCCACAGATAGTAACAGTCTCAGAATTTGAAGCCAGGTCCTCTGGCTCCCAATCTAGTCCTTTTTCCACTATACCATGTTGCTCATATAAGTCTCCAAGATTTTCAGAGCTAGTGATCATTAAAAAGCATATGCACCTTTTTATTCAGTCTATCAATAAATATTTAGTAAATGCCAGCTGTGTGTAATACACTGGGCTATGTACTATTGGAAAGAGATGGGGACATATTACCTGCCTTTGTGAAGGTTACAATTTAGTTGTGGGTATGAAGAAAATGACACTGTTTTGGCAGAAATCTGTATAGAGATGAGTTAAAACAAAACAAACATATATTTTAAAAGGCTGGCAAGTAATTATTTTATCCTTAATTTTGTAGTTTGTCATTAGTTTTTCCCTTTGGTCCAGTAACATTCTAAAAATCACACTGGAAAGATCTGGAAATTAATTAGCTGTGTTGCAAAGAGTTATGATACATTCTAAAATGTGTTGGTTAATTAGACATATTTTATTTCTTAGCTTATTTAGTTCAGTTTTTAGATTAGTCCATAGACTTGTATTCATGAATTGATCTCAACATATGCTACCCCAAATTAGAAATCAGAAAAATATTGCAAAGCAGGTATTCTTTTTTATACTTCCCCCCCATTTAATAGTATTTTATTTTTTACAATTACTTGTAAAGATTGTTTTTGGCATTCACTTTTATAAGATTTTGAGTTTCAATTTGTTTTTCTGTCTTCCTGCTCTCCCACCTCTCCAAGACAGCAAGCCTTCTGACATAGGTTATACATGTACAATCATATGATACATATTTCCACATTAGTCATGTTGTGAAAGAAGAATCAGAACAAAAGGAGAACACCATGAGAAAGGGAAAAAAGAGAGAGAAAACAGTATTCTTTGATCTGCATTCAGATACCACAGTTATTTCTCTGGATATAGATAGCATTTTCCATCATGAGTCTTGGAATTATCTTAGATCATGGTATTGCTGAAAGCAGCTAAGTCTATCAAAGATGATCATTGCACAGTGTTGCTCTTACTGTGTTCTCCTGTTTCTGCCCTCTTCACTCAGCATAAGTTCATATAAATCTTTCCAGGTTTTTCTGAAATTCTCCTGCTCATCATTTCCTGTAGCACAATAGTATTCCATTACACTCATATACCACAACTTGTTCAGTCATTTCCCAATTGATGGACATCCCCCCAATTTCCAATTCTTTGCCATCACAAAAAGAGCTGCTATAAAAATTTTTTGTACATGTGGATCCTTTCCCCTTTTTTATGGTCTCTTTGGATTACAGACCTAGTAGCTGTATCGCTGGATCAAATGGTATATAGATTTTTATAGCCCTTTGGGCATAGTTTCAAATTGCTCTCCAGAATGGTTGGATCAACAACTCTCCAATTTCTGCACATCTTCCCCAGTATTTATATTTTCCTTTTTTTGTCACATTAGTCAATCAGATAGGTGTGAGGTGGTACCTCAGAGTGGTTTTAATTTGCATTTCTCTAATCAATAGTGACTTAGAGCATTTTTTCATACGACTATAGATAGCTTAATTTCTTCATTTGCAAACTTCCTGTTCATATCCTGTGACCATTTCTCAATTGGGGAATGACTTGTATTCTTATAAATTTGACTCAGTTCTCTATATATTTTAGACATGAGACCTTCATCAGAAACATTGGCAGTAAAAATTGTTTTCCAGCTTTCTGCTTTCCTTCTAATCTTGGTTGCATTGGCTTTGTTTGTGCAAAACCTTTTTAATGTAATCGAAATAATCTGTTTTGCATTTCAAAATGTTCTCTGTCTCGTTTGGTCATAAATTCTTCCCTTTTCCATTAGATCTGACAGGTAAACTATTCCTTGCTCTCCTAGTTTGCTTATCGTATCACCGTTTATGTCTAAATCATGTACCCATTTTGACCTTATCTTAGCATATAGTGTAAGATATTGGTCTGATACCTAGTTTCTGCCATACTATTTTCCAGTTTTCCCAGCAGTGAAGTGAGTTCTTATCCCAGAAGCTGGAGTTTTTGGTTTTATCTAACAGTAAATTACTGTCATGTGTTTAACCTATTCACTGATCCACCACCCTATTTCTTAGCCAGTACCAAATAGTTTTGATGATTGTTGCTTTATAATACAATATATATAATATAATATAATATAATGCAATATAATACAATATAATATAATTCAATATAATATAATATAGTTTTAGATCTGGTATGGCTAAGCCACCTTCCTTTGCATTTTTTTTTAAATTTTTTATTTTTTAAATTAATTTATTTAACTTTTAACATTCATTTTCACAAAATTTTGGGTTCCAAATTTTCTCCCCATTTGTCCCCTCCCCCCACCCCAAAACACCGAGCTTTCTAATTGCCCCTATCACCAATCTGCCTTCTCTTCTATCATCCCTCCCTTCCCTTGTCCCCAACCTCTCCCTTGTCCTGTAGGGCCAGATAACTTTCTATACCCCTTTACCTGTACTTCCTATTTCCCAGTAGCAAGAACAGTACTCGACAGTTGTTCCTATAACTTTGAGTTCCAACTTCTCTTCATCCCTCCCTCTCCACCCATTCCCCCTGGAAGGCAAGCAATTCAATACAGTCCATGTCTGTGTAGTTTTGCAAATGACCTCCATAATAGTCGTGTTGTGCAAGACCAACCATATTTCCCTCCATCCTATCCTGCCCCCCAGTGCTTCTATTCTGTCTTTTGATCCTGTCCCTCCCCAAGAGTGTTGACTTCAAATTGTTCCCTCCTCCCATTGCCCTCCCTTCCATCATCCCCCCCACCCTGTTTATCTCCTTCTCCCCCACTTTCCTGTTTTGTAAGATAGGTTTTCATACCAAAATGAGTGTGCATTTTATTCCTTCCTTTAGTGGAATGTGATGAGAGTAAACTTCATGCTTTTCTCTCACCTCCCCTCTTTTTCCCTCCACTAAAAAGTCTTTTGCTTGCCTCTTTTATGAGAGATAATTTGCCCCATTCCATTTCTCCCCCTCTCCTCCCAATATATTTCTCTCTCACCACTTAATTTCATTTTTTTAAAGATATGATCCCATCCTATTCAATTCACTCTGTGCTCTTTGTCTTTCTGTGTGTGTGTGTGTGTGTGTGTGTGTGCGCGCATGTGTGTGTGCGTAATCCCACCCAGTACCCAGATACTGAAAAGTTTCAAGAGTTACAAATATTGCCTTTCCATGTAGGAATGTGAACAGTTCAACTTTAGTAAGTCCCTTATGACTTCTCTTTGCTGTTTACCTTTTCATGCTTCTCTTCATTCTTGTGTTTGAAAGTCAAATTTTCCTTTCAGCTCTGGTCTTTTCATCAAGAATGCTTGAAAGTCCCTATTTCATTGAAAGACCATTTTTTCCCCTGAAGTATTATACTCAGTTTTGCTGGGTAGGTGATTCTTGGTTTTAGTTCTAGTTCTTTTGACTTCTGGAATATCCTATTCCATGCCCTTCGATCCCTTAATGTAGAGGCTGCTAGATCTTGTGTTATCCTGATTGTATTTCCACAATACTTGAATTGTTTCTTTCTAGCTGCTTGCAATATTTTCTCCTTGACCTGGGAACTCTGGAATTTAGCCACAATGTTCCTAGGAGTTTCTCTTTTTGGATCTCTTTCAGGAGGTGATCGGTGGATTCCTTGAATACTTATTTTGCCCTCTGGTTCTAGAATCTCAGGGCAGTTTTCCTTGATAATTTCATGAAAGATGATGTCTAGGCTCTTTTTTTGATCCTGGCTTTCAGGAAGTCCCATAATTTTTAAATTGTCTCTCCTGGATCTATTTTCCAGGTCAGTTGTTTTTCCAATGAGATATTTCACATTATCTTCCATTTTTTCATTCTTTTGGTTTTGTTTTGTGACTTCCTGGTTTCTCATAAAGTCATTAGCTTCCATCTGCTCCATTCTAATTTTGAAAGAACTATTTTCTTCAGTGAGCTTTTGAACCTCCTTTTCCATTTGGCTAATTCTGCTTTTGAAAGCATTCTTCTCCTCATTGGCTTTTTGAACCTCTTTTGCCAATTGAGTTAGCTTATTTTTTAAGGTGTTATTTTCTTCAGCATGTTTTTGGGTCTCCTTTAGCAAGGTGTTGACCTGCTTTTCATGCTTTTCTTGCTTTTCTTGCATCTCTCTCATCTCTCTCATTTCTCTTCCCAGTTTTTCCTCCACGTCTCTAACTTGATTTTTGAAATTCTTTTTGAGCTCTTCCATGGCCTGAGCCCATTGAATATTTATTTTGCCTGTTGGGATACAGAAGCCTTGATTTCTATGTTTTTCCCTGGTGGTAATCATTGTTCTTCCTCATCCGAAAGGAAGGGAGGAGATATATGCTCACCAAGAAAGTAGCCTTCTATGGTCTTATTTTTTTTTCCCTTTTCTGGGCATTTTCCCAGTATGTTACTTGACTTCTGAGTGTCCCCTCCACACCCACCACCCCTCCAGATCCACCCTGCCAGCGCTTCGGGTCTGAGATTCAAATGCTGCTTCCCAGCCTTAGGGCTTTGGCAGGGCAGGGCTGCTATTCAGTGTGAGATTAAGTTCAGGTGCTCAGGTTGGGGCAGGGCCACCACACGGGGCTCAGTTCCCTCAGGGGGTTTATGCAGAGACCTTCAACAATGGATCTGAGCTCCTGCCTCCTCTGGGAGCCCCCCTCCACTGCTGCCTCCCGAGGGGGCCTGAGTTATGGGGGCACCCCACTCCCCTCTCCGGAAACTGAAAAGCCCCTCTCACTGACCTTTGCTGCCTGTGGGTGGAAGGACCTGCGCTGCAGCTGGAGATTGTGTCCCTGAAGCCTGCTCAGATCTGCTCCCCTTGGTGCCGCATGGCCAAGCCAGGGCTGGGCTCTGCTCTGGGTCCAGTGTGCAAGGGACCTTTCAGGTCAGTTTTTCAGGTCTCTCTGCAACAGAAATCTCTGCTCTGTTGTTGTGTGGCTTCTGCTGCTCCAGAATTTGTTGGGAGTTCTTCTTTATAGGTATTTTATGGGCTATGGGTTTGGAGCTAGCTATACGTATCTTTCTACTCCGCCATCTTGGCTCCTCCCACTGGAAGTCATTGAAAAGCAGTTGGAGGGATCTGCATTTTTTTTCATTAATTCCCTTGATGTTCTTGACCTTTTGTTCTTCCAGATAAATTTTGTTTTTTTTTTCCAGCTCTATAAGATACTTTTTGGTAGTTTGATTAGTATGGCACTGAATAAGTAAATTAATTTAGGTAGAATTGTCATTTTTATTGTATTAGCTCAGCTTACCCACGAGCAACTGATCTTTTTCAGTCATTTATATCTGACTTTATTTGTGTGAGAAGTGTTTTGTAATTGTGTTCATGTAGTTCCTGGGTTTATCTTGACTAGTAGACTTCCAAATATTTTATATTGTCTACAGTTACTTTAAATGAAATTTCTCTCTATATATCTTGCTGCTGGATTTTGTTAGCAACACACGGAAACACTAATGATTTATGTGGTTTTATTTTATGTCCTAAAGCAAGGATTCTTAACCTGGAGTCTGAACGTTTGTGTTTTTTGAACAATAACTTTTTATAACTATAATTCAATAGAATTGGCTTCCTTGGTAATCCTTTGAGTTTTATTTTTTGCATTTGAAAACATTCAAGAAGGGCAATAAGCTTCATCAGACTACCAGATGGATCCATGACACAAGAAAAGGTGAAGAACCCCTGTTCTAATGCATCAAAGTATAGACTTAGCTCTTCTCAGCAATGCAATGATCTGAGACAATTTCAAAAGACTCATGATGGACAATACTATCCATATCCAAAGAAAGAACTGCAGAGTCTGAAAGCATATCTAAGCATACTATTTTCTTTTTTCTTTCTTGTGACTTTTCCCTTTTCTTCTGACTCTTCTTTTACAGCATGACTAATGTTTAATATGATTGTTTATACATGTACAATATACTGTATTATATCAGATTGCATACTGTCTTGGGGAGGGAAGGAAGGGGGAAAATTTAGAACTCAAAATCTTATAAAAGTGAATGTTGAAAACTAGAAAGAAGGAAAGAAAGAAAGCATTAAAACAATGGAGAAAACTCAGCAGAGGAATTTGGAACCACTATACATCACCCACAAAAGAGTACATTTCCTTGTCCTGCCTCTGTCTAGCAGCACAGATGTGTGAATGTCTGTGTGTGCTTTTGCTTCTTCAAGTCTTATATTTTGTGGACTCAAAGAGACCTGAGAGACAGCTTTGCTTCTTCATTCTGGGTCCTTTTCATGGAAGACAGTCCAGCTTCCTTTTTTCCCATAAGTAGTGTGAGCTGCTTTCTTGTCCCCTCTCCTGGTTCCCATCACAGATAGACTTATATTCTCCAGATCACTGGCTTTGTGCTCTGTTCATTCATGCCTAGTAAAGATAGAAAGATAGCTGATAAATCTACAGCATAGATGACAAGTACGTCTGCAGGCAAAATGAACCAAAAGCAAGACTTTTTTCCTCTTTCTTGACTGTCTCATTAAATTTAGTTTTTCCTGACTGAGATGAACAATAAGACTCTTCAATTTTAGAAGTAGAGCATTTTAAACTTAAAAAAAAAAAAAGCTCACTTTTTTTTTTTCTCAAAAAGTCATTGTTGGTCTCAATCATCTGTGGAATTTGGCATGGTAAATGTGATAAATGTTGCCTGTCAGTTTATTACTGAAAGTCATCTATGCTCTTGTTTGCCATATCCTATACCTTTCCTTCCTTTCCCTGTTTCCATAGCTTCTATAGCCATAATTTAGCCATCCTCCTTAACTCTTGGTTACTGCCCCTGTTCTTTTCTTCTTTTCCTTTTACTATCTCATCTGACTTTTCTAAGCTAGTTCTCCTACATGTTATCACAGGGCCCATTGTCTTCTAAATTCTAGTAAGTAGCTTATCTCACTAGTGGGCAATCATATTGTGAAAGCAATGTGATAATTGGGAAATATCTCACTAGGATTTGTCTTACGTACTTCAATACTAGTGATCAAAACCAAATCAGCCAGAGGAGACAAACAGGAAGGAGTCTCTAGCTCTTGAACTCCTCAACTCAAATCCCTGAAAAGTGTTCTAGCTCTCATAAAGTTGACTGCTTATATTAACCTGGAACAGATGTTGGACCAATGCTACTGAGATTTTTAGAATGGGATGATGATGATGATGGTGATGGTGATGGTGATGATGGTGATGGTGATGATGGTGATGATGATGATGACAATGGTGGTGGTGATGATGATGATAAGAATTCCTGTCTTCCCTACCCTGTTGGCCAGAATACCTTCTTCCTTTATAGTCCAGCCACACCATTGTTAGAATTTGAAGCAGTTACTTCTACTTTCCCTTTACCCTGTCAAACTGAAACAAACTTTCAACTGTCCCACCTGCTAAACCCCATCTTGAAATATTGCCGTTTTTCCCATTGGCTTGGCACAAAGAGCCATTGAGGAGATAAGACAGAGAACGTAGTGGCGACAAGAGAGAAGCAACTTCAGTGTCTTGGCATTACCAGCTGCTAGTAGTTTTCCCTTTAAGGTTAACTTATTATCAGTTGTGCATATATCTATATGCATGCTTTCTTTCCCTCTGGAGTGCTGGCTCCTTTAGGTCAAAGATTGTTTCACTTTTGTTTAATTTTCCCTAATACCTGGCACATACCCATTGTATAGTGGGTACTTGGTAAATGTTTGATAATTTGAAAAACAAAAACTTCACAGGAGGGAAAGTTTGCTTCTGACCTCAAGCAGAGAAGGTTAATAGAGAAGAAGGCAGTTGAGTTGGGTCTTGAAGGAAGAGTTAGCAGTTCAAATGATTTATAGGATCACAGATTTATAGTAGGAAGGGACCTTAAAGAGTCTCTACTTTAATAGTCTTATTTTGCACATGAGCAACCTGAAGCCCAGAGAACAAAGATGAAGCTCTAATGAACTTTGAGCCCTTATTAGCTCTGAAGTGAAGGGAACAAATTCATCAGAATGTTATCATCGAATGTTTGTGTTTAACGTGTTCAGTGTTGACACTACCACTATGCTAACTACTATGCACTGAGTACCCAGTATATGCATAGCACTGTATTGTGTGCCATGGGTGATATACAAGAAATATAAAGAAGTTGTTAAAGATCATAGATTTGGAACTGGAAAGGATCATTTTACATGTTAACATACATTATAAAGAGCATGCCTACATAATCCCTGCCTTTTTTTTTTCTGACTGACAGGTGTGGCTCAGCATTTGGGTGCATTGGAGTTGAGGAACTCCTGGCTATGTGGTGACTCAAAGTGGCAAACTTCAAGGGATTGCTTGGTTTTCTCCCCCTCATAGTGACAGGCAGGAAGACAGGATGCTGTATTTGTTAAGTGGCACTACTTGTCACTAAAGAATGTCGAAGTAAGACAGTGAGCCAAGTGCTGTCTCTAGATTCCGTGTGGTGGGGGTAGGGGACATGGCTATGCTCTTTTTCCTCATCCCAGTGCAAAGCATGGACTCAACTAGGCAATGTGGCTCCTGGATGACTTTTCTGCTTTCCTGAATAGGTAACCAAATGTCATAGTTGAGGTGGTTGGGTTCAGACTTTAAGGTTACTTTGTGAATTAGAGAGATCTAGAGGTAATGGATTCAATGAGTAGACCTAGTTGGTATCAGGTGAAGCTTCTTCATCAGAAAAGACAACCATCAACAAGAGGGTTAAACTTTTTTGTTTGTTTTTTACCAGCAACCATGTACTGGGAATTATTTGTACAGTGCCCAGGTGAAATGTAAAATGCCTAATGGCCAGTTTGACAAACTGCTTTGTGTTCTGATGAGCTTTAAATACCATTCTCCTCAGAAATCATAACTAATTTTAAGTTACATTGTTGAATGACATTTAAACCATTCAAGACAAACCATTCTGTGTCTTTTATACTTAAGATTTCTTTTCTGTGTAGTAATAAGATACCTGTCTCATAACTATTTCATATTGTACAGTGAATATCTTTTCACTCCCTCCCCTATTTCCTACTTTGTGGAGGATATAGATGTGAGCCAAAAACTTAATCTTTAGGTAATTTGTTTTTGTCTTCCTGAGCCAAAGAGAATGAGAAAAAGGAAGCTCAACTCTTTTCATTAGAGACCAGGTCCTGTACCCACAGGACTGAGCCTGGTCCAGATTATATACCCAGGTCTAGAGCAGATGGATCCATTGCTGGGAGAGGGATTGGGCTTAAGAGTACTTCCTTAATTATAGATATATGAAGAAAGTGAGATGCAGAGAGGTGACTTACCCAAGGCCACACAGGCAGTAAGAGCTGGAAATCAGACTCAAGTCCTCTGATTCCAAATTCAAGACTCTTCCCCCCACATCACTATACTCAATATTTCATGTAACATTGTCTCTGACTTCAGAGAACTCACAATCTAGTTGGAAAGATAGCATGTTAAATAGTGAAGTAACAAAGCAAGGCAGTATATGACTAGAAATCAAAACTTATGGGATTATAGTGTTAGATAGTAGTATTGAGTGCATGATGTCTTAGTGTTATAATATATGGTGTTATAAGTATCCAGAGATGCTGGAAACTCTAGTAAGAACTAGAATAATCAGTAAGAGGATAAACAGAGAGAGAAATATTTTCCAGATGGGGAGAGCAACATGTACTGCTTGCCTTCTGCATACCCTTTGTCTGCCTTTTTAGACTTCATTTGAAAAGACACCCTTTCTTTTCCTTATTTGCAGTATCTATAACTCTACCTTTTCAGACTTCGTCATTCCTTCATATTATCTCAGACTACAAACTATTCTAAAACTTCTACAAAATCTGGCAATGATTCTGGGTAATCAGGCAACAATTTCTCAGCTGCTTATAGGCATATTTTAAGAGGAATTTTCTTTTCAGCTATGGCAACCTAAAATCCTTGATATGTTCTAGACAGGGCCCATTTCATCCAGCACTAGAATCTGAACTACCTCTGAAATAAATATATCAACTATAAATGAACACAACTTTTCTATAAGACAGGAAACATGATGGCCCCTGGTCTTATCCCAATTTGTGAAGAAGAAGAAAAGATTAGTAGTTTCCAGTTGATTAGGATCTCAAGTTTTCTACCTTTAAAATGTAGCAAGATATTGTACTTCAGTGAATTATAATATTGTTCTTTTTCCTTGAGAATAGGAGATGCATCTTTCAAGATGTTATGAATGATACCCAGTGCACTGCTGGCACTTGACAAATGCGGACTTGTTTGATATTATTATTCACAGTATATAATTGAATGCATAATTGCATGATTATTTTGCTTTCCAACAGGAGACCTTTTTGACTGCCTTTAATAAAAAGAATATGTTTCTACAGTAAGGTGCTAATGATTAGACTTTCTTTTGTGTAGCAGAAAGGAAACATCTCATCTTTGCGATTGACTATGCAGCAAAATTTCTGTCTTATGAAAAATAAAGGGCATTTTAGAACTGTTGAGACAGTGCAGAGCATTTGGCAAATATATTAGGAAGTTTTTATTATCACGGTGCTGATTGACTAGTTAGCATCTGAATTAGAGACTTTTTGCATTAAAATTAGAAAGATGTTTTTTACATCTATATGAACATAGAGGACATGATTTGACTTACATCTGAACCAAATCCATAGTATAGCACGACACCATATAATAAGGTTTTCCATATAAGTATTTTCCAAATAATTGCAATAGGTAATTGTATCTAGTAACAAATACTGTTCATGTTCATCTCTAGTATCTATGCTTATAAATACAACTATATTGTAAGTCATTACAACAAGTAGAGAGATTGTAGGATTTGGAATTAAAAGATCTGGGTTTTGATTCTACCTCAGACACTTACTAGATTATCTGAACATGACAAAGTCACTTAAACTTTTTAGAACCTTAGGTTTTTCATCTATAATACAGTACTAAGAGCAGCCTTGAGCAGTGCAATGATCTCCAAAGTAGGGTCTGCGACCTCCTGAGATCCATGAAATGACCCCAGGAATTTGTGATCAACCAGTTAGAGTATGGGGAGACTGGTCCTAGCTCACTCATTCCATGATAGCCAATCAGAGAGCTTGTCTCCAGTGTAACCACACCTATTTTCACTCACTTCATCCTTCCTTATAGTTTGTACCAGCTCCCAGACTTCCCCCTTCTCAGGCAGGATTTGGCCCATTTGGGCACTTATAACCTAATCCTGATGTAGGCACCCCCCAGTAGCAACTATGTAAGAATCACTGGGAAAATATTCCCTATTTCCCCAGCATGCTACTAGGGGGAAAAAATTATTGATAGTAGTTAAGGATCAAAAAAAAAAAATTAGATATCACTGGTGTGATTGTTAGATTTGACCTGGAGTCAGAGTTAAATAACAACTTTTTAGTGCTCTAGGTGACTCTTTAAGACTCTAAGTTACAGATGGGTTGCCTGTCTATATTGGTGGAAGGAATTTCCCTAACTGGGAGTTCTCCACACTGATAAAATTGCAGGTAAAGACCACCTGAATGGTGTTTTTTTCTCTCTTTCCTTCTCTCCCTTCTTCCTTCTCCCTCCCTCTACCCCCTCTTTCTCCCTGTCTTCCTCCACCCACCTTCAGCTCTTTTTTGTAGCCAGTACATGATGGAGAGGGATGCTGACCCAACTCCTTTCAAAACTGTTTGAGTCCTTTGGCTGTGAATTCTCTCAGCATTCTCCCAGCATGAGTAATACTATAGAGCAGAGTTTCTTAACTTTTCTTTATGTCATGGGCCCTGTTGGCAGTCTAGTGAAGCAATGAATCAATCCCTTCTCAGAATAATGCTTTTAAATGTATAAAGTAAAATATGTTTGACTACAAAGGAAACTAAGTCTATTAAAACAGTTATGAAAATAGAGGAAAAAACTTCCATTTTTGACCCTTTGAAATCAATCCATCGATCCCTTGGGGAGTTGAGGAATCCAGGGTTACAACCCCTGCCATAGAAGAAAAGGAGAAGAAAAGTCCAGACAGACTGACTTCCGAGTGTGTCGTGGCAGTGGGGACCTTGAGAGGCCAGCAATACAAAAGAAGGAAGAGGGCCTGTCAAGGCTAGAAATGAGAAGGCAATCCTAAAAAGGGGGAAGGGAGGCAACATAGACCTTATTTGCCAGTGTAACAGTTTAGTCCAGAACTAATCTGACCTTGAATATACAGGTGAAATTGGAGTGTTACACAGAAGAACATGTGAGGTTGATTAGCTGTAGCCCATCAATTTAAGCCCTTCAGATGGACTGTAACAGAACTGATCATGTAGCAATTTAGAGGGATGATTGATATTGCTGTAGTCCATTTGGGGGGTCTACTCTCGAGTACCACTACAATATAATTCTTCCACAGAGTTATTATTTGGCAGTTCGACTTGCTCTCTCTAGCCTTACCTCTGCCCCATAGTCAGATTCCTCCTGTGGTTTTTAATCTTGGCAGCCACTTCTGGATTGTTTCCAAGTTATAAATGCTGTTCTTTGCCTCGCGGTTTTTAGATAGATCATCTCCTTAGGAGAAGGATTGTTTTATTCTTTTTCATTTGTATCCACCATACTGAGCACCATGCCTGACCCTCAGTAGGTGAATAACAAATGCTTTTCGACTGATTAATAATAGTTTTCTATTTGCCAGGCTTGTTGTGATCAGCTTTCCTCAGGTCAATTTATGTCTTCTCTAAGTTTCAGGGAAATCTTTAAGTCTTGTAAGGATTTGTGGTAAGCCATCTTTGTCTTTGCCATGTAAATCCAGATCAGAGATCCAATATATCACCATGACAAATGAAAAAAAAATAGACATTGAATATAAAGTCCTATTAAATTGTGTTCAAATTAATCTTGAGCCTTATTCTTCAGCTTGAAGACATTTCCTAGTGCATGCTTGGTAAACAGTAGGGAAATTAAATGTCATCCAAAGCCTATTGGTGTGGAACATATCTCTTTGGTGGTGATTAATGTCCTTTGCCTGAGTGAGGGTCTGGGTACAGTTAATGAGAGCTAGAAAGAAGTGACCTCTTCTCTCAATTTTAAAGATACAGCCAGAAAATCAAAAGAGACTAGCAGTAGCCCCCATCATAGGCAGTCTGGACATACTCCAAAAGTCCCTCTATGGTGCTTCCAAATTACCCAAACTGGGCATGCCCAGACCTGTCTGAGTGATATAATAAATCAAAATAATTAGAAATAGTTGGCAAGCAAGCAGTCCAGATGCATGGAAGTCCTTTGTTAAATATTGGAATTTGATACCAAGACTTTAATCTGCTTGTTTATGGGTCAATTGAGGTGCACTTTGGGTGAGTACATACTTTCTAAATGTCTCTTTCATAGATTGTTAATACTGATTGATCTTAAGCAAGTTTAGGGTGAGAGGTGAAAATGGGGCAACTATTTCTGAAAACCTTAAGATCTATCATCTTTATCATTCCCCCTTGTATATTTACAAGGGGAGAAGGTGGTGCCTGCAAGCATTGAGGACAAATTACTGTGACTTTGAAGCACTGGTTAAAGGATCAGATTTTATTTGATGTAAAAAATAAAGCACCCAAAGTGATTCTTATCTGTGAAGTAAAAAACATTTACTGATTTCTTGGATACCTTTAGGGAAGTCTAACCAGTCAAGTGGTCACTTCATGTGCTTCTTAGTTGTGATTTTCCACTCTTCAGCCCAAAGGGATCTTCTCTGAAATTTTGGATTTGTTGACTTAGCAAATAATCATTACATTGCTATGTGTCATCTCATTTGTTGTCTTAAGCTCATTTATATATTTTGTTATTTTAGATATTATTTTTGTCATGATTTAATTGATTATTTTTGTCCATGGCTTCACTAAACTATAAGACTGAGGAAAGGGACTATTTCTTATATTCTTTATATTTCTCATAGTCATATATGTATAGGAGTTGTCCTTTACTTATATATATTTTTTAAAAATTCACTTAAAAATCACTTTAGAAGTTTCCCTCCAGTGAAAGTTGTATTCATATGTAGCTGGACTTTAGAATGTAAGCTCCTTGAAGACTCCATGTTTTACTTTTGTATTTGTATCCTCTGCACAGAGCCTAATGTTATTCTATAGTAGGCTCTTGATAAATGATATTAATTGGTTATTACATGCTTATTGAATGAAATGTTTACTGAATATGTATGTGCTTAATGTATTGGAATGAGAAATAGATTTGGAAACCAGATATACGTGGATTCAATCTGCTGTTTGACAATACCTGTGGGTCACTTACCCTTTCTGAGTCCCATTTCCTGGCTTTTGAGCTCTATTTTCTTCCAAACACCTAACCCTATAATCCTAGTACATCTTGGTTGATAACTCTTATTTGTATTTCTGAATAGGAAGTAATACCATTATATGTAAGTGTAGGGTTGATTGAATAAAACAACGTAGCTAGATTGCTTTCTTAAAGACCAGGCCTTAAACCGATTTCACTCTCACTCTCATTGATTGACCAACAATACTACCCTGCCCAAGCACCCCTTAATGACTTTTTGGGGCCCTGTAGGCTTAGAGTGAATGCTAATAGTAATGGTTTCTCTTTTGGTCAGCAGCTCTGTCCCTCCCAGTTTGATTTTTTTTTAAATTTATTTATTTATTTTAAGTTTTCAACATTCATTTCCACAAAATTTTGAGTTCAAAATTTTCTCCCCGTCTCTCCCCTCCCCCACTCCAAAATGCTGAGCATTCTAATTACCCCTACCACCAATCTGTCCTCCCCTCTAACTTCTCTCCCTTCCCTTTTCCCCATCTTCTCTTTTGTTCTGTAGGGCAAGATAAATTTCTATACCCCATTACACGTATTTCTTATTTCCCAGTTGTATGCAAGAATAATACTCAACAGTTGTTCCTAAAACTTTGAGTTCCAACTTCTTTTCCTTCCTCCCTCCCCACCCATCCCTATTGGGAAGGCAAGCAATTCAATATAGGCTATATATGTATAGTTTTGCAAATGACTTCCATAGTAGTCATGTTGTGTAAGACTAGCTATATTTCCTTCCATCCTATCCTGCCCCTCATTTCTTCTATTCTCTCTTTGGACCTTGTCCCTCCCCAAGTGTTCTAATTGCTCCCTTCTCCCACTGCCCTCCCTTCCATCATCACCCCCCATCCTGCTTATCCCCTTCTTCCCCACTTTCCTGTATTGTAAGATAGGTTTTTATACCAAAATGAGTGTGCATTTTATTCCTTCCTTGAGTCAAATGTGATGAGAGTAAGCTTCATGTTTTCCTCTCACCTCCCCACTTTTTCCCTCCATTGAAAAGTTTTTTCTTGCCTCTTTTATGAGAGATAATTTGCCCCCTTCCATTTCTCCCTTTCTCCTCCGAATATATTCCTCGCTCACCTCTTAATTTTATTTTTTTAGACATGATACATTCCTATTCAACTCACCCTGTGCTCTCTGTCTCTCTCTATATATATATGTGTTTGTGTGTATGTGTGTGCGTGTGTGTGTGTGTGTGTGATCCCACCAACTACCCAGATGCTGAAAAAAGTTTCAAGAGTTAAATATTTTCTTTCCATGTAGGAATGTAAACAGTTCAACTTTAGTAAGCCCCTTATGATTTCTCTTTCCTGTTTTCCTTTTCATGCTTCTCTTGATTCTTGTGTTTGAAAGTCAAATTTTTCTATTCAGCTCTGGCCTTTTCATCAAGAATGCTTGAAAGTCCTCTATTTCATTGAAAGACAATTTTTCCCCTGAAGTATTATACTCAGTTTTGTGGGATAGGTGATTCCTGGTTTTAGTCCTAGTTCCTTTGACTTCTGGAATATCATATTCCATGCCCTTTGATCCCTTAATGTAGAAGATGCTAGATCTTGTGTTATCCTGATTGTATTTCCACAATACTCAAATTGTTTCTCTCTAGCTGCTTGCAATATTTTCTCCTTAACCTGGTAACTCTGGAATTTAGCTACAATGTTCCTAGGAGTTTCTCTTTCAGGAGGTGAATGGTGGATTCTTCCAATATTTATTTTACCTCCTGGTTCTAGTATATCAGGGCAGTTTTCCTTGATAATTTCATGAAAGATGATGTCTAGGCTCTTTTCTGGTCATGGCTTTCAGGTAGTCCCATAATTTTAAAACTGTCTCTCTTGGATCTATTTTTCAGGTCAGTTGTTTTTCTAATGAGATATTTCACATTATCTTCTATTTTTTCATTCTTTTAGTTTTGTTTTGTGATTTCTTGGTTTCTCATAAAGTCATTAGTTTCCATCTGTTCCATTCTAATTTTTATTTTTATTTTTTTAATTTATTTTTATTAATTTTTAACATTTATTTTCACACAATTTTGGGTTACAAATTTTCTCCCCTTTTATCCCCTCCCCCCCCAAACCCGAGCTTTCTAATTGCCCCTGTGACCTATCTGCTCTCTCCTCTATCCTCCCTCCCTGCCCTTGTCTCCGTCTTCTCTTTTGTCCTGTAGGACCAGATAGCTTTCTTGACCCCTTAACCTGTATTTCTTGTTACCCAGTGGTAAGAACATTACATTTGGTCCTAACACTTTGAGTTCCAACTTCTTTAGCTCCCTCCCTCTCTACCCCTTCCCCTTGGAAGACAGGAAATTCAATATAGGCCATATCTGTTTAGTTTTGCAAATGATTTCCATACTAGTTGTGTTGTATAGGACTAACTATATTTCCCTCCATCCTATCCTGTCCCCCATTACTTCTATTTTCTTCTGGTCCTTTCCCTCCCCATGAGTGTCGACCTCGTATTGCATTCTCCTCCCCATGCCCTCCCCTCCATCCCCCCCCCCCCCCCGCTTGTGCCCCTGTCCCCCACTCTCCTGTATTATGAGATAGGTTTTCCTATCAAAATGAGTGTGCATTATATTCTTTCCTTTAGTGGAATGTGATGAGAGTAGACCTCATGTTTTCCTCTTGCCTCCCCTCTTTATCCCACCACTAATAAGTCTTTTGCTTGCC
Source organism: Notamacropus eugenii (assembly GCF_028372415.1). Classification (NCBI taxonomy): domain Eukaryota; kingdom Metazoa; phylum Chordata; class Mammalia; order Diprotodontia; family Macropodidae; genus Notamacropus; species Notamacropus eugenii. The sequence goes on from NC_092874.1 coordinate 89,991,678, forward strand.
TCTTTTATGAGAGATAATTTGCCCCATATAACTTCTCCCTTTCTCCTCCCAATATTTCTCTCTCACTGCTTGATTTCATTTTTTTTTTAAGATATGATCCCATCCTCTTCAATTCACTCTGTGCACTCTGTCTCTATGTATGTGTGCATGTGTGCATGTGTGTGTGTGTGTACTCCCACCCAGTGCCCAGATACTGAAATGTTTCAAGAGTTACAAATATTGTCTTTCCATGTAGGAATGTAAACAGTTCAACTTTAGTAAGTCCCTTATGATTTCTCTTTGCTGTTCGCCTTTTCATGGTTCTCTTCATTCTTGTGTTAGAAAGTCAAATTTTCTTTCCAGCTCTGGTCTTTTCATCAGGAAAATTTGAAAGTCTTCTATTTCATTGAAAGACCATTTTTTCTCCTGAAGTATTATACTCAGTTTTGCTGGGTAGGTGATTCTTGGCTTCAGTCCTAGTTCCTTTGACTTCTGGAATATCCTATTCCATTCCCTTCTATCCCTCAATGTAGAGGGTGCCAGATCTTGTGCTATCCTGATTGTATTTCCACAATACTTGAATTGTTTCTTTCTAGCTGCTTGCAATATTTTCTCTTTCACCTGGGAATTCTGGAATTTGGCCACAATGCTCCTAGGAGTTTCTCTTTTTGGATCTCTTTCATGCGGTGTTCTGCGGATTCCTTGAATACTTATTTTGCCTTCTGGTTCTAGAATCTCAGGGCAGTTTTCCTTGATAATTTCATGGAAGATGATGTCTAGGCTCTTCTTTTGATCATGGTTTTCAGGTAGTCCCAGAATTTTTACATTGTCTCTCCTGATTCTATTTTCCAGGTCAGTTGTTTTTCCAATAAGATATTTCACATTATCTTCCATTTTTCGAATCTGCGCGGTATGTTCTGAGATATCTGTCTTTCTCGAAAAGTCCTTAGCGTCCATCCGTACCATTCCAGTTTTGAAAGATCTATTTTCTTCAGTGAGCTTTTGAATCTCCTTTTCCATTTGGTTAATTCTACTTTTGAAAGCATTCTTCTCCTCATTGGCCCCTTGCACCTCCCTTGCCAGCTGAGTTAGGCTAGTTCTCAAGGTGCCAATTTCTTCAAGATTTTTTTGGTTCTCCTTTAGCAGGGAGCTGATCTGCTTTTCATGCTTCTCCCTTATCCCTCTCATTTCCCTTCCCAGTCTTTCCTCCACCTCTCTAACTTGATTTTCAAAATTCCTCTTGAGCTCTTCCATGGCCCGAGCCCATTGGGTGGGCTGGGACACAGAATCCTCGATTTCTGTGTCTTTGCCTGATGGCAAGCCTTGTTCCTCCCCATCAGAAAGGAAGGGAGGAAGTGTTTTTTCTCCGATAAAGTACCCTTCAATAGTTTTATTTCTTTTCCCTTTTCTTGGCATTTTTTCCACCTAGTGGCCTGACCTCTGAATGTTCTCCTCACACCCACCTCGCCTCCTGGTCCTCCCAGCCAGCGTTTGGGGACTGAGATTCAAATGCTGCTTCCCGCCTTAGGATTTTTGGCAGGGGCAGGGCTGCTATTCAGTGTGAGAATTAAGTTCAGGTGGTCAGGGGCAGGGCCGCCTCTCAGGCACAGTTCCCTCTGGGGGTTTATGCACAGACCTTCCACAATGGATCCAGGCTCCCGCTCGCTTGGGGAGCCCCCGTCCGCAGCCGCCTCTCAGCCCCCACCTCCCGGGGGGGCCCGAGCCATGGGGGCACCCCACTCCCCTCTCAACCAGCCAAAGAGATTCTCTCACCCACCCCCGTCAGTCACCTGTTGGTGGGGGGGCCCGTGCCGCTGCTGAAGATCCCACCTCCGGAGCCCTCTCAGATCTGTGCCTCTCGGATCCGCGGCCGCTGCCGCCACCGCCGCAGGTCCGGGCTGGGCTCCGTGTCTGCAGCGCGACAGACCTTTTGCGAGAGGTTTGCAGGTCCCTCTGTGGGTGGGGGGACCCGCGTGGCCGCTGGAGATCCTGTCCCCGTAGCCCTCTCGGATCTTCTCCCCTCAGTGTCGCGGCCGCGGCAGGGCCGCACTCCGCTCCCCGTCCCGGCGCCCAGTCCGCGGCGCGAAGGACCCCCGCGAGAGGTCCGCAGGTCTCTCTGGAGCAGAAATCTCCCTCGCTCCAATACTCCGTGGTCTCTGGGTGCTGAATTCGCCCTGGCTTGGTCCCCTCTACCCGTTCTGTGGTTTGTGTGTTTGGAGCTATGTGTATGTGCGTCTTTCTACTTCGCCATCTTGGCTCTGCCCCCCTCCATTCTAATTTTTAAAGAACTATTTTCTTCAGTGAGCTTTTGAGCCTCCTTTTCCATTTGGCTAATTCTGCTTTTTAAAGCATTCTTCTCCTCATTAACTTTTAGAATCTCTTTTGCCAATTGAGTTAGCCTTTTTTTAAAGGTGTTATTTTCTTCAGCATTTTTTGGGTCTCCTTTAGCAAGTTGTTGACCCTGTTTTCATGATTTTCTTGCATCTCTCTCATTTCTCTTCCCAATTTTTCCTCCACCTCTCTTACTTGATTTTCAAAATCCTTTTTGAGCTCTTCCATGGCCTGAGCCCATTGAATATTTATTTTGGATGTTTGGGATACAGAAGCCTTGACTTTTATGCCTTTCCCTGATGGTAAGCATTGTTCTTCCTTATCCAAAAGGATGGGAGAAGATATCTGTTCACCAAGAAAGTAACCTTCTATGGTCTTATTTTTTTCCCTTTTTTGGGCATTTTCCCAACCAGTTACTTGACTTTTGGGTCCTTTGTCAAGAGTAGGGTATACTCTGGGGATCTGTAAGATCTCAGTTCCTCCAAGGTGGCACAGTCAAGCATGTCCACTGGTCTGGGAGCAACCAGAAACTTTTGTGCCTAGTATCTTTGAATAATAGGGTTTCCTCTGCACAGCTACCTTGTCTCCAGTTCCACCAAGCCAGCACTGGAGTCTGAGATTCAGATAAGCTGCTCAATTCCCCCAGGGGCTTTTGGAGGGGGCAGGGCCGCCACACAGGGCTGAGGTAAGGACCAGCTGCTCAGTTTCCCCAGGGGCTTTATGATGTAACAATGGATGCCAGGCTGCTGTGGGAGCTGCTGCCATCTGATGTGGCCTTTGCCGCCTCTGCCTGAGGTCAGAGCTGTGGGAAGACCCTGCTCCCTTCTCAGCCAGCTGAAAAAACCCTCTCACTGACCTTTGGCACCTGTGGGTTGAGGAAGCTGTAAACCATTGCCACTTGCTCTGGGGATTCTGCCCCCAAGGCCCATTCAGGTCCATCTCCTGGTGGACCAAAGCTGGGCTGGGCTCCACTCCAGGTCTGGTGCAACAAACCTTTCCTGTTGGCCTTTCAGGTCACCCTGGGCTGGAAATCTCCTCCACCATGTTGTTCTGTGGCTTCTGCTGCTCTAGAATTTGTTGAGAGTCTTTCTTTACAGGTATTTTATGGTCTATGGGGGAAGAGCTACTGTATGTGACTCTTTCTACTCTACCATCTTAGCTCTGCTCCCCCTTGATTTTTTTTTTAAGGAGCCATCTTTTCACTCATTTCTTAAACAGGCCTGATCACTGAATGGGCATTTCCTTAGTCAAAATGAGAACTACTAAGGGCTTTAGTTTAAAAAGGCAAAAGTCCCCCACTGCATCCTGGACCATCTCCAGTTGTCTTGATGGCTGTGTAGGAGAAAATGAGGCTGGTGACTTTGCACAGCCTTCCCTCACTTAAATCTAATTCAGTTGCAAGTCATGTCATCATCTTCTCAATGTCATCATCCTCTTCAAGAATGAGGGACAAACCACAATGAAAGGAGTATTAAGATGCTGTGCCCTTATTACCTTAACTAGATGGGAATATGTCTTGACTGCATCAAATCAAGCAAAAGCATTCCAACTCAGTTTGGAAAGAACTTGGATGAGCCATTGGATGAAAAGGCATGCTGGTTACCTATGCTGAGGAGACATGGTCTTGCCCCAGGATAAACCTGAAGAAGATTTCCCATTAGCATCCTCCTAGGCAACGATGGCTGAGGGCAGCATGTGTATATGAGCAGGAATCCTGAAGGCTAACCTTAAAATTCAAAGAGCATTTATTAGGTCCTTGAAAAGCCATGGCAGTGCAATAAGGTCATTGTTCATCTAGTATTATAAAGGGGGGGAGGGTGTTCTCATCTCCTGTCAGTGGTCTTTTGAACAGTCCTCAGCTGGCATTCCCATGATGTCTTCCTAAACACCTCCTACCCGATCTCTGGGGAAGCAGTCAGCTTTGGATAGACTGGGTTGCCAAAGTGACATTCTCCCAGTTAAAGAACCCTTACTCAGTGACTTCACTAGGTTGTTGTGGATCTAAGTTCTTAAAGTTTGCCTGGATGCTATGTAGCTACCAAATTGACCTTTTATACTTTGTGCTTTACTCATTTATTCATGGTGTGGAATTATCATTTTTATATAAATCTATATGATATACGTAATGAATATATTAATCATTTAGAATTCTCAAGAATTGCCTTTTCCAGGGGAGCCAAGATGGCAGAATGATCAGTAATTGCTATCTCCTTCCCTTTGTTGAGCTTGAAGAGCCCAGAGAATATTTCCTCTGGAAAAACCCTGGAACAGTGGGAGCAGCAGAAGAAGTAAACAGTCTCTTAACCCATGACACTAGAAAAATCACTAAGGAGGGTCCCTCTTGCTGTGGCTGAAGGGGACTAATACAGTACTGGAGTTGTCCCAGACAGCCCCACCTCAGCAAACTGGGAGAAGATCCTGAGCCCCAGTGGGGTGAAGCCTGCAACCACCAACACTAGAACCCCAGACATGCCTCAGCACCCCAGGGGAATTGGGAAGACACTAGCCCAGATGAGAACACCAACTGCTGAGCTTGTCTATGCTCTAGCTCAGCAGAGGAGACCTCCTGTGGCCAGACCACCCCTCCCCCACATTCAATGCAGCTAGCTCCAGGGTAACTCTGGGGAAACTCAAAAAGACTTTACCTGGCCTCTGCTTTCCAACACCATCCAGCTCATCACCAGATAAGCTATAGCATTTTAGCTTCTAGCTGAAAGAACCAGAGGACACAACACACAAAGCCTCAAGTTTTAGGCACAAGAACTGTGAGACAGAGTCCCCTGTGCACTAGACACAGAGATCTACTTTAAAAGCCAGGAAAAGGGTGATCAACATGAGTAAGTAGCAAAGCAGAAAAGAAAAGATCATAGAATCTTTCTATGGGGACAAGGACCAAAACAATACCAAAGAGGTAGGTATTGAGACTGTACTCCCCTCTGAAACTTCAGAAGGGAATATGAACTGATCTGAAGCACAAAGAACATTCTTGGAAGAGCACAGGAAAGCTTTTAAAAGCAAAATTAGAGAAATAGAAGAAAAACTGACCAATGATTTTAAAAATATGAAAAAAGAAATCACAGAAGAATTTAAAAGGATAACTGGACAAATGGAAAAGGAAGTACAAAACGTAACTGGAGAAAATAGCTCCTTAAAAGGAACAATTGGACAGATGGAAAAGGAGATGCAAAAGTTAGCTGAAGAAAACAATTTGATAAAAGTTAGAATCGGGCAAGTAGAAGCTAATGACTCTATGAAACATCAAGAATCAGTCAAATGGAATCTAAAGAATGAAAAGATAGAAGAAAATGTAAAATATTTAACTGGAAAAACAACTGATCTAGAAAATAGATCCAGGAGAGAAAAACCTGAGGATTACTGGTCTACTAGAAAACCATGATGAAAAAAAGAGCCTGGACAATATCTTCCAAGAAGTCATCAAGGAAAATTGCCTAGAAGTTCTAGATCCAGATGGCAAAATAGTCATTGAAAGAATCCACCTTGTGAAAGGGATCCCAAACTAAAAACACCAAGGAATATTGTTGTCAAATTCCAGAACTATCAAGTGAAGGAAAAATATAGCAGGCAGCCAGAAAGAAACAATTCAAATATTGAGGAGCTACAGTCAGGATCACACTGGACCTTGCAGCTTCTACATTAAAAGACTGAAGGAATTAGAATATGATATTCCATAAGGCACAGGAGCTAGGACTACAACCAAGGATCAATTAACTAGCAAAGTTGAGCATAATATTTCAGGGAAGGAGATGGACATTCAATGAAATAAGGGATTTCCAGACCTTCCTGATGAAAAGGCCAGAGCTCAATAGAAAATTCAGTCTTCAAACACAAGTCTCAAGAGAGGCATAAAAAGATAAACAGGGGGAAAAAATTTGTTATTCAATATTCAATTTGTTTACATCCCTATAAGGAAAGATGATACTTGTTAATCTTGAGAACTGTGTATTTATTATGATATATAAAAGGGATATACATAGATAGAGGGAGCAAGTATAAAGTAAATGATGTCATGATAAAAATGTGATTTAAGAGTGTGAAGGGATTGTAATGGGAGATGTGAAAAGGAGGAGTCAGAAAAAGGTAAATTACATCACAGGAAGAGGCACAAAAATAATTTACAGTAGAGAGAAAGAGGGGAGGGAGATGAGCATTGTTTGAGAGTTACTCTCATCTGATTGGGTTCAAGAAGGGTACAACAAACTCAGTTAAGTATAGAAATACAACTAGCTCTATAGGCAGTACGAGGGGAAGAGGGAAAGAAAAGGGAGGGGAGGCTAAAAGGAAGAGAAGGGGTAGCAAGGGAAAAGAGGATTAAAAGGGAGGGAGGCAGTGGTCAAAAAAAAAAAAAGAATTGCCTTTTCCAACTTGTGAGTCAGAGCTCATAATGCAGCTTAAAATGGTCAATCAAACTTTGACAAGGCTCACAATCACTGGCATCTGTAACAGCAAGCAAAGTGGGATTTGTTTGTTTGGCATTCTTTTCCAGGCTCAGGCTAAATTGTGAGCATCTGAAATCCCCTTTGGACCCTGATAGTTCGCAGCTGCGCTGAGTCATGTAGGTTTTGTGCCCACTGACTCTGAGCCAATCAGGAGCTATGTCTTCATTATATATATTGGGAGGTTGGTGGTTTACTTTGGGGGTTCACTTATGAGAAGGATCTTGTGATTACCTGGTCAATACTCTGAGTGGCCATTATGTTCAGATTCCCTCTCTTCTCCCCACTATGCAGATGTAAAGGCTCTCTCGATTGAGGGATATATGTAAAATGTATAGCAATATTGCTTTGATTCAAGCAGTAGAGCACTGTCTATTGGTTTTTATTTCTCTGTATTTTCTGTTTGTTGGATAGGAGGCTGGGTAGCTTTGGAAATGTAAAAGATAAAAAGGCATGTCTAGAAGCATTTGGTTGAACTAATTAAAGTGATTGTTGACACCTCAAATGTTGCCTTTCCTTTATAAATGCAGATCTAAGAACCTGTGATAGAAGGTCCCCCTGTGTGTGTCGGGGTGCTTACTGATCCTGGTACCTGTGAATGAATCAAAGAATGAAGTGAAGTGAATCAAAGAATATAGAACCTGTTCTGTACAGTACTCTGGTCCTGTGACCCATCAAGTAACAACCACAAAAGACTTGACCAGTGCTGTTCCCACAGAACTTTAGGACACCTGTACCTTAGTATTGTGGGATTTGTGGGCTGGTCTAGGGAAACCACCCTGGCTTTGGGAACCATTGTCTATAATCCACCTTCCCCCCTCCCTTTCCACTGTGATTTATGTATCTCTATCTTCACTTGTGCTAAGTGGAATTCTGATCTGGAGAATTCCCCATTTGCAAATCTATTCCTCCTAATGAAACTAATTAGTTAAAGGACTACCTGATTACAGGCACTGCTGTTTTGTCATTGTTGGGTTAGAGACGGGTTCAGTAAAATCCTGTTAACAAAGGCATATTTGTGGAAAAGGCTTATTATGACAACCCCAGTTCACTGAGTGAACTCCTGTGGCCAGGCTCTTATCAGTCAGGGAGGAAAATCCTTAGGTGGGATTCTCCCTTGGGCTAAATGGATTGTTTAAATGTTATAATCAACAGCAGAATATATGTAAAAAGCATGATAATAAACATGTTTGCAACAAATCTAATATGTTGGGTGAGGACTGATAAAACACCGGAAAAAAAAAGATCAGGTTCTCTTTAGTTCAGGAGTTCTTAACTTGGGATATGTAGACATATTTCAGGGGGGGGTCTTTAAACTATGATGAGAAAAAAAAATGTATTTGTTTTTATTTACTTTGAGTTGTTTGTTTTCAGTCCCTGGAAGTATTTTTTCCTTTTTTATTAAATTCTTATATTTTTTCCAATTACATGTAAAAACTATTTTAACATTTTTTTTCAAATTTTTAGTTCCAAATTCTCTCCCTCCTCTTCCCCTTCCTTGAAAAAGTAAGCAATTTTATGTAGATTATATGTGTACAGTCATGCCAAACATATTTCCATATTAGCCATGTTGTGGGGAAAAATAAACATAGCACCAGTCTCTCCAATCTGCAGTCAGACCCTATCAGTTCTTTCTCTGAAGGTGGATAGCATTTTCCATCATAAGCCCTTCAGAATTATCTTAGAATATTGTATGCTGAAACTAGCCAAGTCATTTACAATTGATCATCATATAGCATTGCTGTTACTGTGTACAGTGTTCTGGTTCTGCTCACTTCACTTTGCATTAGTTCATAGAAATCTTCCTTAAAGGTTACCTTTAATTTTCTTTTTAATCTTATGTTTTTTATTTTGTGTATTTAAAAGCACAATTCTGAGAAAAGTCCATAGAGAGTTTTCACCAAATTGCCAAAGGGGAGAAATCTATGAAACAAAAAAGGTTAAGAATCCTCAGATTATGGCAACAACCAAATAGTCCTAGTGTGTTGACTCAGTTTATGCCATGTTTACGTATGAGTCTTATTAGAATACCTTATCCAGTCCACTGAATAAACTCCTGTTGCCAAGTTCCTACCAGTCAGGGAGGAAAACATGTGAGTGGGATTCTCTCATGGGTCAGAATGAATGTTTAAATCCTCTAATCAGTAGCAGAATATATATGTAAAAATTGTTAAGTATCATAAATGAGTTTGCAACAAACCCAATATATAGCAACAGGGCTACTATAATGCCAATAGCATAGGGACAGGGTCTCTTTAGTTCAGGGATTCTTAATCTGGACCCATGGATAGATTTCAGTGGGTTCATGAACTTGAATGGGAAGGAAAATAAATCCTTATTTTCACTAACTCTCGATTTTCTTTGTATTTTCTGTATTTTGTTTTGCACATTTAAGAACATTATTTTGAGAATGAGTTAATAGGCTTCACTAGACAGTCAAATAAGTCCGTGAAACATAAAAAGGTTAAGAACCCCTTCCTTGGTTATATGTATTATCTACAGGCAGATTTAGAGTAGGAGAGATGCTTTGTTGTTCAGTTACTCTGTGACTCTTTGGTCCATATACCATAGCATGCCAGGCCCTTCTGTCCTCCACTATTTCTCAAAGTCTGTCCAGACTCATGATTTTTGCTTCCATGTCACTATCTATCCTGTCTCATCCTCTGTCATCCCCTTTTCCTTTTGCCTTTGGTCTTTCTCAACATCAAGGTATTTTCCAATGAGTCCCATCTTCTCATGATGTGTCCAAAGTATTTAAGCTTCAGCTTCAGTATTTGACTTTCCAGTAAATAGCCTGAATTCATTTCTTTAAGTTTCACCTGATTTGATCTTGTTGTCCAAAGGATTCTCAAAGGACTCTCAAGGGACCACAATTCAAAAGCACCACAATTCTATATCTCTCAATTTTTCTTATAGTCAGACTCTCACAGCCATACATTGCTACTAGAAAAACCATAGCTTTGACTATATGGACCTTTGTTGGCAAGGTGACATCTCTGCCTTTTAGCATGCTGTTGATATTTGCCATAGTTTTCCTTCCAAAGAGCAAGCATCTTTTAATTTCTTCACTGTAGTCTCCATCTGCAATGATCTTCGAGCCCATGAATACAAAATCTGACATTGCTTTCATTTCTTCTCCCTCTGTTTGTCAGGAAGTGATGGGATCAGTTGCCAAGATCTTAGGTTTTTTTATGTTAAGCTTTAAGCTAGCTTTTACACTCTCTTCTCTCACTGTCATCAAGAGGCTTCTTAATTCTTCTTTACTTTCTGCTATCAGAGTAGTATCATCTACATATCTGAGATTATTGATATTTCTCATAGCACCTCCAGCTTTTGATTCATACAGCTTGGCATTTCGCATCATGTGTTCTGCATATAAGTTAAATAAGGTGACAATATATAGCCTTGTTGTACTCCTTTTCCAATCTTAAACCAATTAGTTCTACATTCAGTTCCAACTATTGCTTCTTGGCCCACATACAGGTTCCTCAGGAGACAAGTACTGGTACTGTCATCTCTTTCAGGATTTGCCACATTTTGTTGTGATTCACACAAAGGCTTTAGTGTAGTCAGTGAAGCAGATGTCTTTCTGGAACTCCCTTCCTTTCTCCATAATCCAGGAAATGTTGGCAATTTGGTCTCTAGTTCCTCTGCCTCTTTGAAAAACAGTCTGCTCTTCTGTTAATTCTTGGTTCATGTATTTCTAAAGCCTAGCTTGCAGAATCATAAGCATAACCTTGCTGGTATATGAAATCCGTGCAGTTGTTTGTTACTATAACTTTCCTTGGCATTTCCCTTCTTTAGGATTGGGATGTAAACTGATCTTTTCCAATCCAATGGCCACTGTTGTGTTTTCCAAATTTACTGGCATATTGCTTTAACAGAATCCTCTTTTAGGGCTTTAAATAGCTTAGCTGGAATTTTGTCACCTCCACTAGCCTTACTGTTAGTAGTGCTTCCTAAAACCCACTTGACTTTATTCTCCAGAATGTTTGGCCCTGGATCAGTAGCCATACCAGTTTATCAGTGATGTTAAGATCTTTCTTATGCAAAAATTGGCATACTAATGCATTGTTGGTGGAGTTGTGAATTGATCCATTCATTCGGTAGAGCAATTTGGAACTATGCCCAAAGGGCAATCAAACTGTGCATACCCTTTGATCCAGCAATATCACTATCAGGTCTATTATCCCAAAGAGATCTTAAAAAATGGGAAAAGGATCCACATGTACAAAAATACTTACAACAGCTCTTTTTGTGGTGGCAAAGAATTGGAAATTGAGGGGATGCCCATTAATTGGGGAATGGCTGAACAAGTTGTGGTATATGAATGTAATAAAATACTATTGTGGCATAAGAAATAATGAGCAGGAGGATTTCAGAAAAACCTGGAAAGGCTTACATGAACTGATGCTGAGTGAAGTGAGCAGAATCAGAACATTGTACACAGCAACAGCAACACTGTACAATGATAAACTATGATAGACTTAGCTCTTCTCAGCAATACAATGATTCACAACAATTCCAAAAGACTTGTGATAGAAAATACTATTCACATCCAGAAAGAACCATGGAGTCTGAAAGCAGATTGAAGCATACTGTTTTCACTTTTTTGATTTTTTGTTTCTTGTGGTTTTTCCCTTTTGTTCTGATTCTTCTTTTACATAATGACTAATGTGGAAATATATTTAACAAAATTGTATGTGTATAACTTATATCAGATTGCTTGCTGTCTTGGGGAGAGAAGAAGGGAGAAAAATTGGGAACTCAAAATTTTACAAAAATGAGTGTTGAAAACTGTCTTTACATGTAAGTGGGGAAAAATGCTATTAAGAAAAAAACCCCAACTCTATGCCCCAACCACTGATGCCACAGAGGCCAAAGTTGATGAATTCTATGAAGACTTACAACATCATCTAGAAACGACAACAACAAAAAGATGTCACATCCTTCTTAGGGGATTGGAATACTAAAGTAGGAAATCAAAAGATAATTGTAATAACAGGCAAGTTTAACCTTGGAGTACAAAATGAAGCAGAGCAGAGACTAATCGAGTTTTGTCAAATTAGTCATAGCATACAACCCAAAGACAACTCTACACATTTGATATTCAATATCAAAATCAGATTGATTATATACTTTGCAACCAAAGTTGAATAAGATCTATATAATCAGTTAAAACAAGACTTGGAGGTGACTGTGACTCAGATCATGAGCTGCTTACTACAAAATTCAGATTTAAATTTAAGAAAGTAGGGAAACCCATTAGACATATAGGTATGATGTAAATCACATGCCTTATGAATATGAAGTAGAAGTGATGAGTAGACTTAAGGGATTAGATATGGTAGATAGAATGCCTGAAGAACTATGGACAGAGGTCTGCAACATTGTACCAGGAGGCAGCAACAAAAAACATTCCAGAGAAAAAGAAGAGCAAAAAAGCAAAAGGGAAAGGAGAAAGGGAAAGATATATTCAACTAAATGCAGAATTGTAGAGAATAGTAAGGAGAGAGAAAGTTTTCTTAAGTGAGCAATGCAAAGAAATAGGAGAATAAAATAGAATGGGAAAGTCAAAAGGTCTCTTCAAGGAGAGATACAAATGCCGCCATGATAGCCATTGATAATGGTTCCTGCTTTTACAGCCCCACAGTCCAAATGACCTGCCTTCCTGACTGTGACAATACACAGTGTTCAGAAAGATCTTTTTACCCCACTCACTCTCTGCATGGATTTTCATACCATATTAGATGGGTAAATAAATCTTCACACAGTGAAACACATCAGGTAAAGATGTGAATGAAAATGAACAGGCAATGAAATTCAGGACTGAAATGTAGTTTACCCAACCATAGTGCTTTCTCAATTGTTCATGCTACCCATGAATATTGAAACCCTTTTTTTTTCCTTACTGGAAATAGATGGATGGAATCATAAGTTAGCTTTGATCACTATCAGTTTTCATGCTGACACAAAAGATGTCTGACTCTGGTTAAGACATCCTCCATGAGCAACAAAGATAGTATTTTGGGGTCTTTGCCACTTAAAGCATGGTATGGACAGTTTGCGGCAAATTGGAGTCATGCAATCTTTTGGCCATGTCTGCTTATACTGCAATAAATATTGGAGGGGAGGGGAGAGAACCTGGGCATGAGAGCAAAGCAGATGGAGGAGATGGCTGTTCTTTTTTTTTTTTAGCAGCTACTTCTATTTTCCCAAGGATATACAGTTCCAGAGTAAATCACTCAATATTACTTTCCCCTGCTTTTCTCATCTTGTTTTTTCCCTTTAATTTTTCTTTTAAAAATTTTTAAAATTCTGAATCTGAACACCAAAAAAAGTATTTCTATACAACATAGAACACAAAAAGAGGATTCTATATGAAACTGTAAATAGCCTTTTCTTTCAACTTGCTTTAACAAAAAAGTTAAATGATCAATTTTACCTATTACTTTCAAAACTACCCTACTTGAGTGTGCTTCTTTCTGGACTTCCTTCTATTGTCTTCTATTCATTTAAAAAAAAATATCTTACAATGGCCCTCTTCCCCTCACCCCATCATTATTACTAATTTCCCCTCTCTCTGACATCTCCCTGAATTAAAAAAGGTTTAAAAAAAACCAAAATAAAATCCTTCTAGTAAAGAAATATAATCAAGCAAAATGGATCCGCATGGTGACTCTATCTGCAAATGTGCCTCTCTGTACCTTGTGTCCATCACCTCTCTGTTAGGAGGTGGGCAACATGCTTCATCATAGGTCCTTTGGAGGCACAGCTGGTCATTGCATTGATCCGAGTTGAGCCTTTCAGAGTTGCTTTTCTTTGTAGTGTTGTCCTCCTTTTATAAATTGTTCTGATTTTCCTTACTTTACCCTGTATCCATTCATGCAATCCAGGATTCTTTGAAATTGTCTTTTTCATAATTTCTTAGAATGCAATATTTTTTTACACTTATATATCACAATTAGTTCAGCCCTTCCCCAGTTATCTAAAAGGCAAACGAAGATAACCCCTTCTTTTCTTTTTCTTTTCCCTCCTTTTAAATGCTCCCTCCAGGATCAGAAAACGTGTTTTATTTTGAGTATTTCCTCCCCATTATCATTCTTCCTCTTAACAACATTATGTCCTCTCATCTGCACTTGTTTCACTGATGAATTTGATGGATTTCTACAACAAACACTGTGTTTGTATGTGTTAAACCCTCTTGTGTCTTTCAATATCCTTTGAAGGCATTAAGTTTCTAAAGGGACACTTGTTTCTTTTACTCCTTATTTAAGTATAGCATTATATCATTATACAGCTTTTTATATATAGCTATAATATACATGCAATTGCTTAAATAAATTTACTTTTCTAGGGTTTTTTTTTTGGATTCATGTTTATATTTCAAAATTCTTACTCAGCTCTAGGCTTCTTATTAGAAATGTTTGGTGGTGCTCTATTCCATTAAAATTCCATTGTTAACTCTGTAGAATGACACTCAAACTTTTCAAGACAAGGCATTCTTGGTTGGAGGCCTATATCTTTGATGTGGGAGTTCTGAATTTTGGCCAATGACATGCCCTTTGCTTCTGGCTGACCTCTTGTGTAGTTTTGGGGTGGAAGGTGTTTCTTATTGGCTTTCTTGATCATTATTCTGTCTGGTATAAACTGCAAGATATTCCTGAAGTAGGTTTATGATAACTGAGAAGTGTGCTCCCCTCTTAGCAGCAAGTCCCCTTCTCTTCTTTTTCTCTCCCCATTTCTAAAATGGTTGAAAAGGAAAGGGAAAATAAAATACTAAAGGTGGGGAAAGATGGAAAGGAGAATCATTTTAGGATCCTAGGATCTTCAGGTTAGAAGTCAGGGATTGTCTAGTCCAGTTTCCATTTTTGCTTTGCTTCAAGCTCTAGTCAAAGTTATAAACATCAAGTGAGATGGTTTTTTAAAACCCCCAAATACCTGAAAATTATTCAATAAGTGTTAATAGATTTTTGTAGATAAAGATTTCTGTGTTAAGGAACTGTGCCCACAAGGAACATACGGTGTAGTTAAAGAGATAGGATCTATCTATTTTTACACACACACACACACACACACACACACACACACACACACACACACACACACACACATACACACACACATACACAACAAGAGTTGTTCTTTGCCCTTCATTCTTGAAGAAGATTGTGACATCAGGAAGGTGATGCCATTGTGTGGGATGACAAGATTCCCTACTTTAATTACTCAGAGGCTTCTCAAAGTGATGACAGAAAGTTTATTTATTCTATTCTCAAGAAGCAGGGCAATTCCTCCACCAGGTAGTCTGGAGCAGGAAAAGCTGAAGACAAAGGAAAAGCAGTGATATGTATAGGCTCTAACACAAGTCCCTCCCTCCCCACTGACCATTATCCTCATTAGCTGAGAATATGATCTTACATTCTAGATGCGAAATCTAGCCAATCCCTTTTGAAATGAAGGCATCGAAAAGTTATGTAAGTTTTATCCAATCATTGAGACCCTAATACACTACATAATTTATATCTTTATATGGGAAATATTCCACTTTTAAGGCATGGCAACCTGAGTCTCTCAGTCTCCTTTACCCCCTGGGAGAAGAATTTACAATCTGAGAAGTGTTCATTGAATCTATTCCACTCAATTCCTCCTCCTATTTATTAACCTGAAGACTTCTCATGGATATTTCAACCAAAGTTCTGTAACATGATCTCACATTGTCTATCAATTTCTTCATTCCCATCAGGGTCACTCCTGTCTTTTGTCTCCACAGGTGTCCATCCTTCCTTTTTTAGTATCATCAACCGAATGGCTCCTTCAGTTCTCTCTGTTCTACTCTAGCAAGCCTTAGTAGAGAATTTCTAACTATTCCAGTAATAAGTGGAATCAAACAAGATAAACAAATAGGAAGTAATATAATACCACTAATTTCTATGAGGCCAAATCACAGTAATCTCTTCCACCAGCTCCCTTCAAACTAAGACCCCTAAGACGTATGGAAAAGGGAGTTCCAAGTTTGTACAGGAACGTGGGCAATTTTCCTGATATTCTTGGTGATCTATTTCACTATTCTTCCATTATCATGAATTTTCAAACAACATGTGGATAAATTGAGTTTTCCACAAACTCCCCCTTCTTCTGCAAGTAAATAATCTGAGATCAATCTATGTTGCAGTACTGCTCTGTTAAAAATGAACACTAATAACCCTAGTATAGTTCCCCAAACAACAAAACATATAATGAATTTATATACAGGCCCCATTGGCTATCCCTTTCCAAATTTTTTGTGTTCTCACACATGCTTTAAATGGAGCTTTTAATACTGACAAAGTGTGTCTTCCAAGCATGAGGCTTGGGAATTTAATAACTAATAGTAATAATTATAAATGACAGCAAACAACTTAAAATTTTTTTTTAAATGTATAACCTTCCATAACTTTGTCTACTGGTTTCCCAATCATTCTAAACATTTTTTGAATTGGGATGGGGGAATAGATAGTTCAAGGTTCAAGCACATCCCACCCATATTCCTCCCCTCCTCTTATTTATTCCTGTTTCCTCACCTAAATCCAATCAATAAATACCTCTTCACATTCTTTCCCCTATGAATCCTTCCCTTCATCCGTCTCCCTTTTTATATGAATATGGGAAGGGAACAAAATTGACTGACACATTGGCAAATTACAGGGGGCAGTCCCCTTGTTATAAGTACAGATACAGAGATTTAAAGGAAAATTAATGAACTGTCCATTTAGAGGTTCCATCTCATACAGCAGTCTGGGAAGAAGTATCATCTTATGCAGTTTTCTGGTCTGAATGTTCCTTCAAACAGTCTTCAGCACAGCATCTCAGCATCTTCTTCTCTTTATCTTCTTGTAGAAATCCAGTACAAAACTGAACTTAATACCATCTTAGATTACTCTATCACTCTTCAAAAATTCCTATCACTCTTACAAAAATCAAAATTGAAACTTTGACAAATTGTCATGTTTTTTTAAAAAAAAGAAAATTCACATTAAAATGCAGCTTCTACATTTCACAGTAAGTCATTATTCATTCCCTCATTCGGAAGATGAGATTTCACTAAGGAGTCAATACCAGGCTCCAGTACTTACATAAATACAATAAATAATCATTTTTAACACAGTGCATATCACATCATAAAACAATTCCAGCTTCTGATCATGTGATGCTTCTTTTTAAAGCATTTACAATATAGTCCACAAACCATTTTTCATTTAACATTAACCAACTGAGACAAAATAATAACTATGCATGCTAGTCTCACAAGCCCTTGACCTAATTGTCTCCACACTATTACTAAGAATTAAAGGACCCTAACTTATTGTTGTTGGTCTAAAGTCCTAAACCTATTAGCTTAATTTTAGACTTAACCTCAGAAGTTCCCCTACCAACAATCTATTATTCGATAGATCTGGTATTATTACTTACAAAACTTTTGATTTTAGGAATTTGCCACTAAGAGTAGGGACATTGCAGGGAAATAACATCTCCCTCACTTCATGTCAGTTTCAGGCAGGAGTGGATTGTCAACTGGCATTCAGCCAGACTTAAAGTCTACCAGGTGTCAGTGGGGAAATTGAGTCAGGAGAATCCTACCTCAGCCCAGGCTGAACAGCCACTCTCCCAACCTTCCCATGAGATCACCTTTTTGCAGTTCATACCAGCATCTCACAGGCTTACTGGCATCATGAATCAGTGGCTCAGACCACCTCTCTTGCTATCCACACCTGGAGTTAGACTCAGAAGAAGTCAGTTAATAGTCCCATAAAAATCTTAAAATAGCAAACTCCAATAATCAGTTTTCAGACATGACTAATTTCACATTGGCCAAGGAACATCTTTTGAAGCAAGTCTTAAGTAGCTTACATGCCTTTCTATACATGTTCTAGTTCCTGATTGAATAACAATCATAAGTCATTGCTCTAATAGATTTATATCTGTTTCCCAAATTACTTTATCCCTTTCTAACCCTGCTCAATCTAAAAGAATGAGCTACACATGTGATAAGTTCAAACACTAACTTGAATTTTTATGTTCATGTAATGAATTCAAATCAAAACAATCATTTAACTTTCAATTCCAAATATTACCAGACTACCTACCTCTAAGAAAATTAGACTGAAATTCTTTTTCCCAAACTGAAGGTGCCTCTGATTTAGTCTCAGTAATTAATTCAGTCAATTGTTTTAATACTAATTGCTTTTACATCATTTTGTAACATGTAAAGATCTCATTCCAACTTGGGACCTTTGTCCATTACCCCAAAAGAGTTTTAGTCCCATTTGTCTAAAGGCCCTAGAAAACCTCACCTTGAAAACTCCTTGTTTTTCCCACGTGAACTGGCTCTCCTAAGCCCCACTCTATCACTATGCCCAAGTCTATTCTACTTCCCACTCTTAATTTTGTCAGTCCAAATCTCCAGTTTTACTGGCCACTCCCATCAAGACCATTCCTGGAGCTCCCAGACCACCTGGGGCCACCCTTTTTTGTAAGGGACTCCTTTCCCTGAGTCCCTCTGTAGATAAAAGACAATTACAATTAACTTTAAATCCCAATCTTGTTCTATGGAACAATGATACAACATCTATTTATTCCCATTAGATTTAGCAAGAATGTTCCCAGGGATTTTATTTACATCTTAGATCTTAAATTTGCCCTAAAAAGCCAATCACCGAAGATCATTTCTTATACATTTTCAAATTCTCACCAAAGCAAGTTCTATATACAATCTCCTCAGCTGCTGGAGCTGTACTTGTTACTAGCCTGAGGACTGCTTCTTTTCCCACATATACACACAGTGTACCAGCTTTAGGTTTTAGTATTAGAATTATAAATGGCAAACACAATTTTCATAAATGATAACAAAATTGTTTTAGCTGTGAACCTGAACAATAAATTTCAGATGACATCAATTGCACTTTCATATCCTATTAGAGAAACTAAATTCTTCCCACTTTTGTAACTTACAAATACAAATTGGATAGGTAGGCCTTCCAAAAACCATACAAAAGATTTTACAAAGTATTTGTTAATACAACAAATATTTCCTCTCTTAGGAACAGTTTACAATTTATCACAATCCCCTTAAAACTAATTGACAAAAATCACAAGAAAAGACCTAAACCCAAAGCCTTTTCACATTTGCCCATAAACTTTCTTCTACAATCATACTTTAGAGTAAATGCTTGATTCATGGCAAAAACAATTTTAGCTAAAATTTCCTTTTCAACAGCAGAAATAAACTTTTAACATACTTAATACATCCTCAGATGGAACAGGCTTGAAAATCACACCCATATATATATATACACATGTACATTTTTAAAGCATTCTCATTCTCTCAATAAGAATGCTACAACAAGGAAACTCTTACAAAAAAATTCATAACAGCTCTTTTTAACCAATTCATTAATTAACTTAACAATGCAATTCCTAATAAATATTTAGATGGGTTACCTAAAAATTTAAACTTATTTAAGCTTACTTAAATCTTAAAATAAGCCATTAACCCATTCAGCTTGCCACCACGTGGGCACTCTATCACCTGATATTCTTTCAGATAGAGTCATCCCAAATTACATGATTTTTCTTTTTTTTTCCTTCTTAAAATACCTCCTCACACCCTCACTACTTACTGAAACCATCTGCAAACAAAACCCTTATTTTTCTAAGACTCTCAATCCCACCACTCAAGACCATCCAGCCTTCCTCCACACCCCAACTACAACTGTCTGCGCTGGAATTCCCTTCCAGCTTAAATATACCCTTATATAGCACACATCAACATTTTCACTGCTCTTTTTTTTTTATAACCAAATATAAGTTTCAAATTATCAAATTTCTATCACATCCTTTTAAAACCCCAATCTATATATAAGAACTTACAAATTTAAAAAAATTGTGTAACAATTACATTAGATTAATGTTGCATCTAACAAATACCCATCCTTTTGTTACTTGATCTAACATTTTTGATAAAAATGCCACTGAATGTCTCTGCCCTCCTCTCATTTGTGCCAGGACTCCCAAGGCCACCCCCTTGTCTGTGTTCACAAAGGGATGAAAGGGCTTCTGTATGGAGGGTAACATTAATACCAGGGCTGAGATTAAAATTTCCTTGAGTTATTTTAAAAACTTTGTTCACTCTCAGAGTCCCATTGAATATGTTCTGGTTTTTTTTTCAGTAGATGATTATATAAAGGGCTTAGTTAGTACTGCATATGAGTCTATCAAGTTCCTGCAATATCCCACCAGGCTCAGGAATTTCAAGGATAGTCCAGCTCAGCCTTTCTGCTCCTGCTGGCTGTCTGGCTAAATTTACAACCCTATCAGATAAAACAGAGACACAGACTTTCATTCACACAGAAATACCAACACAACACATACAGGCCAAAACATTTAACAAAAAAAAATAGTACATATAGGTTTAAATTTTTGGCACACCCAGTCCTCAGAGGAACCATATTTGGGCTTGATTGTGCCTCCTCCTCCGATGTCTTTTCACCCCATATGAAACAACAATACTTAATCATCTTCTTTGTATGCTTCCCTTTATATTTTGGTAATTCATGCCAATTTTGTAATTGATTTGCCAAGGGAGTATTTACTGGTATATCTTGACTCCACTCCAAAGCTCAGGGTTTGGACTGCTCCTTCCCTATTTTGTTTGCACGAGGGCTGTCACCAGACACCTCCAAGTCCAAGACTCAATGAATTATGCTAGCTACCTCACTAGCTCTCAGTGGGGGTCACCCACCCACTAGCGGTCACCCGGCAGCGTTTCCTGGGGGGAGGACCCCTTTCCCTTGGAGGCTGCAGTCCACTAATTTGGTTGGGAGTCATCACTTTCTCCCTGAGTCTGTCTAAGACTCTCGAATTCAACCCTCAGATTCCCCCCTAATGCTTACCCCCAGGCTGTGCGTGCACAAGTTGCCTGACTGCAACCTTCAACACCAACCAGTTGGCATTTCAAACACTTCACAGCTTCAGGGTCTTTGGAGTCCTTATCTTTATGCTTTCTATACTCACTGAGTTCCTCTGCTTCAGGTTGTTACTTTGCAGAGAGGGAGGCTCGACACTCAGTTTCAAGGACCATGGGGTCTCCCTACGGGTGCCTGCCCTTGAATTGAGTTGCCAGCAGTCTCCCTGGAAAGCCACAGATCCCGGACGAGCCCCCCAAAACTGTGTGGGATGACAAGATTCCCTACTTAAACTAATTACTCAGAGGCCTCTCAAAGTGATGACAGAAAGTTTATTTATTTGATCCTCGAGAAGCAGGGCAATTCCTCTACCAGGTAGTCTGGAGCAGGAAA
The DNA here is from genome assembly GCF_028372415.1 of Notamacropus eugenii. Lineage (NCBI taxonomy): Eukaryota > Metazoa > Chordata > Mammalia > Diprotodontia > Macropodidae > Notamacropus > Notamacropus eugenii. The sequence continues at coordinate 90,012,778 of NC_092874.1, forward strand.
AGCTGAAGACAAAGGAAAAGCAGTGATATATATAGGCTCTAACACAAGTCCCTCCCTCCCCACTGACCATTATCCTCATTAGCTGAGAATATGATCTTACATTCTAGATGCGAAATCTAGCCAATCCCTTTTGAAATGAAGGCATCGAAAAGTTATGTAAGTTTTATCCAATCATTGAGACCCTAATATACTACATAATTTATATCTTTATATGGGAAATATTCCACTCTTAAGGCATGGCAACCTGAGTCTCTCAGTCTCCTTTACCCCCTGGGAGAAGAATTTACAATGTGAGAAGTCCTCATTGAATCTATTCCACTCACCATGACATGCAAGCAAATTGGATTTAAGTGAGGGAGGGCTGTGCAAAGTCACCAGCCTCACTTTCTCTTTTGGAGTCATCTGGGTCTAGTGGCAAAATATAGATCAGGACAACTGCAAAGGGCCCAGGATGCAATGGGAGACCTTGGCCTTTTTAAGCTAAGGTCTTTAAAGATCTCAGTTTAACTGAGGCAATACTCATTCAGTGATTAAGGCTAGGTAAGAAATGAGACAAAGAATGGCCTTTTTTACCTAGTAAAAAAAAAGCAAAAAAGCAAAAAACCAACCAATCTGGGAAAGGAAGACCCTCAGAATTTCTGGTGAAAACAGAAGCAATTGCTATTTAGATTCACTCTGAAAGGGCCCAAACAATGACTAAGTGGAGCTTGGCCTGGCACCTATTGTTGGCCAATCATTGAGAACCAGGGTGATTTGGGTTTAAGGTAATGATCCTTAAGAAAAAAATCTAGTTTATAAACCCTAAGATATCTTGTGATATTTCATCAGGGTTATAGATCCATATCCTAAATAACAAGGGTGTCAAATAACAAAATATGCTTTCTGGTGTTTAAGACAATACAGGATCTTCTAGCACATGATGAGATTAGTGGGACAGGGAAGTTGAGCTGTGACTAAAAGGATTTGATCAGTCCCAGGAATGGTCATGAAAAAAAGGTGGAGGCAAGAGAATACTAAGGTGTCTTGAGGACCTGTGAATGGTGTGGAAAGAGAGTTCCTGTGGGAGAATAGTGGCTAGAAATATAAATTGATGGAGGGCTTTAAATACCTTTGACTTTATTATAGAATCACAGAGTTTTAAGAGTGCTGAAAGTTCTTTTTCAACCAATATCAGACTTAGATTCCAATCTATAATATCTCTAATGAGAAGTCATTTGGTCTTTGTTTGGATATTTCAAATGAGGAAGAATGCACTAACTCCATTACCATCTGGTAGCTCAAATTATTAGGGACTTATGCAAGCACACACAACTAGAGGCAAAGCTCATACTAAAAACAAGTCCCGCTTAGATAACAGTGCAATGATTATAAGATATTTTCACGTTTTTTCCTTTAGAGCAGGATAAATCTAACAGAAAAGTAAGTGAAAGAAAATATAGACCTGAAAAGACTATTGGGGAAAAAAGGACTGGAAAGATTTATGGCATCCTATTCATGAAAACAGTAAAAAATATACAGTCTCAGGAATACATAGTAGTTGAATAAAACTCGATCAAGTGCTGCAGCACAAAGAAATATAAGTAGAAAGGCAGGAAAAATGCATCCTTTACAGAGTATTATAATAAAAACATCAGTTTTTAAAAAAAAAGTCTCAGTTCCCAGCATAGTGTTCTTTCCTATATGTATGTATGTATACACATATGCATGTATGTCCATATATACATATCCATGGTATATGTGTATATGCACAGATAAATTCTATATAACATTATTTACAGTATTTGATTGTATATGTGTGTGTACATACACATGTTATTGTTGTTCAGTCATATCTGATTCTTCATGACCCCATGAACCATTGCACTCCAGACCCTTCCATCCTCCACTATCTCCTCAAGTCTGTCCAAGCCCATGTTCGTTGTTGCTATGACACTGTCTCTCTGTATCATCCTCTGCTGTCCCCTTCTCCTTTTGCCTTCAGTCTTTCCCAATAAGTCCTGTCTTTTCATCATGTAGCCAAAGTATTTAAATTCCAGCTTCATGTGTATATATACACATATACATACATACACACATATGTGTGTGTGTATATATATATATGTATGTGGAATCTCACAGCTCCCCTCTTGTATCCTAGGGTTGTGCAATGTCCTGTTAGTTGAGGATTGGCCTGTATGTCATTGTTTGGTTCCATTAACTGTGAAAGGACTATTGGGACTCATTTGTGTTTGATGTCAGGTTTTCTTTTTTTAACTTCATCCCCCTCATTTACTCCTTATTCATTACCAAAAACTTAAGTTGAATTGTGACTTCTAACCTGCTAAAATCATTGATAGTTTGGGCATGGTGCGAGCCCCTAATGTAGTAGTAGTGGGTCTCAGAAGTAGTTATGGGGCAAGTAAAAATTAAATAACTGATGGGGAGAGGACAGGGACAGACTTTTACCTGTTGTCTGTGTGTCCCTAAGTGGATAGAGGTGATGCCTCCAGACATTTCAGTGTGCTTACATCTGGCAGAAGCTCAGTTGCACAATGAATATAGCTCTAGGTCTGGAGTCAGGAAGACTTATTTTTGTGAGTTCAAATCTAGCCTCAGACACTTACTAGTTGTGTGATCCTGGGCAAGTCACTTAATTCTATTTGCCTCAGTTTCCTCATCTGTAATATGAGCTGGAGAAAGAAATGGCAAACTACTCCAAATGAGGTCACACAGAGTAAGATATGATTGAAACAACTGAACAAAAACACACCTCTTAACTTGAACAAGGGCATGTTTGATCTAGGTCGTCAGGACCAAAGTCCTAGTTCATTGCTGGCCAGGAAAAACTGAGCAGTAGGGTAAAATGGAGAGCAGGCAAAAGAAGCTGCATAAAAGCAGTTTTCAAAATTGAAATTTGTTAACACTAGGTATTTACTTATGCCTAGGAGCTAATCTTTCGACATAAGCATTCTTTAATGCTTGTCTCTCCAGTTTTTCTCCAATGTTTAGTCCAGTAAAGGCAAATTTCAAGTATTTAGAATATTGTTTTGAAGGAATACATTATCTCATGCTCATTTAACTGTGGCAAGACATTTATTTGTCTTATTCTTTCTGCTCAGCAGGTGGCATTTTTGTTCAGTGATTCAATTTATAGCCACATGTGTTTATCTAGTATGACATTTTAATCATGCAAATTAGGATATTCTTAATGAAGGAAAAATTAATTTTGCAACTGCTTGTGGGTTCACAGTGACAGCTTTGTTAATGCTCTCACATCTCTAATATGGTCAGCAAGTTCTCAATAACTGCTGCAAATTGAAGCATTAACATGCAGGCTAAAGGTTAGAGAATGAGACACATGATCCGTTCTCTTCTATGTTGATGTTGCAATAGGTTATTTATTTCAGAGTGTGCATTTTTAGGGCACTATTTCAAAATTATGCTTCCCATTCCTCCATAATTACCCCTTTCTTTTCCACAATTTGCAGCAAGGCTAAATATGCACCACTCATTGGGGGTTCTTTGGACAAGGCAGATGGAACATTGAACCAAGTCCCCTCAGAATAGTTTGTCTTTACCTTGAGGGTAAAGTTTGAGAACACTGTTGTCTGTTTGGGAATGCTGCTTTCAGGAGTGACACAGTGAATCATTCTTTCTGCCCCAGTGTCTACCCTGCTCATTCCCTTGCATGACTTAACTCATGAAATTTGAGCTGGAGCAGCAGCATAAGCCTCTTTCTGAGCTGTGGGTGTTTGTCCAGATTCTATCAGAGCACTGACTTGTAGAAAATTCAGAAATTGTACTTGTCACCTGTTTTCCCTAGTTGTCCTTTGGTTCACCCTGAGTTTTACTTGGTGGCACCTGGGCTGATTGCTAATCTGCTTATTCCTATCTGCTTTCAGTTGTGTAACAGTTCTTCTAACTTAGTAAATTAAATCCAAAATCAGAGTGTATTTTGGATGCTGTTGGGCATTACCCTAACCATAGCACATATGCTGGTCTGGGATGTTTGTCTTCCTGGAAAGTCTGAATCACACCACATTTTGTCAAATGACTTGACTGAACCTCCAAGAGCAAGTGGTCTTCTCTGGTTGTGCCTCAATAATTCTGTCCAAAAGATAGAAGATCCTATCCTGGGTTGTGGGAGAGAGCACAAAGAAGCTCATTTCAAACTTCAGCTTTTATTTTATTTACTACATACCTTGAACAAATCAAGGAATGGACCTCCAATTTTTCCTAGCAAGCTTAAGTCATTCTCATTCCACTATCTTATACCATGGGGTAAAGGAGTGTTCAAGAGAACTAGCATCTCTGGTGTAAGGACTTGCTAAGCCCTTTCCAGGGCTGCTCATCGACTTTTGTTGTCCACAACAACACCTGTATTCTCAATTCTCACCTGTGACTCCACAAAGATATGGCCTGCACAGCAGCCACACCCTGGTAAACCATCTTGGCAGATGGGCTAAACTAGACTGAGGGTAACCGACAGGCCTCAAAGTCATTGGTGAGTTAGGGGCATATCTACCCCAAGCATGCGAAGACTTCCTCTAGCAGAATGGGCTGACGAGAACAATTTGTTCCAAAAGCCATGAAGCCTGCTGAAGCAAGCACTGTGGAACACTTGGATCTTGGTCAGACATCAAAGACACCAAGGTCATCTACTACATTCAGGAACATTGCCAATTGTCCTGACTTCTGTCTTGCCACTGGATTTTGATGACTGAAAGGGAAAATAAGGCTGACAATGAACTCTGCCTCATTTAAACCCAATTCACTCAGGAGTCAAGATGATGGTATCCTAATAAAGCTGCCCCAATATTCTAACTTCCTTATGGGCCTCACTGAATAGTAGGTATGTCCTGATGTAACCATACAATCTTTAACCATACCACAAGCCTCCAGAATCAATCACAGACCCCACTAAACAGCAGGCCCATTGCCCCACCCAACTCAGTATCCTAATTTCCTCATATATGCCTTACTGCCCACTAGAACAGCAGGCGTGTCCATGTGATGGAATCCCAGCCACCGCCTCTAGCTAGCCACTGCCCCCAGACCCATTCCTTGTATTTCCCCATAGAAACAGCAGGTGTGTCTATGCAGTCAACCACAACCACATCCATCTAATCTCAGACAGGACCACAACAGCCAGCCAATCAGAAAGCAGCATCACCAGGATGCTGGAGCAGGATGTGGACCCCAAAACAATAGAAGGGACTTTCCCTAAGTAGGCACTTGCACAGTAATAGCAGAAGCTGTCCTTTATGTGAACTTATGATATAGAGAGGCTTATTATAATATCATTATCAATATCCCCCTACCATGGGTTTTTCTGTATGCTTTGTGGGTAATCACATGTGCAGTTCCATTGAGGCTGGGACCCCTCACCTATTACCTAATCCCTTCGTAAACCTCTCCTGCCTTTTTAATGTTCATGTTGTATAATCAGCATCATTATACTATAAAATTGCCTAACTTGTCTTACTGAAGTTGCCAGTTCTTTCATGGAACTCAGCCCATTTCTGAGAGTCATTACTTTCAATAAATTCCTTTGCATGGATTGGAGATGGTCTGAGTCTGTGAAGTTTTTCAAGATGACTCCCACAACACATACATCATCTTGTGATGTCATGGGTCCTCTTTGAAAACAAAGAACAAACAACATCTTATACCATGTAGGAGTATGAGTGGGGCCAACCTTAGGTAAAATTGCACAATAGACCAAGTTTGGCCCATGGTGTCTTTTCACAATTCCTCTTTTAAATGTTCTCTTCCACCACCCCCCTCCCTTAGTTCATAGTGCCCTTGTCCCTGATACTCAGGGTGTCCCACTATGATGCCATACCTTGGGTGAAGTAGTATTGCATGATTCCTACTTCTTCTCCCATGATCCCCTTCAAAACTATGCTACATCTTATTCCCTTAGTGTTTCATATGCTCATATGCACAGAGTGATATTCATGGTTATCCCTTATGCTGAGAATGTCAAGTAACTGGTAGCAGGCTAAACTAAGGGCAGGAAAGAGAAGATAGTTCTTGACTTCTCTTAGGTTGGAGGGAGAGAATGTGACTTCATAGACTAGATTTATTCCTTAACTTTGCTCTCTGTTTCCCTATTTCTCTTCCTGCTCTCCCCCGTTCCCTCTGTACACAGCACAGTTCCAGATACCTAGAAATTGCTGATTGAATAGACTAACTCTATCCTGGCTCAGTCTATGGAAACTGCATATGGTACATCCATGGCACATCCATGACTCTGGGATCTGATAGTAGATCACAGAATCTGGAAGTTGGAAGAATCTTTAGACATCACCTAATTCAGACTCCTCAGTTTTATGGATGAGGTCTTCGAGGCCTTTAGACATCCAATGGCTTGCACTGGGTCACACTGAGAGGGAGGCAGCATGATCTCTAGTCTAAGCTCTGAGAAATAAGGAGGGTGACTTGAAGGAGATTGGGGAGGGAGACCACCCAAGGGAGCCCACCTACAGCTCACCTACCACATGTCATTGAACCAGAAATTCCTGTTAGAGACTTTTTTGATCATAATGCTTTTCCTTTCTTCAGGAGACCTCAATAAAGTGGTTGTTGTGTTTGTCCTTCATTTTCAAAGAGGACCATGACATCAGAGAAATAATGACATGACTTTGTACTTGACTTTGTTTTGAGTGAGGGAGGGCTGTGCAAGGTCACCAGCCTCACTTTCTTCTCCTGAGCCATCTGCGTCCAGTGACCAGATATTCATCAGGATGACTGGAGATGGCCCAGGATGCAATGGGAGACCTTGGTCTTTTAGGCTAAGGCCTTTACAGGTATTCATTTAAAGTGAAGTAATGGCCATTCAGTGAATAGGCCTCTTTAAAAAGTAGTCAGGGGTTTGGCCCCTTTAATAGAAAAGAAAAAAATAAATAGATAAATCGATCTGGGAGGGGCAGGAGCCTCAGGGTTGTTGTTTCCAAGAGAAACTGTTACTACTGACATTCACTCTAAGCCAGAAAGGTCCAAAAACAGTTATTGAGTGGAGCTTGGGCAGGGACCTTTCATTGTTCAATCCATGGGCTTCATAGCGCATGGGGTCTAAGGTTTTGGGGGAGACAAGAAAGAAAGAAGGGAAGGGAAGGATTAACAAAGTGGCAAATAAAGGTCCAATAAGGTGGCAAATGCAGGAAGGAACAGCCAGCAAGGCCAGCTAACACTTTGTTGTGGAGAACAAACAACCCTGTGAATAGGGACTAGGCCTCTGATTTCCTTCGTATAGGGAAATCCCCACTGAGGAAACTCTTCCTACCTATGTAGGGGTAGCACCTTCTCTGTATTAGGGGCTTAGCATCACTGAGAGCTCATACAGTTGGTCTATGTCAGACTTTGAGGTCAGTTCTCTAACAACTGCCCCCTACTGCCTTCCATGAGAAGAAAATAAACTACGAATAAGATGCTGGGTAGGTGGGGGTAAGTAGGTAGGAGAGTTGGGGAAAAAATCTTGTAGCAAATGATGAACTTGGCCTACTTCACAGTTTTGGATAGGACCAGTCTTGTCTTTGGGACACATAAGGTAATCTAATAATCTCTGTAGTGGTAGTTCCCTACCCACCAGTTAGAGGATATGATAAGGTACTTAAATTCTCACTGTTACTTGCTGTAATAGTTGATGGACTATTAGAAATTTATGGGGCTTTTTGTGGGGTAGGGAAAGAGGAGACAAGGAATGGTTTAGACCTTTGATTTCATCTGTGTAGGGAATTCTTGGTGTGGAAATACTCTCTACCTAGGCAGGTAGACAATACTGTAATTTATAGCCTTTGCTATTTGTCTGAGGTTCTAAGAAGTTAAGTAACATGACCATGGTAATCCAGCTATCACAAGCAGTACTTGACTTCAAGGTTCAGCTTTCTTGCATCCAAATTAACCATCTATCCATTATGTAATGCTATCAATATACAGCAATTCTACCCCTTGACAATATTCACTTTATCTAAATCCACTCCATACTTGTAGGATATGCCCCAATGATCTATGATTATTTATCTTTTCTCCAGACTAGAATCGTAACCTTGAACAAACTGAGTAAGAGGTCAACTTTTTTTCTCTCTCTAAGTGTAAAAGACATTCAGATAACCCCATGATACAAGGGGAATGTGGAGCAGACCTAGTCATTCTTTTAAAAGATAACTTTTTATACTTTTTAAACACCTTTAACTCTCCCTTATAATAAAGTGAAACATTTAAGCAAGATCCATAATGATTATGACTAATAACATATACTGTATTTTACATCCATAGTCCAACACCTCTCTACTGAGGTGTTTGGAAACATCAGGTTTCCAAAGCTGAGTTAGCTAATATAATTAATCAGAATTTGACTTCTTTTTAGTGTTGCTTTGGTTCATAGTATTATAGTGATGTATGTTGTTTTCCATTCCACTTACTTTGCCCAGTATTAGTTCATACAGATTATTCCATGTTCCTCAGAACTCTTCAATTTCCTTATAAATAATATTTCTTGTAAATAATAATATTCTGTTTAATTCATATTACACAATATTTACAGTATTCCTCAAATGATGGGTACTCTCTTTGTCTCTAATTTTCTTGCTACCACAAAAAATGCTGTTAAGAATGGCATATGGTAGCTTTCTGTCTTTAATCTCCTTGAGATATATAAAAGCTTTTTTTCTTTTTTAAAAATTTTTAAAACATTTTTATTAAAGTTCTGAATTCCAAATTCTATCTCTTCCTTCCATCCATCTTCCTCCCTGAGACAGAAAGCAATCAGATATAGGGTATTCATGTGCAATTATGTAAAACATTTCCATATTGGAATGGAGCCTTTTCAGAAGTTTTGGTTTAGGGGCCCATGGTTTCTAACTTGATCAGTGGTTAGAGAGAGATCTTGAGAGAGAATATTCAACATGGCACTCATCCTGCCACTCTCTTTGGCCTGTTTGATTGGAGGCATACTTGGGTGGATCTGCTGCCTACATTATAGAAGAGGTTAGG